>NC_090445.1:273148963-273469025 GCF_031143425.1 Pleurodeles waltl | reverse complement strand
GGATGACATATGCACACATAGATCACACAGGTACATGAATAGCTGTACTTGGCACTCTACAGAGGTGGGGTGGGGGGCCACAGGGCCATGCCTTATGAAGGAGCCTAGCCTACGGAACTCACCCTGGCCTAGGGAAACCCACAGCCCTCCTCCCCACCCAGACACCTCCACTGCGCGCAAAGTCAGCTGAATGAGAGTGTGCTCACCCCCTAGTGTCTGCTGTGATGCCCTCAAGCGCCCATCCAACTCCGGGTAGGCCACCGCCAGGATCCTGAACATCAGGGGGGTCATGGTTCGACGGGCACCCCTCCCACGTTGGGAGGCCATCCCCAGATGAGCCTCCGCATCTTCTTGCTCCAGCGGCGAATGTCCTCCCATCTTTTCCGGCAGTGGGTGCTCTGTCTGTGGTGGACCCCCAGGGTCTGGACGTCCTTGGCGATGGCACGCCAAATATCCTTCTTCTGGTGGGCGCTGACCTACATGAAATGTACAGGGGAAGAAGAGAAGTCATTACCAACCGCGCCGTCAAAGTGAGTGGCCCCCATCCCTACCCTTGCCATGTGGCACATGCACCCACCGTCTTTCATGCACGCAGAACTCTGCCCCCTTCCTTCTTACAACCAGCTCTCTCCACACAGCCATAGCCCATACAACATGCTCCCTGTGTACTTACCTGTTGGTCTGGAAGACCGTAGAGTAGCGTGTACTGGGGGAGGACCCCATCGACGAGCTTCACCAACTCTTCCGATGTGAAGGCAGGGGCCCTTTCCTCAGACGCACGAGCCATTGTCTCTTCCAGACCGAGGTCACAGCAGCACTTGCAGTATAGGTCCTCCCCTGTCGAAGATCAGGTATCGAGTGATTCAACAGATAGAAAATGACGGTCACGTCCGCGGCAGTCACGTCCACGGCGGCGTGTACCATCACCGCCGGCGTACATCGTCATTGGCTCCTGGGACCCATAGGGTCCAATGTTAACCAAAGCAGCATTGCCCCGCGGTCTTCGACTGCCTACCGCGACGGTGTGCAACGCCAGCGCAGTTACCTCACATCCCATTGTCCCACTTTACAGGTCAGGCAGCCGCCATTTCAGGGGCCCACGTGGCCTAATTACCAACTGCATCACACATAACTAGGCCTAGTCTCAACACACATACAGGCCACATTTTGTGTATGAGTGGTGTTCTGTGTAGACTGTGGGTACATACCTCTGAGTTGTTTGACTCTGTGCTCACTGTTGTTCTTCATAGGCACCGTCTGCTGGGACATGTGAGGAGATGGCGGAATCCTCCGGTGTACTGACCGCTGGTGGACCTGTCGACAATGGAGGAAAGAAATTTGATCATCACCTACACCTAAACAATCCAGGAACTGTGTACCCAGTTGGAGCCTGACCTGATGTCAGCAATCCACCATCCCACAGGAATCCCCCCTCAAGTGCAGGTGCTATCAGTGCTCCATTTGCTTGCAAGTGGGTCTTTTCAAACAACTGTGGCCATGGCATCAGGAGCGTCCCAGCCTATGTTTTCCAACGTATTGTCCAGAGTGTTGTCTGCCCTGCTGGAACACATGCGGAGCTACATCGTTTTCCCTCAGGTGGAGGAATTGACTACAGTGAAAGGTGACTTCTATGCCCTTGGACATATCCCCAACATCATAGGTGCCATTGATGGGACCCATGTGGCTTTGGCCCCCCCCCCCACAGGAGGGAACAGGTGTACAGGAACCGGAAGAGTTATCATTTCATGAATGTACAGATGGTATGTTTGGCAGACCAGTACATTTCCCATGTGAATCCCATGTTCCCTGGCTCAGTGCATGACGCCTACATCATGCGGAATAGCAGCATCCCTTATGTGATGGGTCAACTCCATTGGCACCATGTTTGGCTATCAGGTGACTCTGGTTACCCCAACCTGTGAAGTACTGGGTTTTTCAGAACCCAGTGGTGCCAGGGAACACACCCTAAGACTTTGAGTCCTTCCTGTTTCAGACTACAGAAACACAGAGTCTTCTTGGTGAAGTCAAAGATCTTGTTTATTGGCTGCAGCCAGTAACAGGTATCCTAGAAGTACAACACGGTGTATATTCTCAGGAGACTGCTTCTCTTGCAAAGCTAACCTTCTCTTTTATACAAAATATTATGCTTTGGGCAAACATTCCTTATTTTACAGTTGGCCATTCACATATTTTCACTACAAAGAAATAGCAGGGTTATGATGACAAGCCCATATTTCAGTTTGTCCAGCCCTCAATCAATTACCCGGCAAGGCTCAGTACTTTCATCAGATATCAACGGATCCCCAATATAAACAGGCACCTCCTCCTTGTAAAGCAAGTCATAAAGAAAGAAACAGGGACAGGTGCGTGTAAGATTAGGCATGGTTTGTGTGTGATGAAAGGTTTTATGATGTGTTGTGCCTTGATACTAATCTCATTCGGCCACTGGGAAAGAAACTGGCCGAACAGGTTTGGCTTCAGGCAGTGGAGTCAGGTTGCCCAGGTCACAGAGGAGTCAGCAAAGATGTACGTGTCCTTCAGACTCGTTTTTGGCATTAGTCATTGGCCTATGTGAGGCAATCTCAAAATGGCTGTCGTTTAAATGGAACCCGAGGGTTCAGGACAGAAACTCTGATATTCGGGTGATTTCGTTACCCGAATATGAATACAATGCTTGTGCATACTATTCTAATCATTCTCGGTCTGCTGATACCAAAATCGTTGTGATACGACGATGTTTATAACACGGGTCCAGAATTTTCAGTACCACACCTGCCATGGCTACTGAACCCAGTGAGGAATTCCAGGACCAGGGCAGAGGAACGCTACAATGAGGCCCATGGGCGACCTAGGAGGGTGATCGAGTGGACCTTCGGCCTCCTGAAGGCCAGGTTCCGGTGCCTCCATATGACAGGTGGATCCCTATTCTACTCACGAAAGAAGGTGTGCCAGATCATCGTGGCCTGCTGTATGCTTCACAATTTGGCTTTGCGACGACAGGTGCCTTTTCTGCAGGATGATGGTCCAGATGGCGGTGCTGTGGCAGCTGTGGAGCCTGTGGACAGTGATGCAGAGGAAGAAGACATGCAGAACAGGGACTCAGTGATCCAGCAATATTTCCAGTGAAACACAGGTGGGAATACATTCCTGCCTACCACATGTACTTTTACACTTCTACCTCTATCCTGTCTGTCGTTTTCACCCAGTGTATGGTCACTGAGTTGTCACTTTCCCTTACGGTTTCACAGGTGTGGGTCCCAACATGTGTCATCTGCTTAGATTCCTCATGGACTAGAGCTGTGTAACATAGGTATGTTGACATTACTATTTCATGAACATTTTGTCACTGTAATTGCAAATACACTATTTCGAACTCACAGACAGACTCCAGATCTTTTGGTTCTTTAGGTGTGTTTATTTAAATAAAAAATATTGGAGGGGGAAGTTAAATGGTGAGGGGTGATGGCGAAGGAGTGTCCATGGCAGAGTCCAGTCTATTAGTCTCACAGCTGCATTGCCCATATGGGCATAGGAAGTGGAGCTGGGGCAGTTTCAATATAGACAGGGTGACAAAGTGGGACAGTGGGATGACAATCAGGGTGGTCTCATTTCTTGGCGGGGGTCTTGGCATCGTGCTCTGTCTTGTTCCTGGATCTCAGGGACCGTTTGCTGGGTCATTCTCCATCTGCAGGGGGTAGGGTGCTGGTGTGGTGGTCCCGTGGCAGTGCCTCCTGTCCACTAGCGTCGGCGGGGGGGGTGGGCAGTTCATCGTCCATGCTAGTGTCAGGGGCCCCTTGTAGTGCCACAGTGTCCCTCCTGGTGTTCAGTACTTCCTTCAGCACCCCTACGATGGTGCCCAGGGCGGAGCTGATGGTTCTGAGTTCCTCCCTAAACCCCATACTGTTCCTCCTGCATGCGCTGGGTCTCCTGAAACTTGCCTAGCACCGTTGCCATCATCTCCTGGGAGTGGTGGTATGCTCCCATGATGGAGGAGAGGGCCTTGTGGAGAGTGGGTTCCCTTAGCCTGTCCGGCCCCTGTCGCACAGCAGCCCTCCCAGTTCCCCTGTGTTCCTGGGCCTCAGTCCCCTGGACCGTGTGCCCACTGCCCCCAGGTCCCTGTTGTTTTTGGGGTGGTGGGTTATCTTGGGTTCCCTGTAGTGGTGGACACACAGCTGATTGACGTGTCCTGGGGATGGAGGTATGAGCCCGCTGGGTGGGTGCTGTGCTGGTTTTTCCAGATAGGGGAAGGTCTGTGCTGGCCAGTGCCTGTGTGAGGGGAACTGACTGTCCCGAGGCCCACGATGGTCCGGGCTGGTCATCTAGATCCCGGTGGACAGAGCTGCTGTCATCACTGTGGGCCTCTTCTGTGGGTGGAGTGGAGATGTCTGGACCCTCCTGTCTGGTGACGTTGGGCAGTGGTCCTGCAGAGGTGTAAAGGCATGATTATTGCATCTGTGTGTGTCATGGTGTGCAATGGGTGGGTGACTGTGTACCCCAGTGCTGGCATTCCTGTGTGGGGGCTTGTGTGATGATGGTTTAGGGGGGTGTATGGGTATGTGCAGTGGGCATGCTTTAGTGATGGGTGTCCATGCATTGGTGTTGCATGCAGGGCTTGGTGTTGGGATGTGTGGTTTGTGATATTGGTACATTTGTGAGGAGTTGGAGTGACAGGGGTGGGGGCGAGGGTGGGGGGTATGTGATAGCATGCAGGTAGGGTGGGGGATATGGTAGTTAAAGGTTTGACTTACCAGAGTCCAGTCCTCCACCGACTACTGCGAGGCCCTCAGGATGCAGAATCGCCAAGACCTGCTCCTCCCATGTTGTTAGTTGTGGGTGAGGAGGTGGGGGTCCACCGCCAGTCTGCTGAACCACCTGGTGGTGTCTTGAGACCACGGAACGCACCTTCCCCCGTAGGTCGTTCCACCTCTTCCTGATGTCCTCCCGATTTCTTGGGTGTTGTCCCATTGCGTTGTCCCTGTCGACTATTCTTCGCCATAGCTCCATCTTCCTTGCAAATGAGGTGTGCTGCACCTGTGATCCAAATAGCTGTGGCTCTACCAGGACGATTTCCTCCACCATGACCCTGAGCTCCTCCTCCGAGAACCTGGGGTGTCTTTGCTGTGCCATGGGGTGGTGTCGGTGATGTGTGCGGTGGTGTGTGTGGTGATAAGTGTGGTGATGTGTAGTGGTGTGTGCTGTTTTGTGCGTGGAAGTTTTGTGGGTGATGGTGTTGTGTGCCTGTGGATGCTAGTTTGTGGATGGTGGTGTCTCTCTCTGGCCTTCTCTCTGTAATAGTGGTCGTAGGGGTTTGTGGGTGATGTGGGTGTGTGTTTTATATTGTATTGGGTGTGTGGGAGTGGTGTGTGTATGTGTATCAGGTGTGTGTATTTTGAATTGTCCAATGTGGTGGTGTTTTGTATATGTGTGTGTATTTTGAGCACGGTGGTGTGTACCGCCAATGGAATACCCCGGTTCAAAGACCGCTACGTTGATTCGTGTGTCGTGATAGTGTGGGCGTATTTCTGTTGGTGTGACGGTGGAGGTTTTGTTTTTGCCAGTTTATCACTGACCTTTGGTGTGGCGGACTTGTGTGGGTGTCTGAATTTTGTCGGATTCCGAGATGTGGGTCATAATAGCTGTGGCGGAATTCCGTGGCCGCGGCGGTGTGTTGGCGGTCTTCTGCACGGCAGTAAGCGGCTTTTACCGCCAATGTTGTAATGACTCCCTAAGTGCCCAGTGTGTTTTATCCTGCCAAGGATAGGGTGAGTGGATGCCTTCCTCCCCTGGTTCTGGAGGGGGCTTCGTGCCCAGTGATGCAGCACATGGGGAGTGCAAGGTCACAGTCACTCACATGGGTGTCAGATCCATATGATTTTCTGTGGGAAGGATGCATGACACACCATGGATGCATGACTACAGTCCATATGCCGACAGGGACAGCTGTACAGTGGATGCAGTGCCGGTGCAGGTGGCGGTGCTGCCATTGGTGGGGGGAGGCTCCAGCCCTTCTCCTGCAGCCTCGGATGGCTGCCCACTGGGGCTGCTGCCATGGTGGCCGTGCTGCTTGCGGCGGTGCTTGCGACAGGGCAGGTGGTGGTGCTGGCTGCGGTGCAGCTGACGATTTTGCCCGCAGTGCAGCTGGTGGTGCTCCCATTGGAGGGGGGAGGAGGCTCCAGCCCTTCCCCTGCAGCCTCAGACAGCTGCCCGCTGGAGCTGCTACTGCTGGTGGCGGTGCTGCTGTCCGTGGTTGCAGGTGGCGGTGCTGGGCGCGGGCCAGCTGACGGTGGTGGCTGCGGTGCAGGTGGTGGTACTGGCCGATGTGCAGGTTGCCATGCTGCCAATGGAGGGGGGAGGCTCCAGCCCTTCCCCTGCGGCCTCGGATGGCTGAAGTGCTCTGCCTGGTGTCCTGTGCCCCTTGCTTCCCTTGGCAGATGGTGGTGCCTCCTTGATTCTGCCATCTGGAGTCTTTGCCTTGGCCTTGCTGGCTGTTTGTGCCTCTTTCTCCTTGCTGGATGTTCTCCCCTTTTTGCCCTTTCCTGGTGGCGGAACCCCTTCTTGTCCTTGGCAGGTGTTGGTGGCACACTGGCTGGGCTGACAGGTGCCTCCTTAGAGCATCTCAGAGCTCTAGAAACCACAGCTGACATGGACTTGGTGGCTGGGGTGCTGGGCTGGGTTCTGGCCACCCGAGCCTGAGGTGAAGGACGTGGTGGGGAGGGGGAGGGAACAGGTCAATGCTGGTGAGGAAAAGCTTCTTGGGGACACTGGGGTGGGAAGAGGGTGAATGTTTGGGAGTGGAGGAAGAGGAAGTGGTTGCAGGAGGTGTCAGTCTGCTGTGTTTGGGTGCAGGTGCATGAGCTGGATGCTGTTGTGAGGTGGATGGCTGTTGGATGGGTGTGTGTTTGCGTTTGTGTACGTTGGGAGGAGGGGTCACAGACACAGTGGAAGAGGACATTGGGGACGTGTGCATGGATGAGGGGGTGGTGACTGCCAGTGAGCGGTATGTAGAGATAGGTGTGCTGGTGATGGAGGTAGTGGATGAGGATGTAGTGCATGCCGGTGTGAGTGGAGACGCTACTAGGAGGGAGGTGAACGAGGAGGAGGGGGACACAGTAGAGGCAGTGGATGTTGAAGTGTCTGCTTCTTGATGGTGTTTGTGTGAGTGCCTGTGGGATGATATGTGGTGCTTATGTTTGCCTGAGACACTTCTGTGTGTTGATTTGGGTTAATGCTGGTCTGAAGGTGTGCTTGGGATAGGTTGGGGTTGAGGGGATTGGGACTGGGTAGAGGAAGTTGGGAGACTGGAGACAGGGACAATGGCTGCCATCAATGTGGAGGCCAGAGCCTGAAATGCTCTCTGTTGGGCCACCACGCCAGAGTGAATGCCCTCCAGGTATGCATTTGTTTGTTGCAAATGCCTCTCAACACCCTGGATGGCATTCAGAATGGTTGACTGCTCAACAGTGAGGGATCTCAGAAGGTCAATAGCCTCCTCACTCAGGGCAGCAGGGCTGACTGGGGCAGGGCCTGAGATGCCTGGGGAAAAGATGATGCCAAACCTCCTGGGTGAGCAGGCACGGGAAACACGCTGAGGTGTTTCTGGGAGGGCAGTGCTGGTATGGGGGCTGGCCGCTGTAACTGTTGTTGGGGTGGGCACAGAGGTGTCTGCCACCGACAGGGAGCTTCCATAGGAGGAGGAGTCACTGTCTGTAGTGTTCCCTCCTGTTTCCATCATGGTGCTCTCCTCACCCTCCGTCCCACTGGTGCCCTCACCGTCGGTGGATTCGCCTCCAGGCCCATGTGGGATGCAGCTCCCTCCGTCGCTGGTGCCTCTGCTCCTCCGCCAGACGATGCTGATGCACACAAGGACAGGGTGACAAAACAAAAAGGGGAGAGACAGAGGATACACTTGGTCAATGCCTGCAACACCACTACCGTTGGCGTACACAACACACACAGGGGCACCCACAGCCCACATCCCCCACTCAGGTGAAACCTTAACACACGCAAAGTCATGATTCTGAATCTGTACTCACCCCCTTGTGGCTGCTGTGATGCCTTCAAGCGCCCATCCAACTCCAGATAGGCCACCGCCAGGATGGGGAACATCAGGGGTGTCAGGGTACGATGGGCACCCCTTCCTCGTTGGGAGACCAGCCTCAGCTAGGCCTTCGCTGTCTTCCTTGCCCAGTGGTGTAGGTCCTCCCACCGTTTGCGGCAGTGGGTGCTCTGCCTGTCAAAGACCCCCAGGGTCTGCACCTCCTTGGTGATGGCACGCCAAATACCCTTTTTCTGATGGGCACTGACCTGCAGGGAAATATCCATAGCAAAAAAGGGATTAGTAATAGCGTCCGGACTGTTACACTCAAGTCCCACAATATCCATCCCATCCCCATATGCAGAGACATTGACCACCAAACATGCAGCACTCTACCCAGGACCCCTCAGTCCCACCCTACACAAGGCATACACACACAGAACTTCATACATTCATGTCCCAAGCATCATGCTCACAGTGTACTCACATGTTTGTCTTGAGGACCATAGAGTGAAGTATACTGGGGTAGGACCCCATCCACCAGTCTCTCCATCTCCTCCGAAGTGAAGGTGGGGGCCCTTTCGCCAGACACTCGATCCATTGTCGCTTCCAGACACAGGTCACAGCAGCACTTGCAGTAAAGGTCCTCTCCTGTTGAAGATCAGGTAGAAAGTGATTAAACAGTTAGAAAATGGCGGTCACGTCCGCGGCGGTGCGTACCTTCCCCGCTGGCATACATAGGGCTCAATGGTAACCAATCCGAAGTTGTGCGGCGGTCATGGACTGCCAACGTCAACGGCGCACAGCGCCAACGGAATTACCTCATTTGCACTTGTCTCTCCTCAGAGGTCAGGCAGCAACTATTTCAGGGGGGCACAGGCCATGGCACCTAACTGTGTCACAGCAGACATTGGCACACCAACTGATTTTCAAATTCACATACTGCTTCTGTAAAGGAAGAAATGCATTTTAATTGCAACATATGTGTGAATATGACCCTCTGCTCACCGTTCCACACTAGAGTTCAACCGCTGAGGATGAATAGGAGATGGAGACATTCCCCGGTGTACAGACCCCTTGTGCACATAGGTGGTCATTCTGACCTCGGCGGTAAAAGGCGCCTACCGCCGGTCAGAAATCCTCCATAATCCCGCCGCGGTCGCGGAAACCCGCCACGGTCATTCTGACCCGCAGAAGGCAAACCTCCGAAAATCCGACAGCCACAACAGACCGCCAGACCAGCGGTCGGCGGAAAAGTGGAGGTGACAAAACCTCCACCGTCACGCCAACAGAAATACGCCCATGCCATTACGACCCACGAATCCACGCGGCGGTCTTTCAAACGCGGTATTCCATTGGCGGGACACACCGCCGCGGTCAGAATACACACAAACGAACAAAACTCAGCCACATTGGCCGATTTGAATACCACACACCTGATACACATACACACACCACTCCCACACACACAATACAATATAAAACACACACCCACATCACCCACAAACCCCTACGACCAAAAATTCTGAAAGAAGGCCAGAGCGAGACACCACCATCCACAAACTAGCAGCCACAGCCACTCAACACCATCACCCACACACTATCCACACACAAAACAACACACACCACCACACTCAACACACTTAACTACACATACTCCACCCCACACATCATACACACCACCCCATGGCACCCCAAAGACACCCCCGCTTCTCAGACGAAGAACTCAGGGTCATGGTGGAGGAAATCGTTCGGGTAGAGCCCCAGCTGTTCGGCACACAGATCCAATACACCAGCATTGCCCGGAGGACGGAGCTATGGCAGAGGATTGTCGACAGGGTCAACGCTGTGGGACAGCACCCCAGAAATCGGGAAGACATCAGGAAGCGATGGAACGACCTACGGGGGAAGGTGCGTTCCATGGTATCCAGGCACAACATCGCCGTGCAGAAGACTGGCGGAGGACCCCCACCTCAACCCCCACAATTTACAACATGGGAGGAGGAAGTCTTGAACATCCTGCATCCTGACGGCCTCGCAGGAGTCGGCGGAGGAATGGATACTGGTAAGTTGAAGCTTCACTACTGCTTCCCCCCCACCTGCATGCCAAATCATACCCCAACCCTCACCCCCATCCTCGAACCCCACCCTCACCCCCACCCCCATCCTCACCCCCACCCTCACCCCCACCACCATCCTCACCCCCACCACCATCCTCACCCCCACCCCCAGCACACCTATTCCCTGCCAATGTCTCACCATCACAACCCACACATCCAAAAACCTAGGCCTGCATGCGTCCACTAAGCATGGACACCCATCACCAAAGCATGCCCAATGCATTTACACATCCCCCCCACAAGCCACCCTCACCAAAGCCCCCACACACGAATGCCAGCACTTGGGGACACGGGAGCCCACAGATACACCCATATGCCACACATTGAAACTATAACCATACCTCTATACCCCTGCAGGACCCGACCGTCAACACACCGCCGCGGAGGGCCCAGAATTCTCCACACCCCCCACCCAAGAGGCCGTCAGCGATGACAGCAGCTCTGTCGACCTGGACACCGATGACCAGCCCGGACCATCGGGGACCTCTGGACAGTCGGTTCCCCTCACACAGGCCCAGGCCACTACAGACCCAAACCCCTCTGGGAACACCAGCACAGCTCCCACCCAGCGGGCCCATGCCTCTGTCTCCATGGCGCGTCAATCTGCGGTGTGTCTACCACTACAGGGCACCCAGGATAACCCACCACCCCAACAACAACAGGGACCTGGGGGCAGTGGTAGTGGGCACACCGGCCAGGGGGCAGAGGCCCAGGGAAACAGGGCAACTCGGAGGGCAGCTGTGCGACAGGGGGGGGACGGGCCCAGGGAACCCACTCTCCACGAGGCCCTCACCACCATCATGGGAGCATACAACCGCTCCCAGGAGACGATGGCGACGGTACTGGCCCGGTTCCAGGAGATCCAGGTACTGCAGGAGGAACACTATTGGGGGTACAGGGAGGACATCAGAGCCCTCACCTCCACCCTGGTTACCATGGTAGGGCTGCTGCAGGACCTCATCAACACCAGGACGGACACTCAACAACACCCAAGGGCCCCTGCCACTAGCCTGGACCAAGAACAGCCAACCACCTCCGCCGGCGCTAGTGGACAGGAGGCCCCCGCACAGCAGCAGCCCACCAGACCCCCACCTCCTGCAGGAGAAGAACCACCCCGCAAGAGGGCCCTGAGATCTCGCAAGAAGACAGAGTAGGATGTCAAGACCCCCGCCAGCAAAGGATACCACCTGATGTCATCCCACTGTCCCACATTGTCACCCTGTCCATCCTTGAACTGCCCATGCTCCATCTCTCCACAGGCCTCTGGACAATGCACCTGTGTGACTGTTACTCTGGACTCTGCCATGGACATTCCTTCACCATAGCCCCCACCCACTTGAAACCACCCATCCCATTTTGAGCACTTAAATAAACACCTATTTTGCACAAAACTATCTGGAGTCTGGCTGTGATTTCAAAATATTGTAATTGACATGACAGTGCAAATATGTCCTTGTACATAGTGAAGTCAACAAACAGCTGCCACAAAGCTGTAGTCCATGGGGAAACGAAGCACAGGACTCGTAGTGGGGACCCCAGATCTGAAATAGGGAGGGAAAAGCCACAACTCAGTCATCATA
Source organism: Pleurodeles waltl (assembly GCF_031143425.1). Taxonomy (NCBI): domain Eukaryota; kingdom Metazoa; phylum Chordata; class Amphibia; order Caudata; family Salamandridae; genus Pleurodeles; species Pleurodeles waltl. The sequence continues at coordinate 273,457,290 of NC_090445.1, read as the reverse complement.
CACTGGGGCAAATAGACAGGCAGCAGAGATGCAGGAGAGTAGTTCACATTTACTAAATTATCTTTGAATTGTAACCTGTGTCCTATTGGAAGTACTGTTCAATGATTCTGTCCCTGTTGTCTGTTTCAGCCCCGTCGTCTTCCTCCTCGTCACTCTCCTCAGGTTCCACCGCTGCCACAACACCACCGTCTCGACCATCCTCCTGCAGGAAAGGCACCTGGCGGCGCAAAGCCAGGTTGTGAAGCATGCAGCAGGCCACGATGATGTGACACACCTTCTTAGGTGAGTACATTAGGGATCCACCTGTCATATGCAGGCACCGAAACCTGGCCTTTAGGAGGCCAAAGGTGCGTTCGATCACCCTCCTAGTACGCCCATGGGCCTCATTGTACCGTTCCTCTGCCCTGGTCCGGGGATTCCTTACTGGGGTCAGTAGCCACGACAGGTTGGGGTACCCAGAGTCCCCCAATAGCCATACACGGTGTCTCTCTAGCTGTTCCATCACGTAAGGGATGCTGCTATTCCTCAGGATGTAGGCGTCATGCACTGACCCTGGGAATTTGGCATTTACATGCGAGATGTACTGGTCAGCCAAACACACCACCTGGATGTTCATTGAATGGTAACTTTTTCTGTTCCTGTACACCTGCTCCCTGTCTCTTGGGGGAACCAAAGCCACATGGGTCCCATCAATGGCACCAATGACGTTTGGAATATGTCCAAGGGTGTAGAAATCACCCTTCACTGCAGCCAATTCGCCCACCTCAGGGAAAATGATGTAGCTCCTCACGTATTTCATCAGGGCAGACAACACTCTGGATAACACCTTCGAAAACATGGGCTGAGACATCCCAGAAGCAATTCCCACTGTTGTCTGAAATGAACCACTTGCCAAGAAATGGAGTACTGACAGGACCTGCACCAGAGGGGGAATCCCTGTGGGTTGGAGGATGGGGGACATCAGGTCGGGCTCCAGCTGGGCACACAGTTCATGTATAGTGGCACGGTTAAGACGGTAGGTCAGGATAATGTGGCGTTCTTCCATTGTCGACAGGTCCACCAGCGGTCGGTACACGGGAGGATTCATCCGTCTCCTCGCCAAACCCAGTGGACGGTGCCTAGGAAGGACAACATGGAGCACACAGTCAAGCAACCCACAGGTACGTACTCACAGCTAGCACAGTAAACGATTCTCTATGCAGTGAATGGCGTGTCTGAGTGGCTATGCAAGGCCTAGGCCTGTGTGACACAGTTGAAATTGAGCCATGTGGACCCTCGAAATGGCGGCTGCCTGACCTGTGAAGTGTGACAATGGGATGTGAGGTCAATGCGCTGGCGTGGCACACCGCGGCGGGCGGCGGGCGAAGACCGCGGCGCGAAGCCGCATTGGTTAACATTGAAGCCTATGGGTTTCAGGAGCCAATGGCGAAGGGCGCCGGCGGTGGCGGTACGCACCGCCGCGGTACGCACCGCCGCGGACGTGACCGCCATTTTCTATCTACTTATCCACTTGCGACTTGAACTTTCACAGGAGAGGACCTATACTGCAAGTGTTGCTGTGACCTCGGTCTGGAAGGGACAATGGCTGCTGCGCCTGGGGAAAGGGCCCCTGCCTTCACTGGAGAGGAGTTGGAGAAACTTGTGGATGGGGTCCTCCCCCAGTATGCGCTACTCTACGGTCCTCCAGACCAACAAGTGAGTTTAATTCAATCTGGATTTGGGGCCACTGGCTGGCTTGGGGGCCTGGCGGGGGGCCTGGCGGGGATGGGGGGCATGTTGGGCCTGGTGGGGGGCCTGGCGGGGGGCCTGGCGGGGATGGGGGGGCATGTTGGGGCTGGCGGGGGGCCTGGCGGGGATGGGGGGGCATGTTGGGGCTGGCGGGGGGCCTGGCGGGGATGGGGGGCATGTTGGGCCTGGTGGGGGGCATGGCGGGGGGCCTGGCGGGGATGGGCGGGCATGTTGGGGCTGGCGGGGGGCCTGGCGGGGATGGGGGGCATGTTGGGCCTGGTGGGGGGCCTGGCGGGGGGCCTGGCGGGGATGGGGGGGCATGTTGGGGCTGGCGGGGGGCCTGGCGGGGATGGGGGGCATGTTGGGCCTGGTGGGGGGCCTGGCGGGGATGGGGGGGCATGTTGGGGCTGGCGGGGGGCCTGGCGGGGATGGGGGGGCATGTTGGGGCTGGCGGGGGGCCTGGCGGGGATGGGGGGGCATGTTGGGGCTGGCGGGGGGCCTGGTGGGGATGGGGGGCGTTGGGCCACTGGCAACGAAAATGCAGACAAACTTGAACGTGGTATTTCTCCCTCCCTGTACGTGTCACATAGGTCCGCGCCCATGAGAAGATCGGGATTTGGCGTGCCATCGCCAAGGAAGTCCGGACCCTGGGGGTCCACCATCGACGGGGCACCCACTGCCGCAAGAGGTGGGAGGACATCCGCCGCGGGACCAAGAAGACCGCCGAGTCTCTGCTGGGGATGGCCTCCCAACGTAGGCGGGGTGCCTGCCGTCAACTGACCCCCCTGATGTTCCGGATCCTGGCGGTGGCCTACCCTGATTTGGATGGGCGCGTGAGGGCAGCACAGCAGACACAAGGGGGTGAGTACAAGCATTATCTACTCTGTTGTCGCGCAGTGGAGGTGTCTGGGTGGGGGAGGAGGGCTGTGGGTCCCCCTAGGCCAGGGCGATATCTGTAGGCTGGGCACCCCCGTAAGCCCCTGTGTCCCCAGCCACCACCCTCAGTAGTTTGTCAGTACAGCCATCCCTGGGCCGTGTCATCCATGGGTGCAGTTGGCAACTCTAGGCGTGTAGGGCATGTTCCACGGAATGCGTAGCGGACCCCAAGTGCGCAACTTAGTGCAGGGGGCATCTGTGTCTGTCATGTCCGCTAACTGTACCGGAGATCCATGTACTCAATATCCCTTTATTTCTCTCTCCCCCCCCCTTTTTGTTTGTCTTTCTGTGCTTGTGTGCATCAGCATCATCAGGCGGAGGAGAAGTGGCATTGGGGCAGGAGGGAGCTGCATCTCACATGGCCCAGGAGGGCCATGCCACAGAGTCAGACTGGACCAGTGAGACGGAGGGCGAGGGGAGCTCCACAACGGGGACGACTGGACCCTGCAGCGACACGGACACGTCCTCGGAAGGGAGCTCCCTTGCGGGGGTGGCACCATCCGTGCCCCCCGCCATTACAGGTACAGCCGCCACCCAGCGCACCATCTCCGCCCTCCCAGCAGCCCCTCAGCGTTCGCCCCGTGCCCGCTCTGCCAGGAAGCCGGGCATCTCCTTCGCCCCAGGCACCTCAGGCCCTGCCCCTGTTACCCCCGCTGCCCTCAGTGAGGAGGTCATTGACCTCCTCCGAACTCTCATCGTTGGGCAGACTACCCTTTTGAATGCCATCCAGGGGGTGGAGAGGGAGGTTCATCGCAGCAATGCGTACCTGGAGGGCATTCATTCGGGTCAGGCTGCCCATCAGCGATCGTTCCAGGCTCTGGCCTCAGCACTGACGGCAGCCATTGTCCCTGTCTCCTGCCTCCCTCTACTAACTCCCTCCTCCCAGTCTCCTGTTCCTCTGCCTGTCCCACCCACACCATCAGACCAGCCTGCACACACCTCAACACCCAAGAGAAGCTCATCCAAACATAAGCACCACAGATCACGCAGACATTCACACACGCAACATTCCGATGCAGACATGCCAACAGTCACTACCACCTCTGTGACCCCCACCTCCTCGTCTCCCTCCTCCCTCCCTGTGACGTCTACACTCACACCTCCATTCACCTCACCATCAGCCAGTGTTTCCATCACCAGCACACCCTCCACTCCAGTCCGCACGCGTGCAGTCACCACCCCCACTGCCATTTACACGTCCCCTGTGTCCTCTCCCACTGTGTCTGTCACCCCCTCTTCCACACCACACAAACGCAGCCACCCACCCACCCAACAGCCATCCACCTCACGACAGCCTATCCCTCCTGCACCTGCACCCAAAGACAGCAAACGTGACTCACCTACAACCACATCCTCTCCCTCCACTCCCATTCCCACTGTACCTACCACTCTCCATTGTCCCAAGAAACTCTTCCTCGCCACTGCTAACTTCTTTCCTGACCCTGAGCCCCCCCCTCCTTCTCGTCGGGGTAAGAAGAGCACCTCAGCCACCACCAGCCCTGCAGCCCCCTTGACAAGGGTGCAGGGGTATTGGAGCCCACCAGCCCGCATGTCTGGATCTTCGCCCAGCAGCAAGGGGACAGCCAGCCCACCCCCTGGGAAGAGGAGCAGAAGGCGGAAGGGGCGCCGCAGGAGCCCGGCTTCTACATCCCCCCCGGACACCACCCAGAGACAGTCACCAGCCACAGCTCCAAAGGGAGGAAAGGGCCACAGACTCCCGACTAAGGAGGGCAAGGGCAGCAAGTCGGAGAGGTCAGGCTGCAGGCCTGCTGCCCAGGAGGAGCCCACCACCCCCATAGCCGCTGCCCAGGGAGGACCCAGCCCAGCTGGCCAGGAGGGCCCCACCACCCACAGCCCAGGTGGGCATTGAAGGAGCACCATCCCCGCTGCCCAGGAGGGCACCACCAGGCAATGAGCAGTTGGCCATAGACCGGCCGCCGTCTCAAGCCCCGCTGAACTGGGCCCCGCCGTCTCAAGCACCGCTGAACTGGGCCCCGCCGTCTCAAGAACCGCTGAACTGGGCCCCGCCGTCTCAAGCACCGCTCCGCTGGGCCCCACCGTCTCAAGCACCGCTGAACTGGGCCCCGCCGTCTCAAGAACCGCTGAACTGGGCCCCGCCGTCTCAAGCACCGCTCCGCTGGGGACCGCCGTCTCAAGCACCGCTGAACTGGGCCCCGCCGTCTCAAGAACCGCTGAACTGGGCCCCGCCGTCTCAAGCACCGCTCCGCTGGGCCCCGCCGTCTCAAGCACCGCTGAACTGGGCCCCGCCGTCTCAAGAACCGCTGAACTGGGCCCCTCCGTCTCAAGCACCGCTCCGCTGGGGACCGCCGTCTCAAGAACCGCTGAACTGGGCCCCGCCGTCTCAAGCCCCGCTGAACTGTGCCCCGCCGTCTCAAGCACCGCTGAACTGGGCCCCGCCGTCTCAAGACCCGCTGAACTGGGCCCCGCCGTCTCAAGCACCGCTCCGCTGGGCCCCGCCGTCTCAAGCACCGCTGAACTGGGCCCCGCCGTCTCAAGCACCGCTGAACTGGGCCCCGCCGTCTCCAGCACCGCTCCGCTGGGGACCGCCGTCTCAAGAACCGCTGAACTGGGCCCGCCGTCTCAAGCCCCGCTGAACTGTGCCCCGCCGTCTCAAGCACCGCTGAACTGGGCCCCGCCGTCTCAAGAACCGCTGAACTGGGCCCCGCCGTCTCAAGCACCGCTCCGCTGGGCCCCGCCGTCTCAAGCACCGCTGAACTGGGCCCTTCAAGGCAAGACCCGCTGAACTGGGCCCTTCAAGGCAAGAAGCGCTGAACTGGGCCCTTCAAGGCAAGAAGCGCTGAACTGGGCCCTTCCAGGCAAGAACCGCTGGCCCTTTGGCAGACGTGGCAGGGCAGGATCTGTCTCGGGCAGGGCTGCAGGATGTCCTCTGGCCAACATGCCTCCTCCAGTGGCAGTGGAGTCTGTTATGGACTGTTTGGACTGTGGCTTTGCTCTCCCCAGGATGGCCCAGTGGGCAGGCCACCCACTGTATGGACTGTATGGACAGTGGCTTTGCACTCCCCAGGATGGCCCAGTGGGCAGGCCACCCACTGTATGGACTGTATGGACTGTGGCTTTGCACTCCCCAGGATGGCCCAGTGGGCAGGCCACCCACTGTATGGACTGTATGGACTGTGGCTTTGCACTCCCCAGGATGGCCCAGTGGGCAGGCCACCCACTGTATGGACTGTATGGACTGTGGCTTTGCACTCCCCAGGATGGCCCAGTGGGCAGGCCACCCACTGTATGGACTGTATGGACTGTGGCTTTGCACTCCCCAGGATGGGCCAGTGGTCATGGAGTCCCCTCGTGGATCTGGCGTCGTGTACTCAAGTGGCTGAGGTGCCCCTCCTTCCCTTCCCCCTGAGGTGCCTGTCCTATTTTCTTTCTGATGCCCCTGCAGTGTTCTCTCCGTGGAGTTCTTGTCGTGGGACTGGGCCTTGCCCCTTTGCACAGGACCCCTGTGGTCCACGGACAGTGGTTGGACTACATTTAGTAGCTGTATATATTTTGTACATAGTTTATTTATTTATTGGGATTACTGGTGTCCATATTTCAATATATCTGCCCGTTTATGATCTCTTCTTTTGGTCTTTGCATTATTTCGGAGGGGGGGGTTTGTGGGTTGTGACAGTGATCTGTGGGAATGCATTGATGTGTGTGTTGTAGTGGGTATGGGTGGGTGGGTGTGTGCCGGTAATCTTTTCCCTCCCCTGTGTCGTAGGTGCAGTACTCACCGATGTCTTCCGCGCCGCCGGGCGTGCTCCTGGTACAGGAGCAGGTATAGGAGTGCGGGGATGACCTGCAACTCGGGTTCCATACTGCCGGAATCTCGCGTGGAGTGCGTAGAGGTGAGCGTTTTCCCGTTCGTAGTCTGTTTCCGCCGAGTTTTTATCGGCGGTGCTCCCGCCCCGGAAAAGGTGGCGGATTGGTGGGTCGTGATAGGGTGGGCGGTACATTGTCTGCCGCCTGGCTGTTGGCGGGGACCGCCGCGCTGTTTGTTTGTGCCGCCGTGGCGGTCGGAGTGTTAATGCGGCGGGCTGTGTTTGCGGTTCCCGCCAGGGTCAGAATTGCATATTTTGGACCGCCGGCCTGTTGGCGGCTTGGCCGCCGCATTATCACCGACCGCCAGGGTCAGAATGAGGGCCATAATCCTTACCTACAGACTTGATCGGGCCACAATCCAAGAACTGTGTGCCCAATTGGAGCCAGACCAGATTTCATCTATCTGCCAGCCCACAGGTATCCCCTCTCTAGTGCAGATCCTGTTGGTGCTCCATTTCCTGGCAAGTGGTTCCTTCCAAACAACAGTGGCCATGGCATCAGGGATGTTGACCAGAGTGCTGTCTACCCTGCTGAAACATATGTGCAGCTACAACGTATTCCCCCAGGTGGAGGATTTGGCCACAGTGAAAGCTGACTTTTATGCCCTGGGACATACCCCCAACATCATTGGTGCCATTGATGGTACACATGTAGCATTTGTACCCCCGGAGAAGTGAACAAGTGTTCAGGAATCGAAAAAGCTATCACTCTCTGAATGTCCAGTCTCTTCGTATCACACGTGCATTGCCCAATGGGGCACAGAAAGGGGAGAAATGGCAGTTCAAGGTGGACAGGCTAATAGAGTGGGACACAAGGTTGACAATCAGGAGAGTCTTATTTCCTGGCAGGGGTCTTGACAATGTTATCTGGCTTCTGCCTGGGTCGCAGGGACCGTTTTCCTTCTGCAGAGGGTGGGGTGCTGGTGGCCTGTTGTTCCTGTGGCGGAGCCTCCTGTCCACTAGTGCCGGCGGAGGTGGAGGGCTGTTCTTCGGTGTGGCTAGTGTCAGGGGGCCTGTTGGTGTGCCACTGCCTCCCTCATGGTGTTGGCCATGTCAGCCAGCACCCCTGCATTGGTGACCAGGATGGTGTGGATGTGTTTGAGGTCCTCCCTGATCCCCAGGTACTGTCCCTCCTGCAGCCGCTGGGTCTCCTGCAACTTGGCCAGTGTCTGGCCAAAGGTCTCCTGGGAATGGTGGTACGCTCCCAGGATCCCTGCAAGGGCCTCGTGGAGAGTGGGTTCCCTGGGCCTGTCCTCCCCCTATCGCACAGCAGTCCTTCCAGCTTCCCTGTTGTCCTGTGCCTCTGTCCCCTGAACTGTGTGCCCACTGCCGCTGACCCCAGGTTCCTGATTGTCTTGGGTTTGGGGGGTTGCCTGGGGTCCCTGTAGAGGTGGACACACTGCTGATTGATGTGTCCTGGGGACAGGGGTATGGGTCCGCTGGGTGGGTGCTGTGCTGGTGTTTCCTGAGGGGGAAGGGTCTGTGGTGGTATGGGACTGTGGCAGGGTAACCAACTGTCCAGAGGTCCCTGATGGGCCTGGTTGGTCATCATGATTCAGGCGTGCAGAGCTGCTGTCATCACTGTGGCCCTCTTCTGTGGGGGGATTGGATGTTGCTGGCACCTCCTCTCGGGTGACGTTGAGTGGGGGTCATGTGGGGATGTAAATGCAGTGTTATTTTATCTGTGTGTGCCATCTTGTGCATGGGTGTGTTTCGCTGTATGGTTGTGATAGCCCTGTCAGCATTGCCTTGTGTGCGTGGTGATTTTGTGGGCTAGGTGATTCTCTCTAATGGGCACGCTTTACTGATGGGTGTCCATGCAGGTCTGTGATGGGTGTCCATGCATTGGTGTTTCATGCAGGGCTTGGTATTGGGATGGGTGGGTTGTAATAGTGGGGCCTATGTGAGGTGGTGGAGGGATGGGGTGAGGGTAGGAGTTTGGAGTTTGTGATGGCATGCAGGTAGGGTGGGGTATATAGTAGTAAAGATTTGACTTACCAGAGTCCAGTCCTCCTGCTACTCCTGCAAGATGCATGATCGCCAAGACTTGCTCCTCCCATGTGGTTAGTTGTGGGAGAGGAGGTGGGGGTCCACCACCAGTCCTCTGTACGGCTATCTGGTGTCTTGCAACCACAGAACGCACCTCCCCCCGTAGGTCGTTATACCTCTTCCAGATGTCATGCATTGTTCTGGGGTGCTGTCCCACTGCGCTGACCCTGTCCACGGCTCTCCACCATAGCTCCATCTTCCTTGCAATGGATGTCATCTGCACCTGTGATCCAAATAGCTGTGGCTCTACCCGGATTATTTTCTCCACCATGACCCTTAGCTCCTCCTCTGAAAACCTGGGGTGTCTTTGGGGCACCATGGATGTGGTGAGAGTGGTATGTGTAGGATGTGTGAGGTGATGTGTTATGGTGTGTGCTGTGAGGTGCGTGGAAGGTGTATGGGTGATGGTGTTCTGTGGCTCAGATTGAGTGGGTGCTCCTGGCTTGTCTCTCTTTCTATTAGCAATATTTTTTTTCTTTGAAAGGGTTATGGGTAATGTGGGTGTGTGTTTTATAATGGTGTGCATCTAAGGGTGTGGTGTGTGTATGTGTGTCAGGTGTTTGTAGTTTGAATTGTCCAGTGTGGTGTAGTTTTGTAAGTGTGTGTGAATTTTGAGTTCGGTGGTGTGCACCGTCAATGGTTTACCGCGGTTGAAAGACCGCTGTGGTGATTGGTGTGTCCTGAGACTGTGGGTGTATTTCTGTTGGCGTAACGGTGTGGGTTTTGGTACCGCCAGTTTATCACTGACCTTTGGGCTGGCGGACTTGTATGGGTGTCTGTATAGTGGCGGATTTCTCTGTGTGGGAAGGGATTCCCATTCACTGATAGTGCCTACCACCATGGTTTTCGTGGAGGTTCAGAGGCCACGAACACCATGGCGGTAGGCCGGGTCATAATCCTGCGTGTGGGCTATTGACGGCCCCATGATTCGACACTGAAGTCTCCAGCCCGGCGGCTGTTACCGCCGTGGCAGACGGAGTGGTACATTGGCGGTTTAGCTTAAGCCAAACATGTGTGGGTAGGCCTAGTGCCCCTGACAGGAAATGCCCCAAAACACAACGTGGACACATCATATCTTCCTAAACAAAACAGAGCTGTTTTTTTTTAAGTTGTGACCTGTGGATTTTGGCCTCTAGCTCAGCCGGCACCAAGGGAAACCTACCAAACCTGTGCATTTTTTTAAACTAGACACCAAGGGGAATCGAAGGTGACTTGTGGGGCTCTCCCCAGGTTCTGTTACCCATAATCCTTTACAAACCTCAAAATTTGGCAAAAAAATACTTTTTCCTCACATTTTGTGACAGAAAGTGCTGGAATCTGAGAGGAGCCACAAATTTCCTTCCATCCAGCGTTCCCCCAGGTCTTTAAATAAAAATTATACCTCACTTGTGTGGGTAGGCCTAGTGCCTGCGAAAGGAAATGCCCCAAAACACTATGGCCCTCATTCTGACCTTGGCGGGCGGCGGAGGCCGCCCGCCAAAGTCCCGCCGTCAGGTTACCGTTCCGCGGTCGAAAGACCGCAGCGGTAATTCTGACTTTCCCGCTGGGCTGGCGGGCGGTCGCCTTCAGACCGCCCGCCAGCCCAGCGGGAAAGAGGCTTCCACGATGAAGCCGGCTCGGAATCGAGCCGGCGGAGTGGAAGCTGTGCGACGGGTGCAGTTGCAAGCAGACAGTGAAATACATGTAGGGGCCCTCTTACGGGGGCCCCTGCAATGCCCATGCCAGTGGCATGGGCACTGCAGGGGCCCCCAGGGGCCCCGCAACCCCCCCTACCGCCATCCGGATCCCGGCGGTCGGACCGCCGGGATCTGGATGGCGGTAGGGGGGGTCGGAATCCCCGCGGCGGTGCAGCAAGCTGCGCCGCCGTGGAGGATTCAATGGGGCGGCGGTACACTGGCGGGAGCCCGCCAGTGGTGCGGGTCCGACCGCGGCTTTATCGCCGCGGTCGGAATCCCCATTGGAGCACCGCCGGCCTGTCGGCGGTGCTCCCGCGGTCCTCCGCCCTGGCGGTCTTTGACCGCCAGGGTCAGAATGAGGGCCTATGTGGACACACCAAAATTATCAAATACAAAACGACCTGTTTTTATGGGGGAGGTGGTGCACCTGCGTTTTTGGTCCTGGGTACAGTAGCCATATAGGGAAACCTATCAAACATTTCTGAAAACTAGAAACCAGAGGTAGTCCAGAGAGGTGTGACTTGCATGGATCCCACAGTGTTTTCGTACCCAGAATCCTCAGCAAACCTCAAAATGTAGCCAAAAAAAACACATTTTCCTCACATTTAGGTGACAGAAAGTTCTGGAACCTGAGAGGCGCCACAAATTTCCTTCCGCCCAGTGTGCCCTCAAGTCCCCCGATAAAAATTATACCTCACTTGTGTGGGTGGCCTAGGTGCCTGCCACAGAAAAAGGCGAAAAACCTGTAAAGATTGAGGGGGATAGCACAGTGAGTTGTTAAGCACATCATTTTCTTGTATACATCTTTAGGCTTACTTTGCTTTGCGGACCCACACAAGTGTGGTATAATTTTACTTAGGAGACTGAGAGGAACCCTGAGGGGTAGGAAATTTATGCCAGAGCAACGATCCTACAAAGAAAAGTGAGGAAAATATGCTTTTGTAGGCAAATTTTGAGGTTTGCAGAGGAGTCTGGATACTAACATTTTGGGGGATCCATGCAAGCAACACATCCCTGGACTACTTAGGATGTCTAGTTTTTAAAAATGTCTGGGTTTAGTAGGTTTCCCTAGATGAAGGCCGCACCCAGGACCAAAAACATAGGTGCCCCCCCCATCATTTTGATGTGTCCACGTACTTCTGTGATGTTCCAAACACTAAAATTGTGAAATGAAACACACGTATGTTAAAAAGACTCCACACCCACCAACCAAGCCGGTGGCATGCTTCATCATCGGGGTCCCACCCGAGACACCTAGCGTGTCATGGGTGCGCTGCGATGCCTGATTACAGGGGAGCAGATTTTGTCATTTTTACCACACATACTGGTAGGATTTGGCATGAGGGTGAGTGATGGTTCAGTAGATCAAATTTTATTACCAAGAGATTTCACAAAAATGAAATGCACTGCTAATAACTGAAAGGCCAAAAAACTGAGCCAATGACTCACAACTCGTGAGCTGTAGGTCAAGAAGTGTCTGATTTGAGCGGAGTCAGAGACCCAGTATATATACCCAAAAGTTCATTTGAAATGAAGGGAACTTCAAAGAGTGATTTTGAAGTGCACCAGTTTCCCCCTTGCCTGGAGATCTGTGGGGGGTTATACGTCCTTTGTGTGAGGTCAGGCCACTGTCCTTTGAATTGTAACTGAGAGCCCCTCCACCCTTCCTGCCAGGTAAGACCCATCAGTATTCAGATGAATGCAGATGCAGATGCAGCTGAGTGTTCTGTGTTCATGGCTGTCTGGGTGGAATGCACAAGAGGAGCTGTCAACCAGCACAAACCAGATGTAGATTTGAGGCAGGCTAGAAGGAACAGAGAGCAGTAAGTGCAAAGGGAATTGCCAATACTGGCCTATGAGAGAAGTAGGCTTCACAATGACTTTGGGTGTTTTTCACTATCAGGACCTGCAAATCATAGAAGTACGTGTTCTGCCTTTTACTTACATAGGACCCTATGGGCTACCTAGGGCCTACCTTACGGGTGACCTATATGTATAAAAGGGGAGTTTAAGGCTTGGCTAGTAGTTTTAAAGCCCAAGTCGAAGTAACAGTGCTACTGCACACACAGGCCTTGCAATGACAGGACTGAGACATGGTTAAAGGGCTACTTATGTGGTTGGAACAATCAGTGCTGCTGGCCCACTAGTAGCATTTAATTTACAGAGCCAGGGTACCTCTAGTGCACTTTAGTAGGGACTTACAGGTACATTTAATAATATGTCAATTGGGTAGGATCCAATGTTACCATGTTTAGGGTAGAGAGCACAAGCACTGTAGCACTGGTCAGCAGTGGTAAAATGCACCAAGTCCTAAAACTAGCAAAAACGAGATTAGAAAAATGGAAGGAGGCAGGCAAAAAGTCAGGAGAAGACCACCCCGAGGCTGTCAGGTCTAACAGCGTACACTACCAAAGACGTATCTCAGTCCATTGCACATGGGTAATTCAAGAAAGTTGGGCTTCGGGCTACATACTGTTGAAAGGTCCTCCTGACCTTCCTATGTGACTCAGTGTAACAGCATTGTGCTTGCCCACATTCACCTGCTTACAGGTGACATAACTGTGACAAAGACCTTCTACCTTCTCTTTGAATCTGGGATTAAACCAAGTTGCTGAAAGATTCACACCATCACATCATGACCAACATGAGCTGGACTGTCGTAATGCCTCGTTTGACTTCCTCCTATGCACCTGTAGCAGTTAACACGAAATTTTAATTTGTCTGATCATTTCCCTCATTTGCATATTTCCAGTTAAAGGAAGTACAATTTAGGGCACAATACCTTGCCACTTCATCTGCTCACAGTTGCCAAAAGTAACATAGTCAGTAGCTTTGCGGTATGTGTAGCACTTCACAACCGCAATTTGGGTAGGCAACTGTATTCCATTCTGTAAATTACAAACTGTAAACTTTTTCCCCATTCCTAATGGGTGATCCAGAAGAGGTCATAAAAACTCTTTGGGGCCATAACTGTCCAATGTCATGCACAACACCAAAGCCATACTGACTTTCAATGAAAATAGTCACCTTAAGCTGTTCAGAAACACAGCAAGCTCTTGTAAGAGCAACTAATTCAGCTACTTGGGAAGAAAAGACTCCCTAAAGGAGGCTTTGACAGCACCTGCATAAGTAGCTCTCAAGTTTCCATGATGGTCTCTTAATCAGGAGCCATCAACAAACATCGTATAGCCAGATTCGGGAAGTGGAATATCTTGAATATCAGTTCTTGGTTTATTGCGTAGTTCAGTGACATCCAGTCATGCTCAATTTCATCAATACAATCAGCATTCAACAGGCAATGGTAACAGGGTTGCTGGGTTAAGAGTGATACATCACTTCAGTGTAATGTGCAGGGCAGCCAATATGAGCTGATTGTAACTGGTTAGTCGAGCACTAGTCATGTGCTGAGGCAGGGGTTACCAGAATTTCCATGGAGTGGGGCACAAAAACATTCAAAGGAAGACCCATGACAATTCTTTTGCACTGCTCAATACTGACACTGGCCACAGCAACTGACTTAAGACAACCGGGCAACGCTAAAACCACAGGATCAAGAGTGGCTGAAAAATATACCACTGGCATGTTTGCATTTCCATGCAACTGACTCAAGACTGAAAGAGCACATCCCTCACTCTTACAGCAGTGCAAAGTAAAACATTTGTTGTAATCAGGCATTGCCAGAGCGGGGGCACAATAGAGATTTTCTCTCAGCCCTGTGAAGGAACATATGCAGTTGTCATCCAATGGCACTGGAAAGGACACATCTTTGCATGTAAGATTCTGTAAAGGCTTGGCCAAAAGTGAAAAGTTTGGAATCCACTGGAGACAGTAGCCAACTATTCCAAAAAACATCCTGACTTCTTTCTGAGTCTTTAGGGGATTCATATTTTGTTTTTGCTGAGATTCTTTCTTTCTTGTGGCACCTTCCTTACACCTTTCTCAGTGGGATGTCCTTCTTTCTTACAGTACTGCAATTTAGTCAGGGAAACATTGCATCCATTATCAGCTAAGTGGTCCAGTAGGGCAACTGTATCTCCCCTGCATGTTTCCTCAGTGTTTGATGCCACTTACTAATCACCTAAATACTAATGCCCTCATTCTGACCTTGGCGGGCGGCGGAGGCCGCCCGCCAAAGTCCCGCCGTCAGGTTACCGTTCCGCGGTCGAAAGACCGCGGCGGTAATTCTGACTTTCCCGCTGGGCTGGCGGGCGGTCGCCTTCAGACCGCCCGCCAGCCCAGCGGGAAAGAGGCTTCCACGATGAAGCCGGCTCGGAATCGAGCCGGCGGAGTGGAAGCTGTGCGACGGGTGCAGTTGCACCCATCACGTATTTCACTGTCTGCGAAGCAGACAGTGAAATACATGTAGGGGCCCTCTTACGGGGGCCCCTGCAATGCCCATGCCAGTGGCCTGGGCACTGCAGGGGCCCCCAGGGGCCCCGCGACCCCCCCTACCGCCATCCGGATCCCGGCGGTCGGACCGCCGGGATCTGGATGGCGGTAGGGGGGGTCGGAATCCCCGCGGCGGTGCAGCAAGCTGCGCCGCCGTGGAGGATTCAATGGGGCGGCGGTACACTGGCGGGAGCCCGCCAGTGGTGCCGGTCCGACCGCGGCTTTACCGCCGCGGTCGGAATCCCCAATGGAGCACCGCCGGCCTGTCGGCGGTGCTCCCTCGGTCCTCCGCCCTGGCGGTCTTTGACCACCAGGGTCAGAATGAGGGCCTAAATCAGGACTGAGTAGTAACTTGTGTGACTTTAGATTCTTCATCAAGATCTTATTGAATCTAAACTAAAGGGACTCTCGGTATACCCTTGTGGGGCTCGGCACCCTGCCAAAACTTGACTGCCAAACTGAAATGGGAAGAGAAACTGGGTCTACTCATGCAACAGTATGGAGAAAAATGCTTGCTACTGAAGAATGAACCACTCGACTTCATATGGAGTTTGAAGATCTTGGACTATGCAATACTTTCCATTGGGATTTTGAAGTCCCATAATGGGAGAGTTACATGGACTTCCCATTATCTCCTTTAGAGTTCCCTGTTCTATCATGGACTCAATCACTGGGAAAATTCCTGCAATTGTTTTGGGTGTCATGTTAAATTGTTCTTTCCTTGGATAAACACCATCCGATTACACAGTTATCTTGATGATTTCTATCTCCTATCCTGAAAAGTCCCAAACTTCAGGTGACACAGTATCTTTCAAATCTGAGGGTAGATCATTACAGGTCAACATATGGTACAATGTCATACTTGAGATTTGATACACATTTTTAAATGCTGCTTCCTCATCATTTGTATGAATTTCAATTCCTCTTGGGGTACAGCAAATGGAACAATTTCAGCTTGCACAGCAAGTCGCGTCCAAGCAAACTCACAGGGTTTGTATAACACACAACAAATTGGTGCTCATCTCTAAAGGAATCTATTTTTACAGGGACAGCTTCTATCACAGGGTTGGCCAATTACTGATTTGCAACTCCTACAGTGGAATTTTCTTTTCTGATAGGGGCAAGTTATGAATTTCTGCTGTTCTTACAGTAGAGCGAGCAGCTCTTGCGTCAACTTGAAAGCACACATAGGCCCTCATTCCGAGCCTGGCGGGCGGCGGAGGCCGCCCGCCAGGCTTCCCCCCTCCGAAATACCGCTCCGCGGTCGTAAGACCGCGGAGGGTATTCCGAGTTTTCCCCTGGGCTGGCGGGCGGTCTTCACAAGACCGCCCGCCAGCCCAGGGGAAAACTCCCTTCCCACAATGACGCCGGCTCGTAATAGAGCCGGCGGAGTGGGAAGGTGCGACGGGTGCAGTTGCACCCGTCGCGTATTTCAGTGTCTGCTTTGCAGACACTGAAATACATTTAGGGGCCCTCTTACGGGGGCCCCTGCCGTGCCCATGCCATAGGCATGGGCACGGCAGGGGCCCCCAGGGGCCCCGCGACTCCCCCTCCCGCCATCCAGTTCCCGGCGGGAGAACCGCCAGGAACTGGATGGCGGGAGGGGGAGTCGGAATCTCCATGCCGGCGCAGCATGCTGCGCCGGCTTGGAGGATTCCTTTGGGGCAGCGGGAAACCGGCGGGAGACCGCCGGTTTCCCTTCTCTGACCGCGGCTGAGCCGCCGCGGTCAGAATGCCCCGCGGGGCACCGCCGGCCTGTCGGCGGTGCCACCGCGTCCCACGGCCCTGGCGGACTTGTTCCGCCAGGGTCGTAATGACCCCCATAGGGCCTGATTCTAACTTTGGAGGACGGTGTTAAACCGTCCCAAAAGTGGCGGATATACCACCTACCGTATTACGAGTTCCATAGGATATAATGGACTCGTAATACGGTCGGTGGTATATCCGCCACTTTTGGGACGGTTTAACACCGTCCTCCAAAGTTAGAATCAGGCCCATAGTGACCATTCACATCACCATCAATATAAGGACCATGTTCTTTCACTTGTAAGGATGCGCCAAGGATGCACTTTCTTTTCCTTTCAGACACCATAGTTGGAAAATGTCTGAATACTCCTCATCACTCAAATCAATCAGGGGAAATTGAGTTCCATCTGGAATTAATTTATATTTGTAAACTGGTTTACAGTCTGTCTGGAAACATTTGACTGTTCTTGGGGTAATGGAGCTTGTGGAACCCGCATCTTTTTGCTTCGGAATACATTTGGATTCTGCATTCAGGGTCTCTGTACTTTCTGCATTTGAACCTGGTTATTTTCCTCCATCTGCACAAATTAATTATTTTGCATCCGATTATTATTAACATTAAACAGACACTCCCTCGTCCAGTGGCCCAATTTGCCACACATGTGACACAGGTATGTTTTCTTCAAATTCGTCACATCTATAACTACATTTGGATCAGAAGCAACACCTTGTGTACCGCCGCCCCATAGAATCCTCCACGGCGGCGCAGCTTGCTGCACCGCCGCGGGGATTCTGACCCCCCTACCGCCATCCAGATCCCGGCGGTCCGACCGCCGGGATCCGGATGGCGGTAGGGGGGGTCGCGGGGCCCCTGGGGGCCCCTGCAGTGCCCATGCCACTGGCATGGGCATTGCAGGGGCCCCCGTAAGAGGGCCCCTACATGTATTTCACTGTCTGCCGCGCAGACAGTGAAATACGCGACGGGTGCAACTGCACCCGTCGCACAGCTTCCACTCGATTCCGAGCCGGCTTCATAGTGGAAGCCTCTTTCCCGCTGGGCTGGCGGGCGGTCTGAAGGCGACCGCCCGCCAGCCCAGCGGGAAAGTCAGAATTACCGCCGCGGTCTTTCGACCGCGGAACGGTAATCTGACGGCGGGACTTTGGCGGGCGGCCTCCGCCGCCCGCCAAGGTCAGAATGAGGGCCAAAATGTCCTTTAGCTTTTACCTCCATGTTCTCAGTACCATTGAAATGCTTGAAAGCCTGCAACAATCTCTCATAATAGGAATGTATCGACTCCTTAGGCTCATGAGTCGTTCTGTCAATTCACGGGCAATTCATATCTTTTGGGGACATCTTGTCTTTCAAAAATGTAATCACCTTCTAATAATTTTCCTCACCTCTTCAGGCGGTGCATGATATCCCTGTCACTGAGTTCTAAATGATAACTCTTCTTTAAGGGCTTTGATTTCTCTAAATCTACATCATATTTCTGGACTAATTCAGCTGGTCTCCATGTTTTGTAAAGTCTTTGCACACAAACCACAGTTTGTCCTCTCTGCAACTATCTAACTGAGCCATATCTATGCAAACCAGTATCATCTCATTTAATTCTTAATTGTAATCTGTGCACATCTAATGGTCTTTCTCCCTGGGGTTTATACTAATCTTCCACTGTGATTTGTATTTCCTGTTGTACCTGTAGCACTCAAATTATTCAGCCAATCATTTATGTCCTGGGCAATGATAACCTCACAAACTTATTGGAACATTTGACAATGCTTTTTCTCTTGAAGGGCACAAATTTGCCTGATCTAGAGGATACGCAATACACGCAATATTCCTTCTTGCAAAGAGTTAGAGGGCAATCTCCTATTAGAGGTACAACAACCAATTTCTATAGCTGTTTCTGATCTGGGCACCTTGTATCAGTATTAAATCCCACTTGACTTGTTGTTGTAGTGGGATCTGAAATGTTTGTAGGGGTTAATATTTTCAGAATTTAAATAATTATTTCTAATTCTAAACCACTTGGACTAAGAAATCCCTGAGCACTCGTCGATGAAAATCCATTTGAAACAACTGGGGTATTTAGAACATTTAGGACATTTGAACCTTTCTAGATATTTGGAACATTTAATGCATATGGAATATTTCCTGTCATACCTAGACCATATAAAGGAACAACTGGACCTATTGTCACTCGAACTGTTAATGCATCTAGATTACCAAAATGTATCTGATTCTCTTGAACTGCAGTCCCTAAGCTTTGCCCTCTCAATTGCATATGGAAAAGCTGTCTTGTCTGATTTGATCCATGACTGTGCCATTGGATTAAAATTCAGACTCTGTACTGTCTGACTAGGGTTCTGTTCAATGAGTGCAGAAGGTATGTCAAAAGTCAAATTTCTTGATGTTTCACCTGACACGCCTGTCTGCTCAGAATTGTATGGAGGTTGACGATTAAACAGTAACTGATTTATAAACTAATCATCCAACTAGACTTCAGCTTTTTTCTCTGGCAATGACAGTGATATTAGAGATGTCTGTAGAGTTACATAGTTTGACTAGTTAAGGGGAATATTAGTCTCAGCTATTTTGAATCTCAGATAATATATGGGATATAGTACCTCCTGCCATATAATACAAGGCTATTGCAGGTTTTTAGAAAATATTATAACCTTCTCATTTTCTCTTGGGTTGAAGGTTGCATACTTGATCATAATCATAGAAAAATAGTTGCCAGGAACGAGGAAGACACTATGGCCCTCATTCTGACCCTGGCGGTCGGTGATAAAGCGGCGGCCAACCCGCCAACAGGCCGGCGGTCCAAAATATGCAATTCTGACCCTGGCGGGAACCGCCAACACAGCCCGCCGCATTAACACTCCGCCCGCCACGGCGGAACAAACAAACAGCGCGGCGGTCCCCGCCAACAGCCAGGCGGCAGACAATGTACCGCCCACCCTATCACGACCCACCAATCCGCCACCTTTTCCGGGGCGGGAGCACCGCCGATAAAAACACGGAAACAGACTACGAACGGGAAAACGCTCACCTCCACATACTCCACGCGAGATTCCGGCAGTATGGAACCCGAGTTGCAGGTCATCCCCGCACTCCTATACCTGCTCCTGTACCAGGAGCACGCCCGGCGGCGCGGAAGACATCGGTGAGTACTGCACCTACGACACAGGGGAGGGAAAAGATTACCGGCACACACCCACCCACCCACACCCACTACAACACACACATCAATGCATTCCCACAGATCACTGTCACAACCCACAAACCCCCCCCTCCGAAATAATGCAAAGGCCAAAAGAAGAGATCTTAAACGGGCAGATATATTGAAATATGGACAGCAGTAATCCCAATAAATAAATAAACTATGTACAAAATATATACAGCTACTAAATGTAGTCCAACCACTGTCCGTGGACCACAGGGGTCCTGAGCAAAGGGGCAAGGCCCAGTCCCACGACAAGAACTCCACGGAGAGAACACTGCAGGGGCATCAGAAAGAAAAAAGGACAGGCACCTCAGGGGGAAGGGAAGGGGGGGCACCTCAGCCACTTGAGTACACGACGCCAGATCCACGAGGGGACTCCATGACCACTGGGCCATCCTGGGGAGAGCAAAGCCACAGTCCATACAGTCCATACAGTGGGTGGCCTGCCCACTGGGCCATCCTGGGGAGAGCAAAGCCACAGTCCATACAGTCCATACAGTGGGTGGCCTGCCCACTGGGCCATCCTGGGGAGAGCAAAGCCACAGTCCATACAGTCCATACAGTGGGTGGCCTGCCCACTGGGCCATCCTGGGGAGAGCAAAGCCACAGTCCATACAGTCCATAACAGACTCCACTGCCACTGGAGGAGGCATGTTGGCCAGAGGACATCCTGCAGCCCTGCCCGAGACAGATCCTGCCCTGCCACGTCTGCCAAAGGGCCAGCGGTTCCTGCCTGGAAGGGACCAGTTCAGCGGTCCTTGCCTTGAAGGGCCCAGTTCAGCGGTTCTTGCCTTGAAGGGCCCAGTTCAGCGGTTCTTGAGACGGCGGTCCCCAGCGGAGCGGTGCTGGAGACGGCGGGGCCCAGTTCAGCGGTCCTTGCCTTGAAGGGCCCAGTTCAGCGGTTCTTGCCTTGAAGGGCCCAGTTCAGCGGTTCTTGAGACGGCGGTCCCCAGCGGAGCGGTGCTGGAGACGGCGGGGCCCAGTTCAGCGGTTCTTGCCTTGAAGGGCCCAGTTCAGCGCTTCTTGCCTTGAAGGGCCCAGTTCAGCGGTTCTTGCCTTGAAGGGCCCAGTTCAGCGGTTCTTGCCTTGAAGGGCCCAGTTCAGCGGTTCTTGAGACGGCGGTCCCCAGCGGAGCGGTGCTGGAGACGGCGGGGCCCAGTTCAGCGGTTCTTGCCTTGAAGGGCCCAGTTCAGCGCTTCTTGCCTTGAAGGGCCCAGTTCAGCGGTTCTTGCCTTGAAGGGCCCAGTTCAGCGGTTCTTGAGACGGCGGTCCCCAGCGGAGCGGTGCTGGAGACGGCGGGGCCCAGTTCAGCGGTCCTTGCCTTGAAGGGCCCAGTTCAGCGGTTCTTGCCTTGAAGGGCCCAGTTCAGCGGTTCTTGCCTTGAAGGGCCCAGTTCAGCGGTTCTTGAGACGGCGGTCCCCAGCGGAGCGGTGCTGGAGACGGCAGGGCCCAGTTCAGCGGTTCTTGAGACGGCGGTCCCCAGCGGAGCGGTGCTGGAGACGGCGGGGCCCAGTTCAGCGGTTCTTGCCTTGAAGGGCCCAGTTCAGCGGTTCTTGCCTTGAAGGGCCCAGTTCAGCGGTTCTTGAGACGGCAGTCCCCAGCGGAGCGGTGCTGGAGACGGCGGGGCCCAGTTCAGCGGTTCTTGCCTTGAAGGGCCCAGTTCAGCGGTTCTTGAGACGGCGGTCCCCAGCGGAGCGGTGCTGGAGACGGCGGGGCCCAGTTCAGCGGTTCTTGAGACGGCGGTCCCCAGCGGAGCGGTGCTGGAAACGGCGGACATTCTATGGCCAACTGCTCATTGCCTGGTGGTGCCCTCCTGGGCAGCGGGGATGGTGCTCCTTCAATGCCCACCTGGGCTGTGGGTGGTGGGGCCCTCCTGGCCAGCTGGGCTGGGTCCTCCCTGGGCAGCGGTTATGGGGGTGGTGGGCTCTCCCGGGGCAGCTGTGCCGGTTCCTCCCGGGGCAGCGGCTATGGGGGTTGCGGGCTCCTCCTGGGCAGCTGTGACGGGTCCTCCATGGGCAGCAGGCCTGCTGCCTGACTTCTCCGCCTTGCTGCCCTTGCCCTCCTTAGTCGGGAGTCTGTGGCCCTTTCCTCCCTTTGGAGCTGTGGCTGTTGACGGTGGCTGGCTAGTGTCCTGGGGGGATATCGAATCCGGGCTCCGGCGGCGGCCCTTCCGCCTTCTGCTCCTCTTCCCAGGGGGTGGGCTGGCTGTCCTCTTGCTGCTGGGCGAAGATCCAGACCTGCGGGCTGGTGGGCTCCAATACCCCTGCACCCTTGTCAAGGGGGCTGCAGGGCTGGTGGTGGCTGAGGTGCTCTTTTTACCCCGACGAGAAGGAGGGGGGGGCTCAGGGTCAGGAAAGAAGGTAGCAGTAGAGAGATAGATTTTCTTGGGACAATGGATAGTGGTAGGTACAGTGGGTATGGGAGTGGAGGGAGAGGATGTGGTTGTAGTCGAGACAAGTTTGCTGTCTTTGGGTGCAGGTGCAGGAGCGGGAGGCTGTCGTGAGGTGGATGGCTGTTGGG
Source organism: Pleurodeles waltl (assembly GCF_031143425.1). Classification (NCBI taxonomy): domain Eukaryota; kingdom Metazoa; phylum Chordata; class Amphibia; order Caudata; family Salamandridae; genus Pleurodeles; species Pleurodeles waltl. The sequence goes on along the minus strand of NC_090445.1, from coordinate 273,435,171 downwards.
TGGGTGGGTGGCTGCGTTTGTGTGGTGTGGAAGAGGGGGTGACAGACACAGTGGGAGAGGACACAGGGGACGAGTGAATGGCAGTGGGGGTGGTGACTGCACGTGTGCGGACTGTACTGGAGGGTGTGCTGGTGATGGAAACACTGGCTGATGGTGAGGTGAATGAAGGTGTGAGTGTAGACGTCACAGGGAGGGAGGAGGGAGACGAGGAGGTGGGGGTCACAGAGGTGGAAGTGACTGTTGGCATGTCTGCATCGGAATGTTGCTTGTGTGAATGTCTGCGTGATCTGTGGTGCTTGTGTTTGGATGAGCTGCTCTTGGGTGTTGAGGTGTGTGCAGGCTGGTCTGATGGTGTGGGTGGGACAGGCAGAGGAACAGGAGACTGGGAGGAGGGAGTTAGTAGAGGGAGGCAGGAGACAGGGACAATGGCTGCCGTCAGTGCTGAGGCCAGAGCCTGGAACGATCGCTGATGGGCAGCCTGACCCGAATGAATGCCCTCCAGGTACGCATTGCTGCGATGAACCTCCCTCTCCACCCCCTGGATGGCATTCAAAAGGGTAGTCTGCCCAACAATGAGTGTTCGGAGGAGGTCAATGACCTCCTCACTGAGGGCAGCGGGGGTAACAGGGGCAGGGCCTGAGGTGCCTGGGGCGAAGGAGATGCCCGGCTTCCTGGCAGAGCGGGCACGGGGCGAACGCTGAGGGGCTGCTGGGAGGGCGGAGATGGTGCGCTGGGGGGCGGCTGTACCTGTAATGGCGGGGGGCACGGATGGTGCCACCCCCACAAGGGAGCTCCCTTCCGAGGACGTGTCCGTGTCGCTGCAGGGTCCAGTCGTCCCCGTTGTGGAGCTCCCCTCGCCCTCCGTCTCACTGGTCCAGTCAGACTCTGTGGCATGGCCCTCCTGGGCCATGTGAGATGCAGCTCCCTCCTGCCCCGATGCCACTTCTCCTCCGCCTGATGATGCTGATGCACACAAGCACAGAAAGACAAACAAAAAGGGGGGGGGGAGAGAGAAATAAAGAGATTTTGAGTACATGGATCACCGGTACAGTTAGCGGACATGACAGACACAGATGCCCCCTGCACTAAGTTGCGCACTTGGGGTCCGCTACGCATTCCGTGGAACATGCCCTACACGCCTAGAGTTGACAACTGCACCCATGGATGACACGGCCCAGGGATGGCTGTACTGACACACTACTGAGGGTGGTGGCTGGGGACACAGGGGCTTACGGGGGTGCCCAGCCTACAGATATCGCCCTGGCCTAGGGGGACCCACAGCCCTCCTCCCCCACCCAGACACCTCCACTGCGCGACAACAGAGTAGATAATGCTTGTACTCACCCCCTTGTGTCTGCTGTGCTGCCCTCACGCGCCCATCCAAATCAGGGTAGGCCACCGCCAGGATCCGGAACATCAGGGGGGTCAGTTGACGGCAGGCACCCCGCCTACGTTGGGAGGCCATCCCCAGCAGAGACTCGGCGGTCTTCTTGGTCCCGCGGCGGATGTCCTCCCACCTCTTGCGGCAGTGGGTGCCCCGTCGATGGTGGACCCCCAGGGTCCGGACTTCCTTGGCGATGGCACGCCAAATCCCGATCTTCTCATGGGCGCGGACCTATGTGACACGTACAGGGAGGGAGAAATACCACGTTCAAGTTTGTCTGCATTTTCGTTGCCAGTGGCCCAACACCTACCATCCCCGCCAGGCCCAACATGCCCCCCATCCCCGCAAGGCCCCCCGCCATGCCCCCCGCCAGGCCCAACATGCCCCCCATCCCCGCCAGGCCCCCCGCCAGGCCCCCGCCAGGCCCAACATGCCCCCCATCCCCGCCAGGCCCCCCGCCAGGCCCCCGCCAGGCCCAACATGCCCCCCATCCCCGCCAGGCCCCCCGCCAGGCCCCCGCCAGGCCCAACATGCCCCCCATCCCCGCCAGGCCCCCCGCCAGGCCCCCCGCCAGGCCCAACATGCCCCCCATCCCCGCCAGGGCCCCCGCCAGGCCCAACATGCCCCCCATCCCCGCCAGGCCCCCCGCCATGCCCCCCGCCAGGCCCAACATGCCCCCCATCCCCGCCAGGCCCCCCGCCATGCCCCCGCCAGGCCCAACATGCCCCCCATCCCCGCCAGGCCCCCCGCCATGCCCCCCGCCAGGCCCAACATGCCCCCCATCCCCGCCAGGCCCCCCGCCATGCCCCCGCCAGGCCCAACATGCCCCCCATCCCCGCCAGGCCCCCCGCCATGCCCCCGCCAGGCCCAACATGCCCCCCATCCCCGCCAGGCCCCCCGCCATGCCCCCCGCCAGGCCCAACATGCCCCCCATCCCCGCCAGGCCCCCCGCCATGCCCCCAAGCCAGCCAGTGGCCCCAAATCCATATTGAATTAAACTCACTTGTTGGTCTGGAGGACCGTAGAGTAGCGCATACTGGGGGAGGACCCCATCCACAAGTTTCTCCAACTCCTCTCCAGTGAAGGCAGGGGCCCTTTCCCCAGTCGCAGCAGCCATTGTCCCTTCCAGACCGAGGTCACAGCAACACTTGCAGTATAGGTCCTCTCCTGTGAAAGTTCAAGTCGCAAGTGGATAAGTAGATAGAAAATGGCGGTCACGCCCGCGGCGGTGCGTACCGCGGCGGTGCGTACCGCCACCGCCGGCGCCCTTCGCCATTGGCTCCTGAAACCCATAGGCTTCAATGTTAACCAATGCGGCTTCGCGCCGCGGTCTTCGACCGCCGACCGCCGCGGTGTGCCACGCCAGCGCATTGACCTCACATCCCATTGTCACACTTCACAGGTCAGGCAGCCGCCATTTCGAGGGTCCACATGGCTCCATTTCAACTGCGTCACACAGGCCTAGGCCTTGCATAGCCACTCAGACACGCCATTCACTGCATAGAGAATCGTTTACTGTGCAAGCTGTGAGTACGTACCTGTGAGTTGCTTGACTGTGTGCTCCATGTTGTCCTTCCTAGACACCGTCCGCTGGGTTTGGCGAGGAGACGGATGAATCCTCGCGTGTACCGACCGCTGGTGGACCTGTCGACAATGGAAGAACGCCACATTATCCTGACCTACCGGCTTGACCGTGCCACTATACATGAACTGTGTGCCTAGCTGGAGCCCGACCTGATGTCCCCCATCCGCCAACCCACAGGGATTCCCCCCTCTGGTGCAGGTCCTGTCAGTACTCCATTTCTTGGCAAGTGGGTCATTTCAGACAACAGTGGGAATTGCTTCTGGGATGTCTCAGCCCATGTTTTCGAAGGTGTTATCCAGAGTGTTGTCTGCCCTGATGAAATACGTGAGGAGCTACATCATTTTCCCTGAGGTGGGAGAATTGGCTACAGTGAAGGATGATTTCTACGCCCTTGGACATATTCCCAACGTCATTGGTGCCATTGATGGGACCCATGTGGCTTTGGTTCCCCCAAGAGACAGGGAGCAGGTGTACAGGAACAGAAAAAGTTACCATTCCATGAACATCCAGGTGGTGTGTTTGGCTGACCAGTACATCTCGCATGTAAATGCCAAGTTCCCTGGGTCAGTGCATGACGCCTACATCCTGAGGAATAGCAGCATCCCTTACGTGATGGAACAGCTAGAGAGACACCGTGTATGGCTATTGGGGGACTCTGGGTACCCCAACCTGTTGTGGCTACTGACCCCAGTAAGGAATCCCCGGACCAGGGCAGAGGAACGGTACAATGAGGCCCATGGGCGTACTAGGAGGGTGATCGAACGCACCTTTGGCCTCCTAAAGGCCAGGTTTAGGTGCCTGCATATGACAGGTGGATCCCTAATGTACTCACCTAAGAAGGTGTGTCACATCATCGTGGCCTGCTGCATGCTTCACAACCTGGCTTTGCGCCGCCAGGTGCCTTTCCTGCAGGAGGATGGTCGAGACGGTGGTGTAGTGGCAGCTGTGGAACCTGTGGAGAGTGACGAGGAGGAAGACGACGGGGCTGAAACAGACAACAGGGACAGAATCATTGAACAGTACTTCCAATAGGACACAGGTAACAATTCAAACATAATTTAGTAAATGTGAACTACTCTCCTGCATCTCTGCTGCCTGTCTATTTGCCCCAGTGTATGATGACTGAGTTGTGGCTTTTCCCTCCCTATTTCAGATCTGGGGTCCCCACTACGAGTCCTGTGCTTCGTTTCCCCATGGACTACAGCTTTGTGGCAGCTGTTTGTTGACTTCACTATGTACAAGGACATATTTGCACTGTCATGTCAATTACAATATTTTTAAATCACAGCCAGACTCCAGATAGTTTTGTGCAAAATGGGTGTTTATTTCAGTGCTCAAAATGGGATGGGTGGTTTCAAGTGGGTGGGGGCTATGGTGAAGGAATGTCCATGGCAGAGTCCAGAGTAACAGTCACACAGGTGCATTGTCCAGAGGCCTGTGGAGAGATGGAGCATGGGCAGTTCAAGGATGGACAGGGTGACAATGTGGGACAGTGGGATGACATCAGGTGGTATCCTTTGCTGGCGGGGGTCTTGACATCCTACTCTGTCTTCTTGCGAGATCTCAGGGCCCTCTTCCGGGGTGGTTCTTCTCCTGCAGGAGGTGGGGGTCTGGTGGGCTGCTGTTGTGCGGGGGCCTCCTGTCCACTAGCGCCGGCGGAGGTGGTTGGCTGTTCTTGGTCCAGGCTAGTGGCAGGGGCCCTTTGTTGTTGTTGAGTGTCCGTCCTGGTGTTGATGAGGTCCTGCAGCAGCCCTACCATGGTAACCAGGGTGGAGGTGAGGGCTCTGATGTCCTCCCTGTACCCCCGATAGTGTTCCTCCTGCAGTACCTGGATCTCCTGGAACCGGGCCAGTACCGTCGCCATCGTCTCCTGGGAGCGGTTGTATGCTCCCATGATGGTGGTGAGGGCCTCGTGGAGAGTGGGTTCCCTGGGCCCGTCCCCCCCCTGTCGCACAGCTGCCCTCCGAGTTGCCCTGTTTCCCTGGGCCTCTGCCCCCTGGCCGGTGTGCCCACTACCACTGCCCCCAGGTCCCTGTTGTTGTTGGGGTGGTGGTTTATCCTGGATGCCCTGTAGTGGTAGACACACCGCAGATTGACGCGCCCTGGAGACAGAGGCATGGGCCCGCTGGGTGGGAGCTGTGCTGGTGTTCCCAGAGGGGTTTGGGTCTGTAGTGGCCTGTGCCTGTGTGAGGGGAACCGACTGTCCAGAGGTCCCCGATGGTCCGGGCTGGTCATCAGTGTCCAGGTCGACAGAGCTGCTGTCATCGCTGACGGCCTCTTGGGTGGGGGGTGTGGAGAATTCTGGGCCCTCCGTGGCGGTGTGTTGACGGTCGGGTCCTGCAGGGGTATAGAGGTAGGGTTATAGTTTCAATGTGTGGCATATGGGTGTATCTGTGGGTTCCCGTGTCCCCAAGTGCTGGCATTCGTGTGTGGGGGCTTTGGTGAGGGTGGCTTGTGGGGGGGATGTGTATATGCATTGGGCATGCTTTGGTGATGGGTGTCCATGCTTAGTGGACGCATGCAGGCCTAGGTTTTGGGATGTGTGGGTTGTGATGGTGAGACATTGGCAGGGAATAGGTGTGCTGGGGGTGGGGGTGAGGATGGTGGTGGGGGTGAGGTGGTGGTGGGGGTGATGGTGGGGGTGAGGATGGGGGTGGGGGTGAGGGTGGGGTTCGAGGATGGGGGTGAGGGTTGGGGTATGATTTGGCATGCAGGTGGGGGGGAAGCAGTAGTGAAGCTTCAACTTACCAGTATCCATTCCTCTGCCGACTCCTGCGAGGCCGTCAGGATGCAGGATGTTCAAGACTTCCTCCTCCCATGTTGAAAATTGTGGGGGTTGAGGTGGGGGTCCTCCGCCAGTCTTCTGCACGGCGATGTTGTGCCTGGATACCATGGAACGCACCTTCCCCCGTAGGTCATTCCATCGCTTCCTGATGTCTTCCCGATTTCTGGGGTGCTGTCCCACAGCGTTGACCCTGTCGACAATCCTCTGCCATAGCTCCGTCCTCCGGGCAATGCTGGTGTATTGGACCTGTGTGCCGAATAGCTGGGGCTCTACCCGAACGATTTCCTCCACCATAACCCTGAGTTCTTCGTCTGAGAAGCGGGGGTGTCTTTGGGGTGCCATGGAGTGGTGTGTATGATGTGTGGGGTGGAGTATGTGTAGTTAAGTGTGTTGAGTGTGGTGGTGTGTGTTGTTTTGTGTGTGGATATTGTGTGGGTGATGGTGTAGTGTGCCTCTGTGTGATGGTATTCTGTGATCGCTGCTGTGTCTCTCAGTGCTTCTTTCTGAATTTTTGGTCGTAGGGGTTTGTGGGTGATGTGGGTGTGTGTTTTATATTGTATTGTGTGTGTGGGAGTGGTGTGTGTATGTGTATCAGGTGTGTGGAATTCAAATCGGCCAATGTGGCTGAGTTTTGTTCGTTTGTGTGTATTCTGACCGCGGCGGTGTGTACCGCCAATGGAAAACCGCGTTTGAAAGACCGCCGCGTGGATTCGTGGGTCATAATGGCATGGGCGTATTTTTGTTGGCGTGACGGTTGAGGTTTGGTCACCTCCACTTTTCCGCCGACCGCTGGTCTGGCGGTCTGTTGTGGCTGTCGGATTTTCTGAGGTTTGGCTGCTGCGGGTCAGAATGACCGTGGCGGGTTACCGCGACCGCGGCGGAATTATGGAGGATTTCTGACCGGCGGTAGGCGCCTTTTACCGCCGAGGTCAGAATGACCACCTATCTTACCTAAGAAGATGAACAGTACAAGGTACTTGGAATTCTGCTGTGTTGTGGCCTTAGTATTAGGGTTCGGTAAAATCTTTGAATATATTAAGGATTTCCCTTCTGTGAATCAATGCTCAACTGATGAGACTGTCCTGCTTCCGGCCTCAAGGTGTTCTTTCTTATGTATTATACATCAAATATAGTCAATTTCAAACTGAGATCTTAACACTTGTCATTCAAAGTTTTGGCTTACCTTTTCAACCTTGATTGTTGACACTTAGGCCCTCATTATGAACATGGCGGGCCGAACCGCCATATAATGAACAGTGTGACGGCTGCCAGTGGCAGCCGTCACCCACCACCAGGCTCCCGCCGTCAGGTAGCCTGGCGGTGGGATGAAACACCATCTGTCAGCGTAGCGGCGCTACCCTGCGGGTAATGCTTCATTTCCCGCCAGCCTTTTCCTGGCAGGATATTCCGCCAGAAAAAGGCTGGCGGAGGGGGTGCCCTGGGGCACCCCTTGGAGCCCCTGCACTGCCCATGCACTTTGCATGGGCAGTGCAGGGGCCCCAGTGCAGTGCCCCGTCGCACTGCACTGTACTCACCCCCTTGTGGCTGCTGTGATGCCTTCAAGCGCCCATCCAACTCCGGAGAGGCCACCGACAGGATGCGGAACATCAGAGGGGTCATGGTGCGACGGGCACCCTTTCCTCATTGGGAGGCCAGCCCTAGCTGGGTCTCTGCCGTCTTCTTTGCCCAGCGGCGCAGGTCCTCCCACCTTTTGCTGCAGTGGGTGGTCTGCCTGTCAAAGACCCCCAGGGTCCACACATCCTTGGCGATGGCATGCCAAATATCCTTTTTCTGGTGAGCACTGACCTGCAGGGAAAAGACAGCAGATAAAGGATTAGTCATACCGTCCGGACTGTCATACTCATGACCCACCATATCCCTCCCATCCCCTTATGCACACACATTGACCACCACTGTACATGCAGCACTCTGGCCAGGACCCCTCTGCCCCCCTACATGTGGCTTACACACACAGCACTCCATACATTCATGGCCCACACATCATGCTAACAGTGTACTCACCTGTTTGTCTGAAGGACCGTAGAGTAACGTGTACTGGGGTAGGACCCCATCCACCAGTTTCTCCAACTCCTCCGCAGTGAAGGCAGGGGTTCTTTCCCCAGACACATGAGCCATTGTCGCTTCCAGACACAGGTCCCAGCAGCACTTGCAGTGTAGGTCCTCTCCTGTTGAAGATCAGGTAGCAAGTGAGTGAACAGATAGAAAATGGTGGTCACGTCCACAGCGGTGTGTACCGTCACCACTGGCGTGCATCGCCATTGGCTCCTGGAACCAATAGGGTCCAATGAAGCCGCCTACCGCGATGGCGCACAACGCCAGCGGAATTACCTCATTTCCACTTGTCCCTCCTCACAGGTCAGGCAGCCGGCATTTCAGCGGGGCACGAGGCATGGCACCTAACTGCGTCACAGCAGACACTGGCACAGCAACTGACTGTCGGATTCACATACTGGCACTGTAAAGGAACAAAATCATTATTAGTGCAATAGATGTGTGAATATGACCCTCTGCTCACTGTTTTCTTCCATAGGATTCAACCGCTGAGGCTGAATATGAGATGGCAACATCTTCTGGTGTACAGACACCTGGTGGACCTTGCGACAATGGAGGACAGACACATTATCCTAACCTACAGACTTGATCGGGTCACAATCAAAGAACTGTGTGCCCAATTGGAGCCAGACCTGATGTCAGCTATCCGCCAGCCCAAAGGTATCCCCCATCTAGTGCAGGTCCTGTCAGTGTTCCATTTCCTGCCAAGTGGTTCCTTCCAAACAACAGTGGCCATGGCATCAGGGATGTTTCAGCCAATGTTCTCCGATGTGTTGACCAGAGTGTTGTCAGCCCTGCTGAAACACATGTGCAGCTACATCGTATTCCCCCAGGTGAAGGATTTGGCCACAGTGAAAGCTGACTTTTATGCCTTAGGACATATCCCCAACATCATTGGTGCCATTGATGGTACACATGTGGCACCCCCCGGAGAAATGAACACGTTTTCAGGAATAGAAAAAGCTATCACTCTATGAATGTGCAGATGGTGTGTTTGGCATACCAGTACATCTCCCATGTGAATGCTAAATATCCTGGCTCTGAGCATGACTCATTTATCAGGAGGAATAGCAGCATCCCATATGTGATAGACCAACTCCAGCGGCACCGGGTGTGGCTAATAGGTGAGCCCAAGGTCACCACCCAGTATAAGTAGGTGTCTGGATATGGGGTTGTCCCTAAGGGTTAGTGGGTGTCTAACAGTTGTCCCTCTATATTTGCAGGTGAGTATGGTGACCCAAACCTCTCATGGCTATTGACCCCAGTGAGGAATGCCAGGACAAGGACAGAGGAACATTGAGGCACATGGGCGTACAAGGAGCATTATTGGAAGGACCTTCGGCCTCCTGAAGGCCAGGTTCCGGTGCTTCCATCTGACAGGTGGATCCCTGTACTACTCACCCAAGAAGGTGTGTCATATCATCATTGCATGTTGCATGTTGCACAACCTGGCCTTGAGACGCCAGGTGCCTTTTCTGCAGGAAGATGAGCCTGCAGATGATCTTGTGACAGGGGTAGAGCCTTTGGACAGTGAGGAAGAGGAGGAAGAGGAAGAAGATGTTGACAACAGAAGTGATATAATTCAGCAGTACTTCCAGTGACACACAGGTAAGACACTGTAACTTCAATTTAATTTCCAGTTTTCTGTTGGACATTGTACACGGCAGCCTGATTTCCCTATATCTATGGCCACTTACTGTACCCTTTGGCATCTCTATTTTCAGACATCTGTGCCCCACTCTGCCTCCTGTTATGTGTACTGCTGCCCACCAAAGGTCATTCAAAAGTATATTTTACTGTACATATGACTTGCAATGCTTTAAAAATGTTGGACTAATACATATTTGAATCATTTGACAGACTCCAGATTTGTATTTGTTCCAAGGGTGTTTATTTAAGTGCTCATAAGTATAGGGGAATATGCAATGGGCTGGGGTGATGGTGGAGGAAAGTCCAGGGTAGAGTCCAGTCTCTTGCTATCACAGGTGCATTGCCAGATGGGACATAGAAAGGGGCGTAATGGCATTTCAAGGTGGACAGGGTGACAGAGTGGGGCAGAGGGGTGACAATCAGAAGAGTCCTATTTCCTGGCAGGTGTCTTGGCAATGTTTTCTGGCTTCTGCCTGGATCGCAGGGACTGTTTGCGGTGTGGTTCTCCTTCTGCAGGGTGTGGGGTGCTGGTGGCCGGTTGTTCCAGTGGTGGGGCCTCCTGTCCACTAGCGCTGGCAGAGGTGGAGGGCTGTTCTTTAGTGTGGCTAGTGTCAGGGACCCGTTGTTGTGCCACTGTCTTCCTCATGCCCATGTCAGCCAGCACTCCTGCAATGGTGACCAGGATGGTGTAGATGTTTTTGAGGTCCTCCCCGATCCCCATCAACTGTCCCTCCTGCAGCCGCTGGGTCTCCTGCAACATTAACTGGCCCATGGTCTCCTGGGAATGGTGGTATGCTCCCAGGATGTTGGTGAGGGCCTCCTGGAGAGTGGTTCCCTGAGCCTGTCCTCCCCCTGTCGCACAGAAGTCCTCCCAGGTTCCCTGCTGTCCTGTGCCTCTGTCCCCTGAACCGTGTGCCCACTGCCACTGACCCCAGGTCCCTGATTTTCTTGGGTTTGTGGGGTTGCCTGGGGTCCTTTTAGTGGTGGTCACACTGCTCATTGATGTGTCCTGTGGACAGTGGCATGGGCCCGCTCAGTGGGTGCTCTGCTGGTGTTTCCTGGGAGGGGAGGCTCTGTGGTGGTATGGGAGTGTGCCAGGGTCCCCGACTGTCCAGAGGTCCCTGACGGGCCAGGTTGGTCATCATGATCCAGGTGTGCAGAGCTGCTGTCTTAACTGTGGGCCTCCTCTGGGGTGGGGACTGGATGTCGTTGGCACCTCTTCTCCGGTGACGTTGAGTAGGGGTCCTTTGGGGATAAAAATGCAATGTTATTGTATCTACGTGTGCCCTCTTGTGCATGGGTGTGTTTCCCTGTATGGTTGTGATCGCCCTGTCAGCCTTGTATGTGTGGTGATTTTGTGGGCTAGGTGATTCTCTCTAATGTGCATGCTGTGGTGATGGGTGTCCATGCAGGTCTGTGATGGCGGTCCATGGATTGGTGTTACATGCGGGGCTTGGTTTTGGGATGGGTGGGTTGTGATAGTGGGGTATATGTGAGGTGGTGGAGTGATGGGGTGAGGGTAGGGGTTGTCGTTTGTGATGGAATGCAGGTTGGGTGGGAGATATAGTAGTAAAGATTTGACTTACCACAGTCCAGTCCTCCTGCTAATCCTACGAGGCCCTCAGGATGCATCATCGCCAAGACTTGCTCCTCCCATGTTGATAGTTGTGGGGGAGAAGGTGGGGGTCCACCGCCAGTCCTCTGTACAGCTACCTGGTGTCTTGCAACCACGGAACGCACCTTCCCCCGTAGGTCATTCCTACTCTCTTCCTGATGTCATCCCTTGTTCTGGGGTGCTGTCTCACGGCGTTGACCCTGTCCACTGTTCTCCACCATAGCTCCATCTTCCTTGCAATGGATGTCTGCTGCACCTGTAATCCGAATAGCTGTGGCTCTACTCGGATGATTTCCTCCACCATAAGCCTTGGCTCCTCCTCTGAAAACCTGTGGTGTCTTTGGGGTGCCATGGATGTGGTATGAGTGGTATGTGTGAGGATGTGTGGGGTGTTGTGTTGTGAGGTGCATTGATGGTGTATGTGTGATGATGTAATGTTCCTTCCTCTGATTGAGTGGGTGCTCCTGGCTTGTCTCTCTCTGCTTGCTATCTTTTTTTTCACTGTAAGGGGTTGTGGGTAATGTGGGTGTGTGTTTTATAGTGGTGTGGGTGTGTGGGTGTGGTGTGTGTATGTGTGTCAGGTGTGTGTAGTTTGAGTTGTCCAATGTGATGGTTTCTTGTAAGTGTGTGTGTATTTTGAGCGCCGCAGTGTGTACCGCCAATGGTTTACCGCGATTGAAAGACCGCCATGATGATTCGTGGGTCCTGGTACTGTGGGCGTATTCCTGTTGGCGTAACGGTGTGGATTTTGCTATCGCCAGTTTATCACTGACCTTTGGTCTGGCGGACTTGTGTGGGTGTCTGTATAGTGGCGGATTTCTCTGTGTGGGTCATTTTACCCGTAGCGGAATACCGCCGCGGGCACGGTATGTTGGCAGCCAGCGGCACTGTGGTAGGCGGCATTTAACGCCAGGGTTGTAATGAGGGCCTTTATATCACTTTTCAGTGATGTCTCAACATAAACTTATTGCATTTTAATCATTTTGACCTGCATTTATCCAGATAAATATATATTTTTCTAAACACTGTGTGGTGTATTTTTTGTGGTGCTATATTGTGTTATTGTATGATTTATTGCACAAATACTTTACACATTGCCTTCTAAGTTAAGCCTGACTGCTCAGTGCCAAGCTACCAGAGGGTGGGCACAGGATAATTTGGATTGTGTGTGACTTACCCTGACTAGAGTGAGGGTCCTTGCTTGGACAGGGGGTAACCTGACTGCCAACCAAAGACCCCATTTCTAACAGATCGGCACAAAGGTTTATTAACAATATGTTGCATGTGTTACATCACATGACAAAAATATCACTTCCACGACACTTATCTAACCACTACATCTCAGAGTAAGCATAGGAATTTGATATGCACGGAGATTAATAAGAATATACCCATCATATTGAAGTACTGGGAGTCCATTCTTTCATTCAGATTTTTACTTAGTAGGCCGGAGTAGGTTCTGCTAGATATTGTCCTATGAAGTAGGAGGGCTATGGTTGCATAGTTATAGGTCAGACTGGTGTAGTGAGGTGGGATGTCCTTGAAAATTCTGCAAAATTTAAGATTACGAGGTAATGAGTTGCTGTGAGATCAACAGTGTAGAGCACTGGGCAAAGGAAGACATAAGAGAGTGAACGGGTCCTGTGAGAAAACGAATGAATGTTGTAGTGTAGTTGGTGAGCACTCAATCAGACAAACTCTACAGATACTTTAGTGACTCACTCAAAGTAGGAGGGCAATGAGTGTATTCAACCTCATACCAGGAAGAATTTAAAGTAAGTCACTGGACGCATGTGTCTTTGTACTTAGACACACACAGGAATCACAATCTATCTAACTTCCACAGTCCTGTTTAAAAATTGCATGACATCCTTTTCCCATACAGTCCATAATTTTCAATTCCATTTTCTATGCCCTGTTTTATTTATGTAAATGTTTCCCCATTAGATTTAGTCAGAATTTGTGTTCACGACTTTGCTGTGGCTTCTTCCAGGGAACAGATTGTTCCGGGGCAACATATCTTTATTTTCAATCAGATTCCTTTACAACAATCTCTGTAGAAAGTTCCTGTTCTTTCACAGAACTGACAGGCATAAAACCAAATCTTAATTGAAATAAACTATAAACCTCCGTTTATGGGCATTATAACTCACAGTACGTATAATAAGTGTGTGAAAATGTATCGTATCTTCAACAAACAGATTTTTTTTTCATAACCCACCATTCATAGTTATCTCTCTGGAAATGGCTGTCTCAGTATAAATTCACCACTGTGCCAAGTTTGAGAATTGCAAAAAATACTGATTGATGATCATAAAGGACTGTGTGTGCCTGGAATTTCCTTCCAGGGCCAACATTTATGCTGATGAGGTGGGGAGAATGTTGGAAAGCGCAGCTAGAACTAAATACCTGTGGAAGGAAGCAGTGGGTTTTTATCATTTGGTGATGCAGGTGAAGAGTTGAAAGCAGGTCACCGCGTGTGCAGATGTAACCATAGCTATGACTGACGCGGTTTGTGTGTACCATTTCCTCTATGAAAACAAATTAGAAACATTTTCTTGGCCAGGGCATTGTGTATTTCCAGGTTGGTATAATTAGTCGATTGAGAAAACACTTTGTGAGAACATAAAGCCATTGACTGCTTATAAAAAGCATCTACAAAGAAACAATTCGGCAAATAACCAGCATTTTGCTGAAATATAGATAGGGCCCATTCTCCTAAAAGCATCTTAACAGCTGCATCGGAATCTTTTTCTTATTTTGTAGCTATCAAGGACATTAAGAAGTCATCGGCACAGAATGATTTTCTCTAGACATAATAGAATATTGCAACAGGCCACTCTGCCTCTATCTTTTTCATCTTTATTCACTCTGTATGGATGTGCGCCACGCTGTGCGTGAGCATGTACAGCCTGACTCCAGAACTGAACTGGCCCACAGGGAAATCAGTCGGTGTCCTGCCAGGGCGCTAGGCTTCTTTCAAAGCTCAGTATTGTTTGGACAGACAGTCAAATGTTCAGAGAAACCAGTGTTCTAGTAAATATCTTACTACTTTCTAGGACGACCAAGTCCTAGTGAAACCTCTTACTTTTGAAACAAAGTCACAAGTTAATGTGCTATAAATGCACTATATTTCCCCGTTTTTTTTTTCAAAAAGCCTTTAATCTCCAATAAATGGTGGACATGTTCAAAGGGTGGCTTGTTTTGCTCACTGTACACTGCAGTTCCTGGCAGAGGCTTATGATCTGACACAGGGTAGTGGGCATTTTTATTTCACGTATGACGGCATGTGGCAACCATGCCTCAGCACTGGAAGTGGTCACAGATCGTGGTCATACGCACAGTAGATGAATTAGAACTAAAAGGCATGATGAAGGGTGTTTTGTTATAGGTATCTGGACAAATGATCTAGACAAGTGAAGGATAACTATGAAATACTGTATATGTATCTTCCAAGGCGAATATCTATCTAATCTATTTCTTTTCATTATTTAAAAAGAGGACGCAACAAATATTAACTGCCATCACTGTGGCACTTAAATTACAATTGGTATGTTCTTCACAGCTCTATGTTTTCATTAAAGTTCATTGTAAGGAACTAAAGGATCCATTTAATCTTTAATGATCATGATGTGTGTGCAAACATAGACATCGATCATGAGTACCCCAAACACGTAGGCTGTATTTTTTTTCATCCGATAATATCAAATACTACATTGTTCAGAATTTTTCAGGTGCAGTAAACAGCACAGAGTTTTCCCCCAAAAAATGGGGGATATTAAGGAGAAGAAATAATTCAGCTAAAGCAAAAAAAGGAATAATGGTAAAACAAAAAAGTTAATAAAGCAGATTAGAGGCTAGTTTAGTTGTCACTAGTGCTTTGCATGGACAGACTCTTCGAATGGGAAAGTAGTGGCACTCTTCCATTAGACATGTCTGCCAATTTGTAACCCATATTTTAAATGGGTTGATTTCACGGTTTGCCAGTGGCACATGCATCAATTACCAAAATGTAATCAATATATTCCAGACACTAGCATTATTTACCGAAGGACAACCTTCAGAATACACTTTACATGCCCACTACTTCCTCATCCGGCCTCAAGGGAACAGTACAGCCTTCTGCTAAATGTTATCCTTGCATATAGTGATGTAAATTGCTATACGCATTTTGGAGTTTCTAGGGATGGCTTCTCCTAAAAAGTTTGGCATATCTTCACATGCAGTTATTTAGCCCATTTTAGCTTTCTCGTGTGTGTATGTGTTTAGCTTCCCTAGGCAAAGGCATTGCTAAAAATGGCCATAGACCATCTTCACATGCAGGTATACCCGTATTATGGCCACAAATGTATTTTATGTTTCAGTTTTTGTAAAGCGCATACATGCACCTAAAGGTACCATGGAACTGACGATAAAATGAGATGGAAAACCTGACGCCCATCACTACCTTTCCAATGACCTCAGATTCCCAGTGCTGCCTCTCATAGGGCATATGGGGCCAGATGTAGGAAACGTTTAGCGACTCGCAAACGGCAAAAATTGCCCTTTGCGAGTCGCTAAACGCGTTTCCCAATGCAGAAATGCATATTGCGAGTCGCTACCTACTCGCAATATGCATTTCGGAATCGCAAATAGGAAGGGGTGTTCCCTTCCTATTTGCGAGTCTGAGTGGTATGCAATACCATTTGCGACCGCGTACGCGGTCGCAAATGGTGTCGCAGTTACCATCCACTTCAAGTGGATGGTGACCCACTCGCAAATTGGAAGGGGTCCCCATGGGACCCCTTCCACTTTGTGAATGGACCCAAAAATATTTTTTCTGGGTAGGTAGTGGTCCAAGGGACCACTACCTGCCCTGAAAAAAAAACGAAATTAAAGGTTTCGTTTTTTTTTTTTAAGTGCAGCTCGTTTTCCTTTAAGGAAAACGGGCTACACTTAAAAAAAAAAAAACTGCTTTATTGAAAGCAGTCACGAACATGGAGGTCTGCTGACGACAGCAGGCCTCCATGTTTGCGAGTGCCTATACTCGCTATGGGGCCGCAATTTGCGACCCACCTCATGAATATTGATGAGGTGGGTCATTGCGACCCCATAGCGAGTTGCAGTCGGTGTCTGAGACACCGTACTGCATACCAATTTGCGAGTTGCAAATTGCGAGTCGCATGGACTCGCACTTTGCAACTCGCAAATATTTTATTTGCTACATCTGGCCCCAAATTCCCATCAGAGCCATCCTTATGGCCTAAAGTACTCAAAGGTAGCCCCAACTAGCATATTTGGCCTTAAAAATCAATGTTACCTTTACCACTCCTTGTTATGCCTATGCATGTAGTTGGCCTACTGCTGAGCTAGACAGTCCTAGCTAACACAATGTACTTTTCACAGTCCAGAAAGGCCCTGGACTCTATATTCTATGCCACCATAGGGGAGCTGTGACAGATTCAAGGGAAATGGGATTTAATCAAGCAAAGCATCTTTGGTGATGGTTGCATGTTAAAAAGGAAGTATCTCAATGTGGACAGAGTTTGAAGTAGGCTTCTTCATAACACTAGTGAGTTTTAAGTTAAATGTTCTAATTTGTTTGTTTTAGGTTTTCTTTTTTTTAACTCTAGCTCTTTGCTGGCTCAGCTTATAGTTAGAGTTTTTACTGAAACGTGCTGTGTAATCACTGGCACATGTGCTGCACAGGGTGTTAAGAATTCTTATATGGCTGTCACGGGTTTGGATGGACCATGGTAGCCATCTTGAAAGTATGAAATAGTGTTCCAAGATGGCTGAATGTTATTTTCTATACTTCCAACATGGATGCCATGTTGCATTTTCATGCAATAAGAATGCCATCTCTAAAATAGATGGCTGCAGCTGTTCGCTTTGCCAAAGCTGGCTCGGTTTTACAAACATTTGTAAGGCACGTAATAATGGACAGAGAGCTTCATGGGAAAGGGAGGAAGGTAGAGAGAGATAGAGACACTGAGTCACAGCTGTACTTGGTGTCCGAGGGAGGGATAGCATAGAATAATGTGGCAGTTAGGAGAGGTTAGGAGGGGAACAGATGATCACTGAGATAAAAAAGTGTGACCAGGTGGGAAGGAGAGCAAGGTAAAGAGTGCAAACTTGTGAGGTGCAGGCTTCAGAGAGAGAGAGAGAGAGAAAAGCAGAACATGCAGTCCTATGGAGTACTAAATAGCACATGGTGGAAACAATTTAAAAAACGTAATTCCCTTATGCCAACAGTGGAAGGATACACAGAAACAATGAAAAATAGGAATGAAAACTAAATGTTCCAGAGGCAAGACCAATGCAAGAAAAGGGAGGAAAGAACTTAATCAGAAGCAGGGAATTTAAATAGACAAGAAAACCATTGACTTGTGAACAATGTGAAAACATCCAATGGCCATTCTCAGTATATGTTTAGGTACTGCTTACAGTGCTGTCAGCGAAAGACAGCTAAAGCTGTCCATAGTAAGACTGCAACATCCTGAACATCTGTGTTATATTTAATTAAAAGTAGAGCCAGTAATTAGTAGGTGATGCCTAGAATATTGTAATAGGTGCATTTCCCCCTTGTGCTATTGGTTGCACATTTTAGCCTTTATCATTTAAAACCTCATTCTTTTCTGTCGTTTACTTTCTAGTTTAATTCTTATCCATTTGCTCTCCCTCTCCAAGTTCTTGTTTTCAGTCTCCCTTTTCTTCGTTTTTCCTCATTTGGTTTGCTCATTGCTCTCAATATTCTTTCTTCTCTTTTATCTCTGTCATTTTTGGTCCAACTTATTTACCTGCATCCACTTTTATGTCATTTAATAGATAAATCTTTGTTTTCTGACATATAAGCCCTCATTACGAACATGGCAGTTCAGACCGCCATGCCAGCGGTGGCGGAAAATACCACCACTGGCATGGCGTTCTGAACTCCCATATTCTGAACATGGGAGGGCTGTCACAGGTGGTCCTCAGCCGCCGACAGGCTACCGCCGACAGGCAGCCTGATGATGGCAGATTACTTTATCTGACAGGGCAGCACTGCAAGCAGGTCTGCCCTCTGGATAAACAACCCTTGTTCCTCCAGCCTTTCTCTGGTGGGAAAAGGCTGGCGGAAGGGGTGCTCCGGGGTCCGCCTGGGGGCCCCTGCACTGCCCATGCACTTAGCATGGGCAGTGCAGGGGCCCCCGTGCAGTGCACTGTCGTGCAGGTCGGGCAGTTATCTGCGTGACAGGTGCTACTGCACCCGCCGCACAGCGGCATTGATGGAGCCGTCGGCAATGTCCCGGCCCTGCATTCTGCTAGGCCGGCGGGTGGAAACAAGGTGCAGTTTCTCGCCGTGTTCATAATGACCCCCATAGTTTTCATTCATTTTGCTTTCTCATTTCATTCATATCTGATTCCCTTTGCAAACTTTCTTGTCTTTCTGCAGTTCGTCTTATGTCTTTTCTTCCCCCTTCCTTATTTTTCTGGCAGTGTCTACTCTTCTCATTCTTTCACCCTTCTTGCTCCCTGTTTCTTTCTTGCTCTGTCCTGTGTATTTTATTTTTCTATGCTTTTGCCTTTGTTTCCCCATCTATTTTCTTTCTGCATCCTCATTTCACAAGTTCTGGTAAAGTGATGGATGCAAGAAGAATACCTTTCAACACAGGCAGCTGATTCTGAGCTTGCAAATATATCATTGTACTTCACATGGGCCTGCAAGAGCAGATGAGCAGTCCAGGGGAAGGAACGAGCTATGAGCAGGGCCCTGAGGACACATAGTGAGTGGTACCTCTGTTCTCTGACTCATGGGGCTGTGTGGGCCTGTGCTTCAACCTTTCCTTGAAAGTTTTCCTTCCTTTTCCTTGCATAACCTGCCAGAGAGAGAAAAGGTTTAGATCAGTTTTCCTCTCCTAACATTTTGCACAGTGACTGGAACTGTTAATTCTCACCCTCTGCTCTGTCCTAGGCCCCTCAACACCCACCAGAGAGGCTCATTATATATGAAAAGGTGTGGGGAGTATGAGGTACACAGGCCTTTCTGTTACCATTTTTAGGTCAAGCTTTTGAGACCTGTTGTATATACTTTAGTATATACTTCTTTGTAGGCTTAAAGCCTGCCCACTGCTTTTCATTTGTTTATTTCAGTGTCCTTTAATATTTCTCACTAACTAGTGGTCAGTCCTTTATTTTTGTCCCTCCTTTTTTACTTTAATTTCCTCCTATGGAGCAGATACCAAGTTCTGTATCTTTACGCTTTGTTTCTTTACCTGTTCGTTTGGGGGACTATTTTATTATTTTTTCCTGCTCGTGTTACACTGTGGGTAAGTCAGGCCCATAGCTGCTTGCATTTTATTGTAACATTCATTCTTCCCACATCTGCTTGGCTTTGCAAGGATTACATCTAAGTTTTCCCCAAATCCTCCATGGACTGCTGCAAACTTGCTGGAGTCCTGAAAAGGTAGAATAATGCTGCACGGCGGGTCCGTGTAGTGTACCAGAGTTGGATGGTTTCATCTCACCACAGAGTCGGTGGACACGGCTGCTCACCTTTTTGCATGCACAATAAACAAGAAGGCCCCCAAAATGCACCTTTTATAGGACTCACATGCTTGCAGGCAAGTTTCATAATTGCTCTATAAACATAGCTGTCTGGGAAGGGGGTGCATGCTGAGTGTTTAACTGCAAGGACTGTGAAGATGCTAGGCTTGGCCTACCTCCCTCCCTGTCGGCTGCCTCCACTGGTAGGCTGTAATTAAGGCTGCTCGCAGCACTGACAGCCAAAGTGTCCCGGATAGGCTGGGCTGATAGAGGCAGCAGCGAAGGACATAGACTGATGTGATGCTCTGGATACTGCACCTGATAATGAGATAATTAGGGGATCACATACTTCTTGCAGCTGTCAACTTCCAACACTTTTAAGGGCAGCCTGGAGTCTCTTCTGTAGCCTTCCTGACTGTGAGAAGACATTTTTCTTTAATGGCTAAGTACAGTAACCAGAAAGGGGAACAGCGGGAGCACCGTTTGACAGCTCAAAGCACCACAAAACCCTTGATGACCTGCTGCAGTGGCTACAATGGAAATAGTTTAAATAAAAGTATACCTTTGTTACAGCCATGCAAGTCTTCATGATGGGATGGTAAATATTTTTAGAAGGGGGAAACTACCCCAGTGCCCAAGACTGCACCCGTCCAGCATACAAAGTTTAAACAAGGGATTATGATGCAGTGTAATAGTGCTTACAGACCGTACTACGTCATGCATAAATGAAATGCTTCTGTGAGACAAAGTTGATCCCTATAACTTGTTGCTGTGTCCTCCAGGTAGAAGTTAACTGAACTTTTTTTGCTGTGATGTTTTTCATTTGCTATCATGTGTTCCTGTACTTCTTTTGAGTTCCTATTAATGCTGGAGGCAAGGGATGCAGAGTTTCTAAGTAGGTATTTACATGCGTGGCCCACGGCCTAGGGTGTGCATGATGGGATTTTGCTCTGAGAAATCCGAGAGAGGGCAAACACAGGGCTGTCTCTCATTCATGGCACACCCTTCACTATACTTCCATTAACAGCAGGATTTTGGAGATATGGGCCTGCAGCTGGGGCTGGGGAGTCCAGAGGCTGACACCCATCAGGGACAGCTATGCTTTTCAAGAACCTAATGGCACTATTAAAGGCCTTCTGTACAATACTTTGTTTATTAAGGGGGTAGAGGGAGGGCATGCAAAGTTTCAGCTCTCATTCGCAGAAATCCCAGTACAGGAAGTGAGATTTGAAAACATCTAAGTCTTTTGATTACACCTGGTGGAAATTCCAATTAGGTGATTACAGTAGGTTTGTTCTGGGTACAACTTAGCATTTGGATATTTGGGAAATTGACTAATCACCCTCAGTAAACACCTCAGTTCAACAATGAAAAAGCTAAAAAGGTACTATTCAGACAGAATTCAAAATGCTAAATGTGCAAATAAAGATTTGTATAAAATTCTCACTGAATTTCATAAACCTAAATGCACAGAAGACACTAATCCCATGACTCAAGAACTCACTGACAAACTGGCAAATCACTACACAACCAAAGCAGACATGTTGGACTCCTACGCAAAAAAAGGAGGACAATTAGCACCGACCAATTTCCAAAAATCCCCTCCAAGAGTAGGCTAACCCAGCCTTTGCATTCTTTCAAACAAATATCACAAAATGAATTTATGTATCTGGCCAAAGCAAGCAGGTCAGCTGGCTACCCATCTGACCCTTGTCCACCACAAATCTTCAAAAACATTCTTTATACTACCTCGGCCACACCAGTAGGAAGAATCATCAATAGCTCTTTAACTGAGGGAATTTTTCCTGAAGACCTAAATATGGCATTATTAAAGAAAACATAACTGTACCCACATGACTCAACAACTACAGACTAATTGAAAATAGGCCTTTTCTGGTCAAACAAATAGAAAGAGAAGCATTCACCCAGATGACACAAATCATTTAAGATAACTCCATACTTTCAGCTTGATCTAATGATCTGGGACCACCTCCTAAAGTATTAAAGAAAGTACAAAACATTGGGATTACTGTGGATTCCAAGTTATCAAATGAATGCCCAAGTGGAAAAATTAGCAGGATCAAGCTTTATTACTGTAAAGTGACACATCTTCTCCCACCTAGGATTCCCACTCAAGGTCCAGACTACTATCTCTCTTGTACTGTCTAAACTTGATTACACCAATGGCCTCTACCACTGATCATCTTTATCAACTAGTAAAAGACTAGAACAGATTGAGAACTCTGCTGCCCAACTACTCCTACATGTAAAGCCACAAGCCCACATTTTCCCTGCCTTGAGGTTTTTACTGTGTTGACTAGTTGTCAGAAGATCTACTTCAAGCTGTTTTGTATCACCCACAAAATAATACATGGAACAGGACCGCCTAAAATTACCAAATACATTTGACAAAGCAACTTCCACTCTAGATTGTCACCTTACTTCAAAACCACACCATACAAGAAAAAAACATAGGTGGTCCATTTTTCTCTGTTCACGCAACCAAACTATTGAATTCATTACCCTGAAACATAAAATCCAAGGATGACTAGTTTATCTTTAGAATACTACTCAAACATTGGCTCTTTCTTACATAACCATCATACTCAAACACTAATGGACAGCAAATCCCTGTGTATATACACATTTATAATTTGATTATATGCATGTCTCTAGATATGTGTATTTCTTTGCACACATATGTCTAATAATTATGTTTTTTAAATATATAGATATTCTTTATGTCCTGCTTAACAAATGTATATATTACCTTATTGTTAAATATATATATATCTTCTATGCTTAACATGTATATAGGTAACTTGCTTATCAGTGCTTCTTTTTAAATATTATCATAACTATGTTATCTACAAATGCATCACTATTGAAATATTGAGGAAAGTATAACAAAATGAATGAGATAAAAATAAACAAATAATTAGCTTAAAGTACAGAAACACTTGAAAGTCTGAGTTCATAAAATAGAACTTTAAATCTTGCTCTATTGTCTCCCTTATACAAGTATTCTCTCTCTATGTACTTATTTATCTATTCATTACTTTACTCCTACTATAGAATAAAAAAAACTTTGACTCTCTGTAAGGAAATGGCTCCCTGTTGCAGTTACCCCCACTTTTTGTCTGATACTGATGCTGACTTGACTGAGAAGTGTGCTGGGACCCTGCTAACCAGGCCCCAGCACCAGTGTTCTTTCACCTAAAATGTACCATTGTTTCAACAATTGGCACACCTCTGGCACACAGATAAGTCCCTTGTAAAAGGTACCAGTGGTACCAAGAGCCCTGTGACGAGGGAAGGTCCCTAAGGGCTGCAGCATATTTTGTGCCACCCTAAGGGACCCCTCACCTAACACATGCACACTGCCATTGCAGATTGTGTATGTTGGTGGGGAGAAAAAAGCAAAGTCGACATGGCACCCCCCTCAGGATGCCACGGCCACAAAATACTGCCTGTGGCATAGGTAAGTCACCCCTCTAGCAGGCCTTACAGCCCTAAGGCAGGGTGCATTATACCACAGGTGAGGGCATAGCTGCATGAGCAATATGCCCCTACAGTGTCTAAGCCAATTCTTAAACATTGTAAGTACAGTGTGGCCATATTAAGTATATGGTCTGGGAGTTTGTCAAAAACAAACTCCACAGGTCCATAATGGCTACACTGAATACTGGGAAGTTTGGTATCAAACTTCTCAGAATAATAAACCCACACTGATGCCAGTGTTGGATTTATTACAAAATGCACACAGAGGGCATCTTAGAAGATGCCCCCAGTAATTTACCCAATCCTTCAGTGCAGGACTGACTGGTCTGTGCCAGCCTGCTGTTGAGAGGCGAGTTTCTGACCCCATGGGGTGTGGGCCTTTGTGCCCTCTGAGGCCAGAAACAAATCCTGCTCTGGGTGGCTTCACACCTCCCCCCTGAAGGAACTGTAACACCTAGCAGTGAGCATCAAAGGCTCAGGCTTCGTGCTACAATGCCCAGGGGCACTCCAGCTAGTGGAGGTGCCTGCCCCTGGACACAGCCCCCACTTTTGACGGCAAGTCCAGGGGAGATAGTGAGCACATTAAGGAGGAGTCACCCACCCGTCAGGACAGCCCCTAAGGTATCCTGAGCTGAGGTGACCCCTGCCTTTAGAAATCCTCCATCTTGATTTTGGAGGATTCCCCCAATAGGAATAGGGCTGGACCCCCCTCCCCTCAGGGAGGAGGTACAAAAAGGGTGTAGCCACCCTCAAGGACAGTAGCCATTGGCTACTGCCCCCCAGACCTAAACACACCCCTAAATTTAGTATTTAGGGGCACCTCAGAACCCAGGAAATCAGATTCCTGCAACCTAAACAAGAAGAAGGACTGTTGACCTGAAGCCCTGCAGTGAAGACGGAGACGACAACTGCTTTGGCCCCAGCCCTACCGGCCTGCCTCCCAACTTCGAAGAAAACTGCAACAGCGACACATCCAACAGGGACCAGCGACCTCTGAAGCCTCAGAGGACTGCCCTGCAACCAAGGACCAAGAAACTCCTGTGAACAGCGGCCCTGTTCAATAACCTGCAACTTTCTTGCAACAAAGAAGCAACTTTAAAGACTTCACGTTTCCCGCCGGAAGCGTGAGACTTTCCACTCTGCATCCGACACCCCGGCTCGACCTGTGGAAAACCAACACTACAGGGAGGACTCCCCAGCGACTGCGAGCCCGTGAGTAGCCAGAGACGACCCCCCTGAGCCCCAACAGCGAAGCCTGCAGAGGAAATCCAGAGGCTCCCCCTGACCGCGACTGCCTGTATCAAGGGACCCGACGCCTAGAACAAACACTGCACCCGCAGCCCCCAGGACCTGAAGGCACCGAAATCCAGTGCAGGAGTGACCCCCAGGTGACCCTCTGCCTAGCCCAGGTGGTGGCTACCCTGAGGAGCCCCCCTGTGCCTGCCTGCATCGCTGAAGTGACCCCTGGGTCCCTCCATTACTTCCTATCTAAAACCCGACGCCTGTTTGCACACTGCACCCGGCCGCCCCTGTGCCGCTGAGGGTGTACTTTCTGTGCCTGCTTGTGCCCCCCCCGGTGCCCTACAAAACCCCCCTGGTCTGACCCCTGAGGAAGCGGGCACTTAAACCTGCTGGCAGACTGGAACCGGGACACCCCTGTTCTCCATTGAAGCCTATGTGTTTTGGGCCCCTCTTTGACCTCTGCACCTGACCGGCCCTGAGCTGCTGGTGTGGTAACTTTGGAGTTGCCTTGAACCCCCAACGGTGGGCTACCTTGGACCCAACTTTGAGACTTGTAAGTGTTTTACTTACCTGCAAACTTAACCTTTACTTACCTCCCCCAGGAACTGTTGATTTTTGCAGTGTCCACTTTTAAAATAGCTTATTGCCATTTTTACAAAGACTGTACATGATATTGTGATTATTCAAAGTTCCTAGAGTACCTATGTGAAATACCTATCATTTGAAGTAATACTTGTAAAACTTGAACCTGTGGTTCTTAAAGTAAACTAAGAAAATATATATTTCTATATAAAAACCTATTGGCCTGGAGTAAGTCTTTGAGTGTGTGTTCCTCATTTATTGCCTGTGTGTGTACAATAAATGCTTAACACTACCCTCTGATAAGCCTACTGCTCGACCACACTACCACAAAAATAGAGCATTAGAATTATCTATTTTTGCCACTATCTTACCTCTAAGGGGAACCCTTGGACTCTGTGCACACTATTTCTTACTTTGAAATAGTATTTACAGAGGCAACACTCTCTCTAATGCACTACTCTATGTTTATACCCATAAGTCTCTCAATATTTGATCTACCACCACTCTCTGACTCATCCCAAACCTCATTCTACTACTACGATCTCCAAAGTCACCCTTTCTGGACTCTTCTCTCCTCTATCCGTTCTTGTATCACCCCACACCTCATTTGATTGCTATGAGACCTTCCCTGCCACTATATTTTGTCCCTTGGCATCCTCTTCTGTCATCTTCATGATTTTACTCTAAGAAAATTACTTCTCCATTACGGTGCATGATTTCAGGTGGTTAAGAGAAGTATACTGTTGTCAACCATTCTGGTTTTTCATACACGTTCACTCTATCATAGATCAGTCACACCTTTTCAAGAGTGCATAATGCAGTGCCGTTTGCATGGTGTATGTTTCCTCCTGATGTGACAAATTTCACAGTCATGACTATAATGGCCCTACCTACAACTAATGCAAAAACTGGGGTTTGATTTTTGAAAAATACACATATTTGTGAAAATATACATTTGAATTGTATCCCACTAATTTATCTTTGGAAGGATATACCCCATACAAAAATTCATGTGAGATACCAGAAGGACACTAGTTGAAAGCAAAAACGTCTACCTCTAGAAGACAACTTTTTCCTGAGACATATTTTACTCTACCCAATCTATGCAATTAAATTCACACAAAATTAACCGTTATGCAAAACTGTGAAAATTCAAAGTATTTCGTGTAACTCAAAGTTCTGGAATTTTCACTCTGGTGTAACAAAAAATGCGGGTATACTAAAAACCCATAAACTGTTTAGGTGCCGTGAAGTGTTCATCCCTCAACTGCAACTTCAATTGAAGCTGCAAGACTTGCAGCACCACACTCAGAAAAACGTATACTCGAAACTGTACATTCACTTCGAAGTGTGTTTGTGTTATTCCAAAAAATGCGTTTTCAAGAAGATCTCTGTGAAGCCTAGGATGTCCAAAAGCAGGGTATGTAGGCAAAAATAAATACAATTTGACACATTCCCAAATTCAGATTTTTACTTCTCTAACAATCACACAGAAAAAACACACTTTCTGTTTTCATCGGCGTTTCTCACTGTCTACAGT
Source organism: Pleurodeles waltl (assembly GCF_031143425.1). Taxonomy (NCBI): domain Eukaryota; kingdom Metazoa; phylum Chordata; class Amphibia; order Caudata; family Salamandridae; genus Pleurodeles; species Pleurodeles waltl. Next base: position 273,408,709 of record NC_090445.1, on the reverse strand, counting down.
GACGTTTCTACCGGCACGAGACGTGAAGCGTGGAGTAAAGGAGTCTGACTTCTGTACACTTGAATCCTGTGAGAGTTTCTAGTGCACTGTGTCCATTCTTCTAAGGCACACTGAAACGTCGGCTCTCTTAACCCAGTTTGAGATCAACTGAAATCTGCCAGTCTCCCTCTATACCCTGCAGCTGGCTAATGAAGAAGTCATGAGGGTTGTGGAGGTCTGAGTTACCACCCGTGATAGATTTGTCAATGATTTATACATTAGATGTGTGACTGCGCTGCCACAGATTTGCAATTTAGCACAAAGTGCCCCGAGTGGGATTCCTATTGATCCTTCTGTCATTGCCCTGCCAGGTACATTATGCATTTAATTACAGCAGAGGGACGGGGAGCACAACACAGCCTTTATTTAGAGGCTGGATGTACTGCAAGATCCGCTGACATGAGTACGTAATCTTCCATCTACTAATTAACACAGTTAGTAAATCAATATATTCACATGCCTGGGCTGAATTGCTTACCGATTTGTGAATGGGTAACCAAGGCTGCCCCAAGTTTATGCTGAGCAATGATAATATTTAGATTTATATGGGCACTTTTGCAGTCAATGGGAGTTGAACAATTGTGGCTGCACTTTACATGTTACTGTATTAGACAGAAGCTGCCACCCACATCCTCACTGCAAAAAAGTAGCCCATATCGTTGTGTAACGCAATAGTAGATGACTAGGGGGTGGGAAATCTTATCTGTTATATCCTTTCAATCGTTGTTATAGTGCGAATGATATTTCCTGACTAAGTACACTTTAGTACACTTTGGGGGTGATTCTAACCCTGGCGGTCGGTGATAAAGCGGCGGCCAACCCGCCAACAGGCCGGCGGTCCAAAAAATTGAATTCTGACCCTGGCGGGAACCGCCAACACAGCCCGCCACATTAACACTCCGACCGCCACGGCGGGACCGACAAACAGCGCAGCGGTCACCGCCAACAGCCAGGCGGCAGACAATGTTCCGCCCACACTATCATGACCGGCCAATCCGCCACCTTTTCCGGGGCGGGAGCACCGCCGATAAAAACACGTCGGAAACAGACTACGAACGGGAAAACGCGCACCTCTACGCACTCCACGAGGAAGGAGGACAGCATGGAACCTGAATTAAACATCCTACCTGCTCTCGTCTACCTGCTCATCTACCACGAGTACGAACGCCAGCGCAGACGACAACGGTGAGTACTGCACCTACGACACAGGGGAGGGGGGAGGACGAAAGGTCACGTGCACACACATACGCGATACACCCACCCCCCCAAACCATGTACACACCAATGCAGAGCAACAAGTCACAGTGAAACCACCCAAACCCCCGTAAAGAAAAAAAGGACATAATTAAATAGTGACTCGAAATTTATGGGAAATAAAAACCACTGATAAGTCATGGTCAAATAGCAATAACAACTCAAAGATCCAAATTCAATATCCAGTGCATACGAAAAACCGAGGCAATAAGTCCTGCACAACTAACGAGATTCAAAGTGTCCGTGGGCCAAAGTGTAGCAACACAAGGGCAAAGCCCACACAGGAGACCTGAGTCCTTTGGAGAGAACACTGCAGGGGCATCTGATGAAAAAACTACAGGCACCTCAGGGGGAAGGGAAGGGGGGGGGCACCACAGCCACATGATTCCACGACGCCAGATCCAAGAAGGGGCCACCATGCCCACTCGGCCATCCTGGGGAGTGCAAAGCCACAGTCTCTCAAGTCTCTACAGTGGGTGGGTTGCCCACTCGGCCATCCTGGGGAGTGCAAAGCCACAGTCTCTCAAGTCTCTACAGTGGGTGGGTTGCCCACTCGGCCATCCTGGGGAGTGCAAAGCCACAGTCTCTCAAGTCTCTACAGTGGGTGGGTTGCCCACTGATCAATCCTGGGGAGTGCAAAGCCACAGTCCATCAGGTGGATTACAGTCTCCACTGGTCAAGGAGGAGGCATGGTGGGCACAGTGAACCGTTAACAGTGAATGACAGGAAGGGCCCAGCGGAGCGGTGCTTGAGATGGCGGGGCCCAGCGGAGCGGTGCTTGAGATGAAGGGCCCAGTGGAGCGGTGCTTGAGACGGCGGTGCCCAGCGGAGCGGTGCTTGAGACGGCGGTGCCCAGCGGAGCGGTGCTTGGGATGAAGGGCCCAGCGGAGCGGTGCTTGAGACGGCGGGGCCCAGCGGAGCGGTGCTTGAGATGGCGGGGCCCAGCAGAGCGGTGCTTGGGATGAAGGGCCCAGCGGAGCGGTGCTTGGGATGAAGGGCCCAGCGGAGCGGTGCTTGGGATGAAGGGCCCAGCGGAGCGGTGCTTGAGATGGAGGGCCCAGCGGAGCGGTGCTTGAGACGGCGGGGCCCAGCGGAGCGGTGCTTGAGATGGCGGGGCCCAGCGGAGCGGTGCTTGAGATGAAGGGCCCAGCGGAGCGGTGCTTGAGACGGCGGTGCCCAGCGGAGCGGTGCTTGGGATGAAGGGCCCAGCGGAGCGGTGCTTGAGACGGCGGGGCCCAGCGGAGCGGTGCTTGAGATGGCGGGGCCCAGCGGAGCGGTGCTTGAGATGAAGGGCCCAGCGGAGCGGTGCTTGAGACGGCGGTGCCCAGCGGAGCGGTGCTTGGGATGAAGGGCCCAGCGGAGCGGTGCTTGGGATGAAGGGCCCAGCGGAGCGGTGCTTCAGACGGCGGGGCCCAGCGGAGCGGTGCTTGAGATGGCGGGGCCCAGCGGAGCGGTGCTTGAGATGAAGGGCCCAGCGGAGCGGTGCTTGAGACGGCGGTGCCCAGCGGAGCGGTGCTTGGGATGAAGGGCCCAGCGGAGCGGTGCTTGAGACGGCGGGGCCCAGCGGAGCGGTGCTTGGGATGAAGGGCCCAGCGGAGCGGTGCTTGAGACGGCGGTGCCCAGCGGAGCGGTGCTTGGGATGAAGGGCCCAGCGGAGCGGTGCTTGAGACGGCGGGGCCCAGCGGAGCGGTGCTTGAGACGGCGGGGCCCAGCGGAGCGATGCTTGAGATGAAGGGCCCAGCGGAGCGGTGCTTGAGACAGCGGGGCCCAGCAGAGCGGTGCTTGAGATGAAGGGCCCAGCGGAGCGGTGCTTGAGACGGCGGTGCCCAGCGGAGCGGTGCTTGGGATGAAGGGCCCAGCGGAGCGGTGCTTGAGACGGCGGTGCCCAGCGGAGCGGTGCTTGGGATGAAGGGCCCAGCGGAGCGGGGCTTTAGATGGCGGGGCCCTGTTCAGCGGTGCTCTTCTGCACGGCGGGGCCCTGTTCAGCGGTGCTCTTCTGCACGGCGGGGCCCTGTTCAGCGGTGCTCTTCTGCACGGCGGGGCCCTGTTCAGCGGTGCTCTTCTGCACAGCGGGGCCCTCTTCAGCGGTGCTCTTCTGCACGGCGGGCCCTCTTCAGCGGTGCTCTTCTGCACGGCAGGGCCCTCTTCAGCGGTGCTCTTCTGCACGGCGGGGCACTCTTCAGCGGTGCTCTTCTGCACGGCGGGGCCCTCTTCAGCGGTGCTCTTCTGCACGGTGGGGCCCTGTTCAGCGGTGCTCTTCTGCACGGAGGGGCCCTGTTCAGCGGGGCTCTTCTGCACGGCGGGGCCCTGTTCAGCGGTGCTCTTCTGCACGGCGGGGCCCTGTTCAGCGGTGCTCTTCCAGTAGGTCAAGGGAGCCAGACCTGGCCTGGACTCCCTGCTCACTCGCCCTCCGACCGTGCTGTTGCTGGACCCTTCGGTGACGGAGTCCTGGGCCCTTTGGTGTCCTTCCTAACACCCGGGATGGGGCTTGTGGGCCCCTCCTGCTCCGCGCTCCTGCTGGCTGACTTTTCCGCCCTGCTGCCCTTTCGCTCCTTAGATGGGGCTCTTGGGCCCTTGCCTCCCCTAGCTGTTGTGGCTGGTGAAGTGGGAGAACTTGGCTCCTTGGGGGCAGCCGTGTCAGTCCTCTCACGGTGGCCCTTTAGCTTCCTGGTCTTCTTGCCTGGTGGGGGGCTGGCTGTCCCCTTGCTGCTGATTGAGGTGTCACTGCTGGCAAAGGGTGGGCTCCAGAACCCATGCACCACAGTGACACTCGAAGCTGGGCTGGTGGTGGCTGAGGTGCTCTTGGGTCTCTTTGCAGATGGAGGGGGTGGGTCAGTGGAGGGAAAGAGGTCAAGATTAGCAAGGAAAACTTTCTTAGGACCAAGGTAAAAGGTAGGAGAAGTGGAGATGGAAGTGGAGGAAGAGGATGTGGTTGTAGGAGAGTCAGGTGTGCTGTCTTTGGGTGCAGGTGCATGTGCTGGAGGCTGTCGTGAGGTGGATGGCTGTTGGGTGGGTGGCTGCCTGTGTTTGTGTGTCTTGGAAGAGGGGGTGACAGACACAGTGGGAGAGGACACAGGGGACGTGTAAATGGTAGTGGGGGTGGTGACTGCACGTGTGCGGACTGGACTGGAGGGTGTGCTGGTGATGGAAGCACTGGCTGATGGTGGTGTGCATGCAGGTGTGAGTGTAGACGTCACAGGGAGGGAGGAGGGAGACGAGGAGGAGGGGGACACAGGGGTGGTAGTGACTGTTGGAATGTCTGCATCTGGGTGTTGCTTGCGTGAATGCTTGTGGGTTCTGTGGTGCTTGTGTCTGGATGAGCTGCCCTTGGGTGTTGAGGTGTGTGCAGGCTGGTCTGATGGTGTGGATGGGATAGGCTGAGGAACAGGAGACAGAGACAGGCTGGAGGCAGTCAGAAGAGGGAGGCTGGAAACAGGGACAATGGCTGCCGTCAGTGCTGAGGCCAGAGCATTGAACGATCGTTGATGGGCAGCCTGACCCGAATGAATGCCCTCCAAGTAGGCATTGCTCCGATGTATCTCCCTTTCTACCCCCTGGATGGCATTCAAAAGGGTAGTCTGCCCAACAATGAGTGTCCTGAGGAGATCAATGACCTCCTCACTGAGGGCAGCAGGGGTAACAGGGGCAGGGGCTGAGGTGCCTGGGGCGAAGGAGACGCCCGCCTTCCTGGGCGAGCGGGCACGGAGCGTAGGCTGAGGGGCTGCTGGGAGGGCGGGGCTGGTGCGCTGGGTGGCGGCTGTACCTGTAGAGGCGGGGGCCCGGATGTTGCCACCACCGCTAGGGAGCTCCCATCCGAGGACGTGTCGCTGTCGTCACCACCGGTCCCCGTTGTGGTGCTCCCCTCGCCCTCCGGATCACTGGTGCCCTCGGTGTCTGTTCCTGGTCCCACCGGGGACTTGTGACTTGCAGCTCCCTCGTGCTCCGATGCCAATTCTCCTCCGCCTGATGATGCTAATGCACAGATGCACAAGAAGACGAAGAAGAAGGGTGGGGGGAGAAAAACGAAGACCAGGTTGAGTGCATGCAATGTCAACACCGTTGGCGGAGAGGACAGACACAGGAGCCTCATGCACTAAGCCGCGCATTCGGGGTACACTACTCAGTACTTCTGACTAGGACTACAGGTCTAGAGACGACAAAGGCGCACATGTGTGATGCTGGACCATCGATAGCTGTACTTGTCACCCTACAGAGGTGGGGGCCGGGAGCACAGGGCCATGCCTAAAGGAGAGGACTACACTACAGAAAGCGCCCTGGCCTAATGTCACCCCCAACCCTCCTCCCCCACCCAGACTCCTCCACTGCGCAAAGAGATAGCAGAATGTGCTGATACTCACCCCCTTGTGCCTGCTGTGATGTCCTCAAGCGCCCATCCAAATCAGGGTAGGCCACCGCCAGGATCCGGGACATCAGGGGGGTCAGGGTACGACTGGCACCCCTCCTAGGTTGGGAGGCCATCCCCAGCAGTGACTCGGCGGTCTTCCTGGTCCCGCAGCGGATGTCCTCCCACCTCTTGCGGCAGTGGGTGCCCCGTCTGACGTGGACCCCCAGGGCCCGGACTTCCTTGGCGATGGCACGCCAAATGTCCACTTTCTGATGGGCGCTGACCTATTTGACATGTACAGGGTGGGAAGGAGAAATCATCATATTTCTGCATGTTAGATGCGATTGGCCCCCCCTCCCCAACCTTGCCATATGGCACATGCTCTCATCTGTTGTGCGTTGCACTCCTCATTCGCCCCCCACCCCACCAACTTAGCATCCACCCCACTCCACACAGGCATAGCCCATTCAATGTGCACCCAGTGTACTTACCTGTTGGTCTGGAGGACCGTAGAGTAACGCATACTGGGGGAGGACCCCGTCCACGAGCTTCTCCAACTCTTCGGAACTGAATGCGGGGGCCCTTTCCCAAGTCGCAGCAGCCATTGTCACTTCCAGACCGAGGTCACAGCAGCACTTGCAGTATAGGTCCTCTCCTGTGGAAGATCAGGTCTCGAGTGATTAAGCAGATAGAAAATGGCGGTCACGCCCGCGGCGGTGCGTACCGCGGCGGTGCGTACCGCGACCGCCGGCGCACCTCATTATTGGCTCCTGAAACCCATAGGCTTCAATGTTAGCCAATGCGGCTTCGTGTAGCGGTCTTCGACGGCCTACCGCCACGGTGTGCCACGCCAGCGCATTGACCTCACATCCCATTGTCCCACTTCACAGGTCAGGCAGCCGCCATTTCAAGGGCCCACATGGCATTATTTGTACTGCGTCACACAGGCCTAGGCCTTGCATTGCCACACATACACGCCTTTCAATACATAGATAATCATGTGCTATGCATGCAGTGGTGAACTACCTGTGACTTGCTTGACTCTGTGCTCCATGTTGTCCTTCCTAGGCACCGTCCGCTGGGACTTGCGAGGAGAAGGATGAATCCTCGCGTGTACCGACCGCTGGTGGACCTGTCGACAATGGAAGAACGCCACATCATACTACGATACCGACTTGACCGAGCCACTATACATGAACTGTGTGCCCAGCTGGAGCCAGCCCTGATGTCCCCCATCCGCCAACCCACAGGAATTCCCCCTCTAGTGCAGGTTCTGTCAGTCCTCCATTTTTTGGCAAGTGGCTCATTCCAGACAACAGTGGCCATGTCATCTGGAATGTCTCAGCCAATGTTTTCTAAGGTGTTGTCTAGAGTGTTGTCTGCCCTGACGAAACACATGCGGAGTTACATTATATTCCCAGAGGAGGTTGATTTGCCCACTGTGAAGGGTGATTTTTATGCCCTTGGACATATACCCAACATAATTGGTGCCATTGATGGGACCCATGTGGCTTTAGTATCCCCAAAAGACGATGAGCAGGTGTACAGAAACAGGAAAAGTTACCATTCGATGAACGTTCAGGTGGTCTGTTTGGCTGACCAGTACATCTCCCATGTGAATGCCATGTTCCCTGAGTCAGTGCATGACGCGTATGTGATGCGAAATAGCAGCATCCCTTATGTGATGGAACAGCTACAGAGACAACGTGTGTGGCTAATTGGTGACTCTGGTTACCCCAACCTGCCTTGGCTATTGACCCCAGTGAGGAATCCCCGGACCAGGGCAGAGGAACGGTACAATGTGGCCCATGGGCGAACTAGGAGGGTCATTGAAAGAACCTTTGGCCTCCTGAAGGACAGGTTTAGGTGCCTACATATGACAGGGGGATCCCTGATGTACTCACCAAAGAAGGTGTGCCAGATCATCGTGGCCTGCTGTATGCTTCACAATCTGGCATTGCGACGTCAGGTGCCCTTCCTGCAGGAGGATGGTCCAGATGGTGGGGTTGAAGCAGCTGTGGAGCCTGCGGAGAGTGAAGAGGAGGAAGACGAAGAGGACGACCCAGACAACAGGGACAGAGTTATCCAACAGTATTTTCAGTAGCACACAGGTAGGAATCACCCACGCCATTTAACATTTACTGAATGCCCCCTGCATCTTTACTTTGTGTATTTCTCCCCAGTTCTTTTAAACAGAAGTTTACTTTTCCCTTCCCTTTTCAGTGCTGTATGACCCACTGCGTAAACTTCTGCTTGGTTAGCCCATGGACTAATGCTTATTGACATCGGTATGTTGTCCACACATAAATAACAGAACATTATTGATAAGTAATGTGTTATACATTTGTAATTAATACAGGCTGACTCCAGAATGATTTATGTGCAATGAGTGATTTATTTTTAGTGCTATATTTTGGTACATGATAATAAAACGGTGAAGGGTGAGGGTGGAGTTATGTCCATGGCAGAGTCCAGTTCTCGGTCGCACAGGTGCATTGTTCACATGGCTGTAGAAGGATGGAGCAGGGGCAGTTCAAGGTTGGACAGGGTGACACTGTGGGACAGTGGAATGACATCCGGGGGGATATTAGGCTGGCGGGGGTCTTGGCATCCTACTCTATCTTCCTTTGAGATCTCCGGTTCCTCTTGCGGGGGAGTTGTTCTTCAGCAGGAGGTGGGGTTCTGGTGGCCCGTCGTTCTGTGGGGGCCTCCTGACCACTAGCGCCGGCGGAGGTGGTAGGCTGTTCCTGGCTAGTGACAGGGGCCCTTTGCGGTGCCACATGGTCCCGCAATGTGGTCTCTATCCGGTTGAGGGCCTGGACTATGGTCCCCATTGCGGTAGCGATGTCCCGGAGTTCATTGCTGAACCCCATGTACCGTTCCTCCTGCTGTGCCTGGATCTCGGTGAACCTGGCCAGTACTGTCGCCATAGTCTCCTGGGAGTGATGGTATGCTCCCATGATGGTGGTGAGGGCCTCTTGGAGAGTCGGTTCCCTGGGCCTGTCCTCCCCCCCCTGTCGCACAGCAGCCCTCCCAGTTGCCCTGTTTCCCCGGGCCTCTGTCCCCTGGACGGTGTGCCCACTACCACTGCCCCCAGGTCCCTGTTGTTGTTGGGGTGTTGGGTCAGCCTGGGTGCCCTGTAGTGGCGGACACACCGCTGATTGACGCGTCCGCGAGACAGAGGCATGGGCCCGCTGGGTGGGAGCTGTGCTGGTGTTCCCAGAGGGGTTTGGGTCTGCTGTGGCCTGTGTCTGTGTGTGGGGAACCGACTGTCCAGAGGTCCCCGATGGTCCGGGCTGGTCGTCAGGTTCTAGGTCGACAGAGCTGCTGTCCTCGCTGGGGGCCTGTTCTGGGGGTGGGATGGACATCTCTGGACCCTCCGTGGCGGTGTGTTGGCGTTCGGGCCCTGAAGGGGTGAAGGAGTATGGTTATTGTTTCTGTGTGTGCCATGGCGTGCATTTTGAGTGCCCTTGTCCCCCAGTGCTGGCATTCCCTTGTGGGAGGTGTTGTGAGGGTTTGGGGGGGGTGTATGGGTATGTGCAATGGTGATGCTTTGGTGGTGGCTGTCTATGGTTTGTGTTGGCATTCAGGGGTTGGTGTTGTTTAGGGTGGGTTGTGCTGGTGAGACATTGGCAGGGAGGTTATGTGCTGGGGGGTGATATTGGGGGTGAGGGAGGGGGGGGGTTGGCATGCTGGTGGTTGGGGGGGTGAAGTAGTTGAGATTCGACTTACCAGAGTCCATTCCTCCGTGTACTCCAGCGAGGCCATCAGGATGCAGGATGTTTACCACCTCTTGCTCCCATGCTGTGAATTGGGGTGGGGTGGGTGGGGGTCCGCCGCCAGTCTTCTGCACAGCGATGTTGTGCCTGGAGATCATCGAGCGCACCTTCCCCCGTAGGTCGTTCCATCGCTTTCTGATATCTTCCCGATTTCTGGGATGCTGTCCCACAGCGTTGACCCTGTCTACGATCCTTTGCCATAGCTCAGCCTTCCTTGCTATGGTGGTGTGCTGCACCTGTGTGCCGAAGAGCTGGGGCTCAACCCTCATGATTTCCTCCACCATGACCCGGAGTTCTTGGTCCGAAAACCTTGGGTGTCTTTGGGGTGCCATGGGGTGGTGTGGATGAGGTGTGGGGTGGTGTTTGTGGTGATGTGCGTGGTGATATGTGGTGATGTGTGCGTAGATGTGGTGTGGGTGATGAAGTTGTGTTCCTGTGTGTGTTGGGGTTTTCTATTGCTGTGCTCGCTATCTCTATCTCTCTCGCTCTCGCCTTCGCTCTGATTTCCAACTAGTGGGGGTTTGTGGGTGATGTGGGTGTGTGTTTTATAGTTGATTGGATGTGTGGGAGCGTTGTTTGTATGTGTCTCAGGTGTGCGTATTTCAAAATGTCCAATGTGCAGTGTTTTGGAGCTGTGTGTGTATTTTGACCGCGGCGGTGTGTACCGCCAATGGAATACCGCGGTTGAAAGACCGCCGCGTGGATTCGTGGGTCAGGATGGCATGGGCGTGTTTGTGTTGGCGTGACGGTGGAGGTTTGGTCATCTCCAATTTTCCGCGGCCCGCTGATGTGGCGGCCTTCCTTGGATGTCGGATTTTTGGCGGTTTCACAGTTGGTGGTCAGAATGACCGTGGCGGTCTACCGCGGCGGTAGAATGGCGGACTTCTGACCGGCGGTAAGGGCCTTTTACCGCCGGGGTCAGAATGACCCCCTTTATTTGTTATGTTTATGCGGAGTCACTTTCCTGTTTATTAACCTCATGCCTATGTCCCATTTGCATCGAGGTGGGGTACTGGAGTATCACGGTCCAGATTACCTGTTGGATTATTGGTAACACTCAAACAAGTCTTGGGGGTGGGAACAAATTGCCGACACAATTAGGAAAGGAACCCACAGAGCGTCAATCGAACATCGAGGATGTCAACATTCAATGTGAAATATGCACATAAAGAGAAAGATACTCAGTGACTCACTTCTTAATATATGTGGGCATCCTGCCACAGTGCAGATCAGAGTGTGGGGATGAGAGACAGAGGGAGTGGCTGGCAATTGAGTATGTCAGAATCACTTGCACGGCTTCCATGAAACAATCTCGTCAGCTGTGTTGCCTGGTGGATGGAATCTCCAATTGCTGCCAGTATCCTAGCACCAAAATCCAGTAGTATTGCTTTTGTGCCCAGAAGGGATAAATACGTAATTCATTTTCCAGTGATTCCCCCTGATTCAGAGATTGGATCTACTGACATTTTCAATATGCTCAAAGCAGGCAGGGGATGTAACTGGAAGGACCTTGGGTCAAACATGGGGGACAGTGAGATCAGAACAAGCCAAGTCAGTATTTCTGTACAGCAGGAGGGCATTTTTCGACCCCTCACATGATGATGCCAGATGTGAGTGTGCGACAAGCTGTACTCCCAACCACAACTATTGCACTTGCTTTGGTACGATTTAATCTGAACCTGCACCTGAGGAAACTTGCTCTATGTCTCCTAATGCTGAATTATTGGGTCTGAAGTTACCAGACCCTTCACCAATCAAGGTGGAGAGACTGGACCTAGCCAGGACTGATGAGTTCAGCTAGCAAGGTAGCACTATCAAACATGATACCGGACGAGCAGTGACATCGAGCAGAATGCATACAACCAGGAATGCCTTCAGGATGCTGAAGAATGTGTGGAGGTTATTTCAGTACAGCAGCAATACCAAGCTTAAGCTTTACCAGACTGCTTTTTGACCACTCTCATATCAATCAAAATGCTGGCGAATAATGAAAAATGACATCCCCTAACTATTAGCCTTCCACACCAGTAACAATATTTTTTTGAACTGTTTAACAGACGCAAGCAAAAAACAAGCAAAAGAGCATGGGCACTATCATTATGAGAAAAAGATAGAGATGGATTGGGCATATCATCGGGAGAGAACTCAATCAAAAGAACAACTATCCATTGGATCCCAGAAGACAAATGAAAGAGAGTTGGGCCAAAGAACACCTTTAGAAGACTTGTGGAACTAGAAATAAAGATTCTAAAGCACTTCTATGGAATGTACAGAAAAGTGCCCAAGAAGACAGAATTGGAAGTCTTTTGTCATTACCCTACATGCCAGTCGGCATAAACTGCAGTAAGTAAGTAAGATGCCAGTCTTATCCCACCCAGAGTTACTTTTACATGTGAGATACTCTCAAAACATAAACAGGCTAATTTCTTGTATGGTTGAGTAGACCATCAGAATGTATAGTAAACAACAACTAAGAGGACAAAAGACATCCAACAGTGAAGAAGAACATTTAGCAAAGGACTCCACCCTTTGTTCAGACAATAAAAACATGTTAGTCACACCATCCGACTTGCTCCGGAGAGCAAAGAGCACCCTTTGTAAACTGCGGTTTATGTTCTGTTGTCTGTACTGGAATGATAGCTGCTACAAATTTAACAAACAAGAAACGCTGCAGATCTTCTCAATTAAAGCAGGTAAATATTAGCATCAAATCAAGTAAAAACTCCTATCCTTCTAAAGGCACCTTTTCAAAATAACCTATTGTTCAGAAATGCTGTACAGCAGTCAACAATATCAGAAATTGTCTCTCTTGAAAGATCACATTGTTTACAGCTATCTGAAACTCTTTGAAAATTCAAAGCTGGATTCCACCTCTCTATTTAATGGAGGCAACCTTTGTTTGAAGTTTTTCATAGCTCATAATGCCTGTTTTACTCCTGAAATTGAGCTCCTAAAAATGCATAAGAGTACACCCTTGATATGGCATTCACATTCAAGGACCATCTCCCTGGCTTTTTAAGTTTTCTTTTTAATGTACTGACTTTTACTTTCCATGTTAATTGTCAGTTTATTCTGATCACAATACAGCTGTAATGCTCTGTTTCTGGCAGATGCTGGTCTGGTCCAGCAAAACTGTATCTTCTGCGCACTGGATCATTTGGATTACTTATCCTCCCAATTTCACGGTACAAGTCTCTGGTCTGCCACACAGAGTGTGAATAACACGGGTGCCAAAAGGGACTCCTGCTTCAAAGCCTACTTGAGTATACCCTGGAGACAGCCTCTCTCTACCAATGATTTCAGGTTGTTTTCTAAAGGTGGTAGATGTAACATAATAACATCAGGTCAATCGCTGGTGATTGAAGTCTATAAACACAGCATATAATACATCTCCTAAGTGTACAGACGTATCTACCAGGTCATAGAAACAGTGATTCCCATGGACCCACTATTAGATCTAAATTGTGTTTGTGACAGAAGAAGAAAAATGTTATCAGGCAATAGCTATTTAATTCTCTAAGGAGGATCTTATCATAACATTTAGCCACTACATCAAGTTGGGCAATCAACCTATAGATGATGGGATCTGCTGGAAGAGGGGGTTTCTAATACAGAGAATGAAACAACAAACATCTCCATGAGTATGGACTGTATCTGACTTCACACACTTGTTGTAAAGAGGGAAGATGGCACCAAACATCTGTTTCTTGGCAAAATACAGCACCTGTAAGGACGCTGGGACCAGGAGCACTATTGGACTTGTGTGCTAATATTACCTCCTTAATTGAATCTTGGTTGATAGAAAGTGCTCAGTCACAGACTATCCTGTGAGGCGGGGGCCCTCCACGTGGGTAGAGGAGTGTTGCCCCGCCCAAAAATTGCCCCCCATAACAGTAAAATAAAATGGTAATAAACTTTGTTTATTACCATTTTATTTTTCAGTGCCCTGTCCTCAGCCAAGTGTCAGGTGGGGCATGGCAATTGCTGCCGAATGGCAGCAGGGAGTTGTGCACTTCTTTAAAGTGTGCATGTCCCTTTGGCTGGCCATCTTGTGATGGGCAGCCTAACATACACACTTTCAACATCTCTAACCCAGCTGTCTTAAGACAGCTGGGTTAGAGAAGGCACAGGCCTCAAGTGCTCTGGTGAGCGCTGAGAGAACAAGCTCCCACCAATCCTGATGCTGGTTTCATGCTGGTTACCACGATGAAACTAGCTTCAGGATTGGATTGTGCAGTTTCCTGGGTCCCATGACCATTGTGTGTGGGAGGTGAGGAAGATGATGCAAGGAGAAAAGATCTTCAACAGGTAGGTGCTTTTTTTTATTTTATTTTTATTGTGTCCCCCCTCACACTTCCCCATTGTGATTAAGAGCTGGCCGCCACTGCTGTGAGGACAGACAAATTGGGTGCTGTGCTGGATCCCACTGACAGAAAAGAGATATATTTATCTGTCTACCACAGAAACTGTGGATAGAGAACCAATACATTTGCTGTTGCCTACAGCATTCACAAAATCTAAGAACACCTTGGGATCATTTGAGCTACAGGTTTCATGCATTCTCAGCCACTTTGCCTAACTATATTAATTTATAGACTTCCAAATTAATCTGTTTCTCATCGAGTTAACTTTGTTTATACTGGCAAAACTATCATGGTGTTTTTAAATGTGTTATTTCTTTGTTGCTAGTATGCCATTTCTTCGGAGAAGAATTAGAATGATGCACATGTATGTGTGCTGTGTCCCGTGTAAAAAAGGCCCAAATACAAGTATAATTTCCCTTCCCAAATATTAGCATTGGCCCTCTCTCAATCTTTTGAGAGTTAAACACCTAGTCAACTGCATCTTTTGTAACGTTAAAGGTTTCCAAACATCTAGGGTGTTGTTTAGAGACACCATTTAATCCAATGTAATTGTAATTTATGAACAAAATGGCACTAAACCCTAAAAAAACTAAAATCCAAGAGATGGAACTGAAACTATGAATTTTTAAAGTTTTAAATAAATATAGTGCTAAAAAGCATTAAGCGCTAGCCACAGTCACTGAGCTTGACAGGACCTCAGCCACTTGCCATACTTACTGAGAAAACCATGCGTACCATTTGAGTAGGCTCTACTCTTCGCATGATAACACAATCTAACATATTTTATGTCATTCAAGTCTTCTGGACATCACCTACACAAGGCATTTTAATGCTCTTCACCCCTTTGATGCTGCTTAAACTTAACTCTTGTTGGTATACACAGGGGTTATGTAGTTACGTATATGGAACCTTGTGTCATCTAAATCAGAATGAGTCAGATTATGTATGAATTCCTCAACTACTATAAAGCTCAAGTGAACATGGGCCAGTTGCAATTTAGAAATTAACTCAATCAGGACACTCATGTTTTTTTTGTCTTTGGGCTAGGTTTATTGCATACTTTTACAAACAATGGGGACCGTGTCCTGCATATTTGTGACCAATAAATGTAGGTAACCTACTACGAGCTGTTCAAAAGTGAACTTGCAATTATCGGAGATGACAATTATTAGACCTCCAAATGGTCTCCTTTTATTGGATGCCCTTCAGTGGAGGCAGCAACCTGTGCATCCTTTTATGTGTCTAACTTGTGAGACCCAAGTTTCTTGAAAACAAAGAATATCATGTTTCATAATAAATTCAGTAACATCTGTGTCCTCTAAGAATCTGCTGAGCCTTCCTCTCAGGTTCCATACACAAAAATAATAGTCAAGAAACAAAAAGATGGCTTAACAAACCTGGTAAATGGAAAGAGAGAACTAAATTGGCGACCTCAAAGCAACTGGTAGGTAAGCACCTTAACTTGTATAGAATACACTAGCCAATCAGACTTATTGCTCCCTGTATCAGACTGGCAGAATCTACCTGATGATTTTCTTTAGGATCTTGCGGGTGTGGGAGCTGAAGAAAGTGATTGAGTTGACTTAGCTGGCCAACAATAGTTTGTTGTTGACCACGATTCCCAGGTTTCTGGCTTTGATGGAAGGGGTTGGAGTGGGGACAAGTTCTGATGGCCACCAGACTGAGGACCATATATTTGTGTCTTTCCCAAAGAGTATTACCTCTGCCTTGTCTGAGATGAGTTTGAGCCAGTTAGACTTCCTCTAGAGGGCAACTCCTGACATGCACTCAATTAAATTTGCTTGCGTGTTGGTGGTGTCCTTAGAGAAGGAGAAGATGATTAGTATGTCATTGATGTTACAGATTATGTTGACTGCACAATGTTTGTAATCAGGGCCATGTAAATATTGAAGAGTGTGGAGCTGAGTGATGAAACCTGGAGGACTTCGCAGACCAGCTCAATGAGTTTGGAGGTGTAGAGAGGTAGGCTGACTTTCTGTGTGCATCCTCCTTATTGGAGGACTGTTCAATGAATTCCTTCCTGGTGGATGCATTGAATGAGGATTGTTTGGGAGATGGTATTGAATCCTGCAGTGAGGTTGAGGAGGACTAGGGTTGCAGTATCACTTTGGCCCATGATTTGTCCAGATGTCATCATTTGCAGCAATGAGGGAGGTTTTGGTACTGTGATTAGGTCTGAAGCCTGATTAAGAAGGAACCATGAGGTGGTTGTTGCCCATGTGGTTATCTATTCTCTTTTTGAATAGTACATCCAAGCTCTTTGCTAAGTGCATATGAGAAAGTAGATTATTATTTGGGGTAAATGGGGGTCCATCACGAGTAATGTTAGTATTTTGCTAGGTCTAGTAAAGGTTTTAGTAATTTAAACCTGAGCTCAACCCCTGGTAGGTTTGCCACAGTACAGACAGTGTTACTTTGAGAAAATTTGTAAAACATTTGGAAGTACCAAAACAGTTGAAAAGTTGAAGGCACAACATAATCAAAATACCACTCCAATTTATAAAAATAGAGAAAAACTTTAATGCACAAAATGGTACTAACACAATAGAACTCAAATAAGCGGAAAGGGAGACATACATTTTTAAAGATTTAAATAAAAATAGTGCCAAAAAGTGTTAAACACCAACCACCGTCATCTGGTTACTCTTGACCTAGGCATTACTTATGACTTGTCTCGAGTACAGGTTAAAAACAGAAACCATGTGTGTCCTGGTCAGAAGTTTTTCCTTCTGTCTTAGTCTCAGAAATGGAAGTCAAAAATCCTCACCTGTTCAAGGCACCAAGCTATGGTTGGGATTTACTTTTTTGTAGCTTGATTTCCTTCAGCAGGGCAAGACTGGAAGCTGTAACTGTACAGGGTTCCACGAGGCCAATACCATCTCCATGATCTCTTGCTGAAATGGATTTGCTGCCATGGAAAAGCTCTGATTGGGAGCAACCTGGATCTTTGGCCCAGTGGCAAGACACCTTTATTGGATAGACTTGGCAGGTTTGTCCCTATCCTCTGGAGGTCTTTGGAGTCAAAAGGTTTCTAAGTTCTAGTTGTCTCAGAATGTTAGGAGGAGTACACATTGACACACCCATGGGTTCCAGGACCACAGGAACAATACTTAGGGGGGAAGACACACACTAGCAGAGGCCACTTGCAGGGCTCTGTCTGTGTTGTGATAAACCACACAAGTCCCTAAAAAATCCTATGCGTAACCTCTGGTAGATTGGCACAAAAGCAGTTACGTTTATTTCAGAGGCAATGTGTAAAGTGTGTATGCAGCACTCAAACAGTAATGACGTGACAACACAACACAAGAAAAATCTATCGCCAGTTTAGAACAAGAAGAGCTACATTTGAAAATTGAAATGACACCACAATGACAAAAATCAAATAATTAAAACTGGAGTTATGAATGGCACAAAGCACCACTTGCGGACTTCTGGTCACTCTAGACATGGTCAAAGTCACAATTTCAGGCTGATCACAATGGGGCAAAGGTTGAATGCAGGGACCAGATTTGCCCTGATCAGGAGTTTATCTTCTAGCAATCCCAGTCCACGCGAGGAGCCTCAGCTGGAACTTCTCATTGGTGGTGGCTGCAAGGAGTTTATAATTGGCTCAGGGAGCAGGTCGCCGCTGGAGCTTAACATTGCCAGTTGATATGGCCGGTTACTGTTTGGTGCAAACAGCAGGTTGTTGCTGGAGCGTTGTACTGGTGGATGTCACAGATGGTCATTTCTTGGCATGTAGAGTCCACTCACATTGGTGAGGAGCCCCAAAACGTCGTGATTATTAACTTGAGATCTGTTTTGAGGCAGGAATAGTACCCTCTGATGCCAGGGTATCAAGACTCATTCCAGCAGAAGCCAGCAGGCAGGATCAGGTGATGCTGGTCAGCTGGGCAGTTGTAGGGAGATCTCTGGAACCTTGTTGTTTCACTGTATTTCAAACAAAAGGTCCTCCAACTGACCCTTGGAGTCACTTCTGGGGATCCTGAGTTCAAGACAGGCAGGTCCAGTCTTCATTCTGCAGACAGCAGAGCAGTCGTCTTTTCAATCTTCCACAGGTCCAGGAGTGATCTGTGGGAGGTTCTGAAGGTGCTATTCTTATACTGAGCACCATCCTGTGGATGGGAAATGCCCTCTTTGCTTAACCTTCCTCCATTTCTTGGTTTGGTTCCAACCTGTCTAGGGTAACTAACAAAGAGCAGGAAGTCCAAGGCATAAGCTGCATGTGTCAGTGGAAGGGCAGGCAGCATCTAAATTTGGAAAGGGGTTGACATAGCCATCAGGCTTCCCTTAACATTCAGGCACACGGAGTGCAAACCCAGAGGACATCCAACTCTGCCCCAAAGCCAAGGCCCTTTCCCCCCGATGTCTAGAAGGCATATGCAACACACTATGGGAGGGCCATGCACAGTAATTTATCCATGGACACTGGCAGAAAGGCACATTTGCTTTAGTCAGAAAAGTGGCAACTTTCTAAAAGTAACATTTTCACAATAGTAATTTATAATCTGATTATACCACTAAAGAGGATTTTAATTTACAATTCACATAAGTGGAAGAAACATTTATCTATCTGCTGTCAAACTGAAGTTATCAGTTATTAAATGTAATATGTTAACACAGTATAAAGTGTTAGTTAATGAGAGAGATGACCTGACAACAGTGAAAAACGACTTTTTTGGATTCTTCACTACCAGGACATGTAAAACTTAAACAAACATGTGCTACATTTTAAATGCCATGCATCCTGCCCTGTGAGCTTTTGGGGCCTACTTTTGGGTTGATTTAGGGGTGATCTACCTGTGCAGCTCCTTGCCCTGACCACCCAGGACCTCTATTGAGACTGCCACACCACGCAAGTGTCACAATCAGAGAGCGCATCACCGATGCACCTCCAGACGGACCCCTGGACCCACCACCAGACTCCTTTGTTCCGCCAAGGAACTCCTGGACCTGGACCCCATACATCAAAGAAGTTGCACCTCTGCCACCCCACGCTCCACCAAAGGACCATTCTCCTGCTGACACTGCCTCTTCTCTTGTGACAACATCCCCAAGGAGCTCTACGCTACTCCAGCCAAGAAGCCCAACACAGCCACCCACCAGCTACAATGCATTCTGCTCAACACCCGCTCACTCTGCAAACATGCCATAGATGTCTGAGACACCATCATCATCCTCTCCATGACCATCACCTTCATGATATTGCCACCGCCACCCAAATGGCTACAAGATGATACACTGAAACTGAGCCAACAAACAAGGTGAAGGAATCACCATAATTTTCAAAGACACCATCAGATGCTCCATCGTTAACGATGACCCCATGCCGCTCATGGAGCACCTCAACTTCCTACTCCAACTCGACCCAAAAACCACAGTAAGAGGCACCCTCACATACAGGTCTTCTAGACCTGGTACCACCTTCTTCAACAACATCTCCAGCCTCATCGTCCCCCTAGACATCGACTCCCTGCAGTACATCCTACTCAGCGACCTCAACCTCCACATAAACGACCCCAGCAACACCAATGCCACCACCCTCCTGGAAAGCCTTCTTAACATTGGCCTCTATCAACTAGTCACTGTACCCACTCACAATGCCAGCCACACACTCAACACCATCTTCACCTCCAGCAACAGAAACAAGTTCAGCTACACCACTGAACTCACCTGGGCCAACCACGCCATTGTGCACTTCAACATCTTGGAAGCCTAGCACACCACCGTCAAGCGACAGATTTCCCACTGCTCCTAGACCAAAGTCACCAAAACCCAACAGACACAGGGCTCTCCTCCTCCCACCCAGAAGCCACTGCTGACCTCAACCAAGCAGTTCAGAACCTCACCTTCTGGTTCACTAACTGCACCAACAGGGTGGCTCTTCTGAAACCAGCAACAACCAACAGGACCTCCAAACGAGGCAGCTGGTTCACCACAGAGCACCGAACAAAGAATCGCGAATGCTACCAACTCAAGAAGTGATGGCGCACCACCAAGAACCCCACTGACAGAGCCACCTACAAAGCAGCCCTCAACACCTACCGCCAACACATCAAAGAGGCCAAGAAAGCAGCCGTCACCACCCGCATCGACCCAGCAGCCATATGTACCATGGAACTTTTCAAAATAGTCAAAGATTTTTCCAACCCGACAGCCACAGAGAACACCATTCACTCCTTCCAAGACCTTTGCGAGACCCTATCGGATTTCTTCCACAAGATTGTCTACAACTACCACAGTCTGAACACCCAACCAGCTACCTCCAACCCTGGAAACCCGAAGCAACAGGCTAACGTCAGCGAGACTATCACCACCTGGACCCCACTAACCTCCTCGGCCACCTCAGCCATCATGAACTCCATCCACTCTGGTACACCCACCAACCCCTACCCCCCCACCTCTACAACCTCAGAGCCAACCCAATCAGCACACACCTCATCAGCATCATCAATGCCTCCATTGCTACTGATCACCTTCCCGGACAACTGGAAACACACCGACATGAGACCCCTCCTGAAGAAACCCCCAGCTAACCCCCGCTACCTCAAAAACTAGCCTCCGATCTCTCTCCTCCCTTTCCTGGGCAAGGTCTTGAAGAAAGCTATCAACCTTCAACTCACCACCTTCCTAGAACATAACCACTTTGTGGACTCCACACAGTCAGTATTCTACAAAAACTACACACAGAGACCACTTTTATTGCCACCACAGATGACATCAGAAGACTCCTAGACTGCGGAGAAATGTCTGATGTGATCCCTCTCGACCTCTCCTCAGCTTTGGACACAGTCTCCCACAACACCCTCATCAACAGACTCCACAACCTAGGAATACAAGAAGGCACCCTCAAGTGGAGCACCTCCTTCCTCACAGGATGCACACAAAGCATCAGCCTGGCCCCTTACACTTCAGCATTCAAAAACATCATCTGCAGTGTACCCAATGATCAACTCTCAGCCTCACCCTGTTCAATGCCTACAAGATCCCCCTCAAAAGCCTAGTCAGATCCCATGGCATCAGCATCATCTCCTACGCTGGTGATACACAACATATCATCTCCCTCACCGATGACCCGGGCAACACCAAAACCAACTTCGCCAACACCATGACTGAACTCCGAGAAAACTGAAGTACTCATCTTTGGGAGCAACACATCTGCCTGGGATGACAGCTGGTGGCCCACCCAACTTGGACTCAGCCCTACCCCTACAGACCACGTCCGCAACCTAGGGATCATCCTTGACAGTCAACTGACCATGAAACATCAGGTCAACACCGTCGTCTCCTCCTGCTTCCACACCCTCTGCATCTTCAAATGGAACCCCACGATACTAGGAAGACTGTCATACAAGCCCACTTCACCAGCCACCTCGGCTATGGCAATGCCTTCTACACTGGCATCAAGACACCTCAACTCCACCTCTCTTGCACACCCCCCCACATACATCATAGCTGCTGTGGTGGTCGTGCCTTCTCGTACATCAATCTTGAACAACCTGCCACCACAACTCCGAACATCCCCCTGTTGGACTTCAGGTAGAAGCTTAAGACCTGGTCCCATGACTAGGCACAGGGCCAAGATATCCCACGGGTAGATAACGTGCACTATACAAATATGTGATTGATTGATAAAAAGGAAGGTTTAGGCCTGGCAAAAGGTTAAATGTGCCTAGTCAAAATGGCAGATCAGCACTGCACACCAGGCTGCAGTGGTAGGCCTGAGACATGTTTTATAGTTCTACTATAGTGGGTGGTACAATTAGTGCTGTCGCTCACTAGTACCATTTAGTTTACATGCTTTGGGTACATGTATTGTCACTTGTTATGGATCTCTAAGTAAATTAAGTAAGCCAGTAAAGTGTGTGCCTATATTAACATATTTTCGAGAGACAGCTCAAGTATTATATACCACTGGTTAGCAAAGGAAATGTACACAGAGTCAATACAATGAACTCAGTAAAAATAGTTGAATTGTCAGACCTGACATCCATTGCATGGTATTCCACCAGCCTAATTGCCTTCACCCCTCCTTTTTGCAGAATTAGCTTTAGGATTCTGTGCATGTTACCCCTTCTAACCAGAGTTAAAGTGCTTATGCTCATAGGGCAGAGTGCATTTTATTAAAAAAGCAGGACATGTGGTTTTACATGTCTAGGCAGTGAAACACTCCTCAAGTAGTTTTTTCACTGTTGTAGCGCCTCTCCCTTTTATTAACACTGGGTTACCTTGGTATATTTAGTAAGAGATAATGTTGGCTTGTGAACATATAGAGACATGCTGTTTATACTCAAATGAATTGTAATGTAAACCCCTCTTTATTAGTCAAGTTGGATTTTTAATAACTATTAGAAAGTTGGGATTTTCTTTTCCTAACCATTTGTACCTTCTGCCAGTGTTCTAGGCCACATGACTATGAATGGCTCTTCTATTGGGATTTGTGTAATGCTTCCAGGCAGTATCCCAAAGGGGGCTTACATACAGACTGGATTGGCCATCCTGACAAGATGACTGGTAGAGGCTGTACACAGCCCCACTTACATTTCAAAGACAGTAGCCCAAAGGGGATTTAGGTGTGGACCGGATTGGGAACCTGATAGGGTGCTTGGGAAGGGCTGTACACAGCCCCACTCACATTTCAAAGGATTTTGTCTCCAGCATGCAATGAATCTAACACCACGCCTTCCTCATCTTTTGACACTCAAGACATTTTGGAGCCTTGACAAGGGAAGGGAAAGAACTTTCTAGAATCAGAGTGTGGAGAGTATGGGGAATCCCTCCTCACAAAGGCTGCACCAGGAATAAATATTGGGCCTCTAAATCCATTCTTCAAAACTCTCCAGGACCTGTGGAAGTTACAGAAGTAGGAGTGTCCTGCTGCCAGAAGACTGATCTGCTGCTGAGGACTGTCTTGATGTCTGAGAAGGAAGAGTGGATCTGCTTAATTGTGGGTGAAATATTATTTTCTGCCAGTGGAACTGGTGGAATTTTGTAGACTCCACATTAAGCTTGTAATGCAGAGTTCTGGCAAAAGTCCTCCATTGACTGAGTGGCAGAATTTTTTCTCACATGTGGCTCAAGCACAAGCAAGATAAGCCATCCCCTAGTGCATTTTCTGGTTGCTGGGAGGACATCCTGTGAGGTTTTTCAACACGTGTAGTCGCGGGCAGTCACAACCGTTTTGAGTCAGAAAGCTGCTACTCAAGTAGAAATTTATTTGAGTGGCAGTAGCTGTTTTTTTCAGTGTAGAACATGCTCCCGGCTCTAAATCATAGCACGAGCAGTGTAACATGTCTATTTCTGCCCAATGGTGGAACTCCGTGGAATCTACCAAAGGTTGTATGTTACTCTACAGAATACTGCAGAATCAAGTTCCGGGAGTTTTGCCCACCCCTACCAAAACCTTTTTCTGATTTTGAGACAACTTACTCCTCTTCTCTTGTTAGATATCACATCTACTTCCCCTGATAGATCTTACCAGTCAGCTCAGGATCAGTTAGCCAATTGTGCTAACATTACATCTATGGTCAGGGCAGCTTCTCAAAGTGTTCGGGTGCAGTGAGCTTCCTGGAATATGGTGGGTTTAAGATCTGTTGTCTCCCTTCTGGCCTTTATTTCTTTCATTGAGAACCATGACTTATATCTCTTTCAGGAAACTTGGACAGTAAATCCACTTTTTCGGTCTGGCTACTTAAAGTTTTACATCCCAGCACTTTCTAGCAATAGGGGTAGACAGTCTGGCGGTTTAATTATATGGGCAAGAACATCATTAAACTGCTGTATATCTCAGTTATCTGTTGACTCCCCTGACATATTAGTTATCTGGTTACTATTTGGGGTAAATGTAGGAGTGATTATTCTTAATATCTATGCAATAGGTTGGTTTCTGATACCCTCTGTGTTTTGGAGATGTTTCTAAGGCAATGACTCTGGCACTTTAAAATCATTGTGGCTGGTGACTTCAATGTAACGTTTGAATCTCTGGACTGGGATGATCTTGGGTTTACTCGTGAGAAGGATCTTGCATCATCTGTCCCTTCTTTCAACATTCCACCTATTAAAAGATGGTCACAAGTTGCCGTCCAGCTTAAAACCTTGACTATTGAATTTGGGCTTAGAGCACTCAATGGCAGGACAAAATCTGACACTAAGGGTTGTCATACTTACAACAAGGTCAGCTACACAAATAGAATTGACTATTGTTTAGTTAATATAAGATTGTGGCCTTTAGTTATTGACGTGATAGTTATTGAGAGAACCGAAAGCGATCACAATCCACTCTTGGTCCAAATGCTTTTCCTGTTTAATCAAATGTCTACGATTAACATCCCCACTATACCATCATTGGGTATTAGTATGACTAATGATAAATGCCACATAAAGTGGAATAAGGTATCAGCACAGTCAGATATCATAAGCTCTGCGAATGCTGCTTCGAGGACTTAATTGGTGCATTTAGAGACAGGGCTTGCAATTACTGGTGAGCAAGTAAATGCATCTCATGCCTTATGTTTTGAGAGTATTGCGGCCCATTTTATAGCAGGTATTGACTCTGGTGGTGGGAGGCCCAAGGGGAAACATCACTGGTTTAATAAGGAATGTGGAGCTTTAAATTAACTTTTGATCCAGGCTGTTAAATCAAAGAATGTAGTTGTTATCAGCAGAGCTAGGAAGTCTTACAAATCCACTATTTATGAAGCCAAACGTGAGCAAGACGATAAGTGGTGGGCTGCACTTAATAATGCTTCGCATGAGAAGAACTGTAGTAAATTCTAGTCTTTGGTTGCGTGTAATAGTGTATTGAATGTTACAACGAACATTGCTGCCGCAGAGTGGGTAGACAACTTTAGCCAAATGTATTCTGCTATTCGTCTCAGTACGGCATGTGAATCTGATAAGGTCTCTTGTGCCACTATTTACCAAACTCCTAGCCCTTTACCGCTGAAATTGATTACTCTTTCAGACAATAGTGCACTCATTAGGTACTTTAAAGCGAGACAGGGTGTCTGTTCTGGTTGGCGTTCTAGCGGATTTGTTTCTAACTGATACAGAAGTTTGGTCGAGATACATTACTATCATATCCAATGCAATAGCGGTGGGGGCACCAATTCCTGAGTCAGGGAAGGGTGCTATTTTAGTTCCTATTTGTAAAAAGGATGGTAGAGCTGTACCTTGCAATTACACACCAATTAGCCTACTGAACTGTTTGCAGAACCTTTTCTGACAAAGTCTTCTGGGGAAGATTCAGGACTGGATGTCTGAGTGTGATATACTTAGTCAGTTGCAAGCTGGCTTTCCCATGAAAGCTTCCACTATTGATCAAAACTTGATGTTTTTGCTCTTATCGTGGAAGACGGATGTTATTGGTAAGGGGAATCTGTACGTTGCCTTTGTTGATTTGAAATGTTCGTTTGACTTAGTGCTTCTCTGGGATGGCATCTCTGGGATGGCAATCCCCATGCACATTCTTTCTTTGTTAGTACGGCACCATGAGGGCAACTATGCATGTTTCAGGTGGGGCGATTTGGGGCAGCTCACTGATAAAATTCCAGTGTCAAGGGGAGTACGCCAAGGGTGTGTCCGTGCTTTAACTTTGTTCTCTTTATATATCAATGACATTGATTCTTCTTTACTCAAGGTGGAGGCAGACACACCATTCTTAGGCACACATAAAATTCCTGTTTTGCTATTTGCAGATGATACTCTTTTGATATCTAAGACCCCGAGTGGTTTACAGAAACTCCTTATGTGTTTTGAGGAATTCTGTTCTGCACAGGGATTGGAAATCAACACTTCCAAAACTAAATTGATGACGTTCAATCCTTATAGATCTTTTAAAGGGAAGGTTATACTTGGAAGTATCCCACTTGAGAAGGTGAATTAATTTACCTATTTTGGCCCAGTGCTATCAGAGAACATGTCTTGGAAGCTAAGCAGGTGCTGAAACAAAAGAAAATCACAGGGGTGCTAATCAAGGATTCTGGCCTTTCCTACACTAAGCTGATACGTCCAGCACTCAAGATCTATGAAGCCAAGGCTGTGAGCTCTGCTCTTTATTGTGCAGAACTATGGGGCTATGCCAAATCACCAGAAATATAAATTGTTGAGAATATCTTTCTAAGAAAGCTCGTCTCTCTTCCAATGAGCACTCCGCTGCTTCCACTTTTTAAGGAATTGGTCATTAAGAGCAGGGGCGAATGCCAAATTTTTATACAAACAACATAATAAACTTATTATGTTGTATCTGTAAATGTGGACAGGCCACTGGCATGACGTGAACAGAGAGGGAGTACTCAGCACTCCACCACAATGTGCAAGTATGTTTGGCCGGACGTCTGGAGCCAGCCAAACACACATGGGCACAGGGCTCTCTCCAGCCCAGCAGCCTGCACAGGCTCCCAGTTTGCCTGGGAGAGCCCTAGCTGGGTGCTCCCAGCCAATCCTGATGCTGCTTTGAGCCTGTGCCTGCCTGCAGCCTGCAATGGAGAGCAGAGCGGCATGGGAAAAAAGGTAAGTTTAATTTCTTTATTTTTTGTGCCCATCCCCCAGACTCCCTGCCACGCACTGTGCCACCCCTTTTCCCTTTCGCCAGCTGCAACTGCTGCTATCTTATGCCACCCTTTACCTCGATAAGATAGTCTTTTTTACCTTAATATTTTGGCTTGGTTTCTGATCTTGGTTGTCAGATACCACTTACTATACACATAGACCCTCATTACAACCCTGGCGGTCTGTGTTAAAGTAGCAGTAATACCGCCAACAGGCCGGCGGTAACAAAAAGTTAATCATGACCACGGAGGAAACCACCAACAGATACAGCCACTTTAACACTCTGACCGCCATGGCGGTAGCAACAAACACCACAGTGGTATCCGCCAACAGCCAGGCGGAAGACAATGTACCGCCCACCCCATTACAACCCGCCCGTCCGCCAGCTTTTCCGGGGCGGTACCAACACCATCAAAAGCACGGCGGAAATAGTACCTTGAAGGGAAACCACTCACTTCTCGACACTCAAGGAAGAACCAGGATGCCATGGAGCCAGAGCTGCAGGTCCTCCCCATGCTGGTGTGTCTGCTCATATACCAGGAGTACCAATGGCGGCGACGAAGACCACGGTGAGTACTGCACCTAGCACATAGGGGAGGGGTGGAGGAAAAAGAGAGTGACACTGACATGCAACATGCAACGCCCCCACCCTCACCCCCAACACTGTACACACAAACACATGCAACAACATCACGTATACACCCCGCAAACCTCAGGAATAACGCAAGGACAAAAGTAATTGAGTCAAATGAGTCTTATATTAGAAATCGTTGGAAATATGTTAATAATTAAAAAACAGTATTTACAAAATATACAATAGTTTCAAAAGGCGGGATATTGTCCACTCAAAATGTCTGTGGTCCACTGGGCCAAAACACATAGGCCAAGCCCACACTTGACTCCTGCTTCAATACGGAGAGAACACTGCAGGGGCTTCAGGTCAAAAAAACATAGGCACCTCAGGGGGATGGGGAAGGGGGTGGCATCTCAGCCGGAAGATGGTATAATGCCACTGCTCCTTGAGGGGGCTCCATGCCCACTGCTTGGTCCTGGGGAGTGCAAAGCCACAGTCTCTCAAGTCTCTCAAGTGGGTGGTTTGCCCACTGCTTGGTCCTGAGAAGTGCAAAGCCACAGTCTCTCAAGTGAGTGGTTTGCCCACTGCTTGGTCCTGGGGAGTGCTAGGCCACAATCTCTCAAGTGGGTGGTTTGCCCACTGCTTGGTCCTGGTGAGTGCAAAGCCACAGTCTCTCAAGTGGGTGTCAGTTTTCTACTGGTTCTGGAGGGGGATTTGTGCCCAGTGTGCTTCATCCTGCCAAGGATAGGGTGAGTGGATGCCTTCTTCCAGTGGTTCTGGAGGGGACTTTGTGCCCAGTGTGCTTCATCCTGCAAGAATAGGGTTAGTGGATGCCTTCTTCCACTGGTTCTGGAGAGGGCTTTGTGCCCAGTGTGCTTCATCCTGCCAAGGATATGGTGAGTGGATGACGTCTTCCATTTGTTCTGGAGGGGGCTTGGTGCCCAGTGTGCTTCATCCTGCCAAGGATAGGGTGAGTGGATGCCTTCTTCCACTGGGTTTGGAGGGGGCTTGGTGCCCAGTTTGCTTCATCCTGCCAAGGATAGGGTGAGTGGATTCCTTCTTCCACTGGTTCTGGAGGGGGCTTGGTGCCCAGTGTGCTTCATCCTGCCAAGGATAGGGTGAGTGGATGCCTTCTTCCACTGGTTCTGGACAGAGTTATGCAGCACATGGGGTTTGCAAGGTCACAGTCACTCACCAGGGTGTCAGATCCACAAGATTTTCTGTGGGCAGGATGCATGACACACCATGGATGCATGAGTACAGTCCATCCACCAACAGGGACGGCTGTACAGTGGATGCAGTGCCGGTGCAGGTGGCGGTGCTGCCAGTGGTAGAGGAGGCTCCAGCTCTTCGCCTGATGCCTCGGATGGCTGCCCACTGGGGCTCCTGCTGCTGGTGGCAGTGCTGCTTACGGCGGTGTTTGAGACAGTGCAGGTTCTGGCTGTGGTGCAGCTGGCGGTGATGGCCGTGGTGCAGCTGGTGGTGTGCCAGTGGAGGGGGGAGGTGCCAGCCCTTCTCCTGCAGCCTCAGACGGCTGCTGCAGGTGGCGGTGCTGCGGTCCGTGGTGCAGGTGGCGGTGCTGGCCGCGGGGCAGGTGGCGGTGCTGCCCACGGTACAGGTGGTGGTGCTGGCAGCGGTGCAGGTGGCAGTGCTTCAAGTGGAGTGGGGAGGCTCCAGCCCTTCCCCTGCAGCCTCGGATGGCTGAAGTGGCCTGGCTGGTGTCCTGTGCCCCTTGCTTCCCTGGGCAAATGGTGGTGCCTCCTTGCTTCTGTCAGCTGGAGTCTTTGCCTTGGCCTTGCTGGCTGGTTGTGCTTCCCTCTCATTGCTGGATGCTCTCCCCTTTTTGCCCCTTCCTGGTGGTGGAACCTTCTTGTCCTTGGCAGGTGTTGGTGGCACACTGGCTGGGCTGACGGGTGCCTCCTTACAGCGGACGTGGACTTGGTGGCTGAGGTGGTGGGCTGGGTTTGGGCCACCCTAGCCTGAGGTGAAGGACGGGGAGGGTGGGGTGGGTATGAGGTCAAGGGTGGTGAGGAAAAGCTTCTTAGGGACACTGTGGAGGGAAGAGGGTGAAGGTTTGGGAGTGGAGGAAGAGGGATTGGTTGAAGGAGGTGTCAGTCTGCTGTGTTTGCATGCAGGTGCATGAGCTGGATGCTGTTGTGAGGTGGATGGCTGTTGGGTGGGTGTGTGCTTGCGTTTGTGCACTTTGGAGGGAGGTGGACGAGTAGGAGGAGGGGGACATAGTGGAGGCAGAGGATGTTGGAGTGTTTGCTACTGGATGGTGCTTGTGTGAGTGCCTGTGGGAAGATGTGTAGTGCTTGTGTTTGCCTGAGCCACTTCTGTGTGTTGATTTGGGTGAATACTGCTCTGAAGGTGTGCTTGGGATAGGTTGAGGGGATTGGGACTTTGTAGAGGAAGTTGGACGGGGGAGGCTGGAGACAGGGACAATGGCTGCCATCAGTGCTGAGGCCAGAGCTTGAAATGCTCTCTGTTGGGATGCCACGCCAAAGTGAATGCCCTCCAGGTATGCATTTGTTTGTTGCAAATGCCTCTCGATACCCTGGATGGCATTCAGAATGGTTGACTGCCCAACAGTGAGGGATCGCAGGAGGTCAATAGCCTCCTCACTGAGGGCAGCAAGACTGACTGCGGCAGGGCCTGGGGTGAAGGAGATGCCCACCCTCCTGGGTGAGCGGGCACAGGAAACACAATGAGGGGCTGCTGGGAGGGCGGTGCTGGTACCTCTCTGCCCACTGTTGTTGGGGTGGCACAGAGGTGGCCACCACTGCCAGGGAGCTTCCATCGGAGGAGGAGTTGCTGTCTGTAGCATCCACACCTGTCTCTGATGTGGTGCTCCACTCGCCCTCCGTCCCACTGGTGCCCTCACCATCGGTGGATTCGGCCTCCAGGCCTATGTGGGATGCAGCTCCCTCCTTCGCCGGTGCCTCTGCTCCTCCACCAGATGCTGCTAATGCACAAAAGGACAGAGTGACAAAACAAAAAAGGGGGGAGAGACAGAGGATACACTTGGTCAAAGCCAGCAACAACACTACTGTTGGTGTTCACAACACACAGGGATCAGCCCTATTTACTAGGCCATGCACTACCAGTCACAAAGCTAGTCACCAGCCCATGGGGTACATTGCCTAACGCAATCAGCTGCACACCTGAAACCAACAGGACCCTGCCCAGTAGTAGATGCCCACTAACACCATTGGGGTTGGAGTGCTTCAGAGCCTGACCAACAAGGGAACTAACCCTGCCAGTTTGCCCTGGCCTATGGCCACCCACAGCTCACATCTCCCACAAAGGTAAAACTTTAACACGCACAAAGTAATGAATCTGAATCTGTACTCACCCCCTTTGGCTGCTGTGATGCCTTCAAGTGCCCATCCAACTCCGGATATGCCACAGCCAGGATGCGGAGCATCAGGGGGTCAGGGTACGATGGGCACCTCTTCCTCATTGGGAGGCCAGCCCCAGCTGGGCCTCTGCCGTCTTCCTTGCCCAGTGGTCCAGGTCCTCCCACAGTTTGTGGCAGTGGGTGCTCCGCCTGTCAAAGACCCCCAGGATCCGCACCTCCTTGGCGATGGCATGCCAAATACCCTTTTTCTGATGGGTGCTGACCTGCAGGGAAATATGCATCCCCCTGTGTACAGACCCCTTGTCGACCTGGCGACTATCGAGGTCAGGCAAATAATCCTTACCTACACACTTGATCGGGCCACATTCCAAGAACTGTGTGCCCCATTGGAGCCACACCTTATTTCAACTATCCACCACCCCACAGGTATCCCCCCTCTAGTGCAGGTCCTGTCGGTGCTCCATTTCCAGGCAAGTGGTTCCTTCCAAACAACAGTGGCCATGGCATCAGGGATGTGTCAGCCAATGTTCTCCAACGTGTTGACCAGAGTGTTGTCTGCCCTGCTGAAACACATGCGCAGCTATATTGTATTTCCCCAGGTGGAGGATTTGGCCACAGTGAAGGCTGACTTTTATGCCCTGGGACATATCCCCAACATCATTGGTGCCATTGATGGTACCCATGTAGCATTTGTCCCCCCCCCCGGAGAAATGAACAAGTGTTCAGGAATAGAAAAAGCTATCACTCTCTGAATGTGCAGATGGTGTGTTTGGCAGACCAGTACATCTCCCATGTGAATGCCAAGTATCCTAGCTCTGTGCATGATGCCTTTATCTTGAGGAATAGCAGCATCCCATATATGATGTCCCAACTGCAGCGGCACCGGGTGTGGCTAATAGGTGAGCCCAAGGTCCCCACCCAGTATATGTTGGTGTATGGGTATGGTGTTGTCCCTAAGGGTGACTGTGTGGCTAACACGTATCCCTCGATATTTGCAGGAGACTCTGGTTACCCCAACCTCTCATGGCTACTGACCCCAGTGAGGAATGCCAGGACAAGGGCAGAGGAACGTTACAATGAGGCACATGGGCAAACAAGGAGGATGATGGAGAGAACCTTCGGCCTCCTGAAGGCCAGGTTCAGGTGCCTCCATCTGACTGGTGGATCCCTGTACTACTCACCCAAGAAGGTGTGCCAGATCATCGTTGCATGTTGCACAACCTGGCCTTGAGACTCCAGGTGCCTTTTCTGCAGGATGATGAGCCTGGAGATGGTCTTGTGGCAGCAGTGGAGCCTGTGGACAGTGAGGAAGAGGAGGCAGAGGATGAAGATGTGGACAACATAAGTTCTCTCATTCAGCAGTACTTCCAGTGACACACAGGTAAGACACTGTAACTTCACTTTACATTGCCGTTTTGTGTTGGACATTGGACATGGCAGCATGATTTACCTATGTCTATGGCCACTTACTGTACCCTTTGGCATCTCTATTTTCAGATCTCTGAGCCCCACTCTGGCTCCTGGTGTGTTTACTGCTGCCTACTGCTGCCTACTACAGGTCATACCAATGTATGTATAACTATGCATATGAATTGCAATGTTTACAGATTGTTGAACTAGAACATATTTCAATCAATTGACAGACTCCAGACTTGTATTTGTTCCAAGGGTGTTTATTTAAGTTCTAAGAGGTGGAGGGGGACGTGCAATGGGCTGGGGTGATGGTGGAGGCATGTCCAGTTAGAGACCAGTCTCTTTGTATCACAGGTGCATTGTCCAAGGGGGCATAGGAAGGGGAGTTATGGCAGTTCAAAGTGGACAGGGTGACATAGTGGGACAGAAGGGCGACATTCAGGAGAGTCCTATTTCCTGGCAGGGGTCTTGGCAATGTTCTCTGGCTGCAGGGGGTGGGGTGCTGGTGGCCTGTTGTTCCATTGGCAAGGCCTCCTGTCCACTAGCGCCGGCGGAGGTGGAGGGCTGTTCTTCGGTGTGGCTAGTGTCAGGGACCCGTTGGTGTGCCACTGCCTCCCTCATGGTGTTGGCCATGTCAGCCAGCACCCCTGCAATGGTGACCAGGATGGTGTGGATGTGTTTGAGGTCTCCCTGATCCCCAGGTACTGTCCCTCCTGCAACCGCTGGGTCTCCTTCAACTTGGCCAGTATCTGGCCCAAGGTCTCCTGGGAATGGTGGTATGCTCCCAGGAAGCCTGCAAGTGCCTCGTGGAGAGTGGGTTCCCTGGGCCTGTCCTCCCCCTGTCGCACAGCAGTCCTCCCAGCTTCCCTGTTGTCCTGTGTCTCTGTCCCCTGAACCATGTGCCCACTGCCACTGACCCCAGGTCCGTGATTGTCATGGGTTTTTGGGCTTGCCTGGGGTCCCTGTAGTGGTGGACACACTGCTGATTGACGTGTCCTCGGGACAGTGGTATGGGCCCGCTGGGTGGGTGCTGTGCTGGCGTTTCCTGAGAGGAGAGGGCCTGTAGTGGTATAGGACTTTGGCAGGGTAACCAACTGTCCAGAGGTCCCTGATGGGCCAGGTTGGTCATCGTGATCCAGGCGTGCAGAGATGCTGTCATCACTGTGGGCCTCTTCTGTGGGGGGACTGGATGTTGGTGGCACCTCCTCTCCGGTGACGTTGAGTGAGGGTCTTGTGGGGATGTAAATGCAGTGTTATTGTATCTGCATGTGCCATCTTGTGCATGGGTGTGTTTCTCTGTATGGTTGTGATAGCCCTGTCAGATTTGCCTTGTGTGCGTGGTGATTTTGTGGGCTAGGTGATTCTCTCTAATGGGCATGCTTTAGTTATGGGTGTCCATGCAGGTCAGTGATGGGTGTCCATGCATTGGGGTTGCGTGCAGGGCTTGGTTTTGGGATGGGTGGGTTGTGATAGTGGGGTATAGGTGAGGTGGTGGAGTGATGGAGGTGAGGGTAGGGGTAGGATTTTGTGATGGCATGCATGTAGGGGGGGATATAGTAGTAAAGATTTGACTTACTAGAGTCCAGTCCTTCTGCTACTTCTGTGAGGCCCTCAGGATGCATGATCGCCAAGACTTGCTCCTCCCATGTTGTTAGTTGTGTGGGAGGAGGTGGGGGTCCATCGCCAGTCCTTTGTACATCTACCTGGTGTCTTGCAACCATGGAAAGTACCTTCCCCCGTAGGTCATTCCACCTCTTCCTGATGTCATCCCTTGTTCTGGGGTGCTGTCCCACGGCATTGACCCTGTCCACAACTCTCTGCCATAGCTTCATCTTCCTAGCAATGGACTTCTGCTGCACCTGTGATCCGAATAGCTGTGGCTCTACCCGGATGATTTCATCCACCATGACCCTTAGCTCCTCTGAAAACCTGGGGTGTCTTTGGGGTGCCATGGATGTGGTGTGAGTGGTATGTGTGAGGATGTGTGGGGTGATGTGTTGTGGTGTGTGCTGTGAAGTGCGTGTATGGTGTATGGGTGATGGTGTTCTGTGGCTCAGATTCAGTGGGTGCTCCTGGCTTGTCTATCTCTCTGTTAGCAATCTTTTTTTTTGGTGAAAGGGTTGTGGTTAATGTGTGTGTGTGTGTTTTATAGTGTTGTGGGTGTTTTGTATGTATGTGTGTCAGGTGTGTGTAGTTTTAATTGTCCAATGTGGTGTAGTTTTGAAAGTGTGTGTGTATTTTGAGCGCGGTGGTGTGTACCACCAATGGTTTACCGCGGTTAAAAGACCGCTGCGGTGATTCGTGGGTCCTGATACTGTGGGAGTATTTCTGTTAGCGTAAAGGTGTGGGTTTTGGTACCACAAGTTTATCACTGCCCTTTAGTCTGGTGGATTTGTGTGGGTGTCTGTATAGGGGCGGATTTCTCTGTGTGGGTCATAATACCCGTGGAGGAACGTTGTGGTCACGGTATATTGGCGCCCGTCAGCATGGTGGTAGGCGGCATTTACCACCAATGTTGTAATGATGGCCATAGTTACTGAAGCCTGTGCATTGAAACGGCACCTCAAGCACCTTTTCACCTATTCAGCATTTGTCAGCTTCCTTCAATTAAAGGCGCGGCTTGTTAGCTAATGGCGCCCGATCGGTGCCGTCTGCTACCGCCTCGAGCATGAATCCGCGGCCCTTATCGCGTCAAGAAGACACGTCATTCCGCATTATTCCTATGTTTTTATCTGACACTTTAATCTGTCATTGGTCTTGAATCTTTGAAAAGACGAGTTCCCTGCCGAGTTTAATCATGCAGATCTTCGAGCCGTGCCCTGAAGACCAAACTATTAATGACCCAATATTGGTTAAAGCTATAGATTAAAGGACGTTGATTGATTGAACTGCTGACAGATTGCATCTGGCGTTAGGAGAACACTATAACTATGAATGCGTTTTTTCATTTTGTTGATGTGACTGAATTGCAATAACTGATTGGGTTTTTTTATCAACTTTTCGTAGAAAGCGGGGAAAATATAAATCACTCTCACCTTTCAAACACAGTTATGAAAATTTCAGTGTGTGAGGTAGAAGGGAAAACGAAGGGGGGCACAGAGAGAGTACTGGATGGAGTGGGGTTATACGTAATGAATGAAAATGTGGGAAGGAGTGGACCTTGAGGGAGGTGAGATAAAGTGAGTAAAAGATAGAAAGATACAAAATGGAAGGAATGGGGTGAATGAGGAAGAGAGAATAAGAAATCAATAGAAAATTAAATAAGTAAAATGGTGATGATCGCAAGGGAGAAAGCGACAGGAAGAAAGAAGAAGAGCGATGAGAAGGCATGGAGGAAGGAAGAATGAAAGACGATGGGATGCCGCGAATATGGTAGTAATGAAGGTAGAATAGGGAAGATGGGAGAAAACTGCTAGAATGAAGGCAGTAGGAGAGGCGTATAGAAGTGCGCCAAAGAGACATTGGGGCAAACATTATGTCCCTGCCTCGATTTTGTGGAATAGACCGGGGTAGGGGCCAGATTCCATTTACTGCACGAGTTAGCCCTTCGGCTGCAGCAACGTTATAAACACGATTAGTAATTTTGAGCCGCATACCCAGGTACGAAAGAACAGTATCAAAGGGAGTAAGAGTTATGTTCGTCTACGATCACAGATTTTCTTGCTTGAATATTAAAATTTATATATCACAATTCTTGTCTGTTTTTTTATTTTTTTATTTACTACTGGCATTATTTAGTTCCAGAGAATATTTTAGCGGCCCAGGAACATAGGTCAATAAAGTTTGATTTTTTTTTCCTGACAATTTGTGGGAAATGTATGTTATTTGGTACATTGCTAAACAGCAAACCATAGCTTTAGCTCCAAGTGAATGGATTTTAGAACAACTTGTCCTCAGCAATGGGGATTAGGAGATGTTCCACAAATATCTTTTGAGAGATTAGGAGACAACGGTAAATCTAATTAGGGCACAGACAATGGGCCAAACTGGATACAAATTAAATACAACTTCACAGGTTTATATAGAAAGTTTTTATACGAACCATAATTGACAATTGATACATTTAAAGATCAATTGGATGTGTTTAACAAGTACCTCTAAACACACTGCACCTAGACATGGATTTCAAAGCACAAGACGATTAGTGATCACCAATCTGGCACACAGTGAGTCAGCACAACATATGAAGTAACTCATATCTTAAAAAGATATCCTGGTATGACACTGGGCAGAGGACAGGAAGACAGACTGTGTCACATATTGAGGGCGCTGGTATAGCTCAACACTGGTATGTGGTTTAAATGAATGTATTAAAACACATTGCACCAGCAACTTTGGTGAACATATTGGTCCCCAGTATAAGTGGCCTAGAATAGGACGAGGTGTTTATTGCACCCTGGAAATACAGATACTCCATTTAACAGGAGTGGTACATATCTCATAATCCTAATTAACAGTGAGAACATGAGGAATTACATGCAAAGATAGGTGCTTATTTCACCTATTTCTGTTTGCAAAGATCTCCGTTGCTAAATTTAGGCAGATTAGATCTGCCAAAACTGACCAGAAGAAAATTGCTGTGCGTGTGGTGATTACTTTGTTTCTTGTTACTGTGATCATGGATAGGACTTTAGCACTACACTCATAATGAGCGCCTTAGTGGCAGTACCAGCATGTAGTATCGCTTAGCGTGGCTACTGTTACCCACCTCATTATCAGATATCAAATGGTATGCAATGAAATCATTGAAATTTATATTTTACTAAGCACCGCTGACTGGTTCCTCTTTATTACACCCCATTACGACAGAGGAGGAAATCACTGCTTGCCTGCACTATTATTCCCCCATCAAGCTTGTTCCTAGCATTTTCTACCTACATGTTTTTTAGCAATCTCTTTATAACAAGCTTCGTGAAAATAGAGCCTTTGTTATAAAGGGCAATTATTTTGGCCTTGAGGTGTTTGCTACCAATATTTATGAACAAATTAAAATAAGCATACACTTTTCATGGTAGTCCTGTGGTAACATTAAAAAACGGATTTATAATCTAGATTGACCCCTCACAGTTAAAACATGAATGACCCAAATTCATCATCATCTAAAAAGCTGGCTATGACTCCTACCACTGATGCTTCTTCACATCTTCCAGTCAAGTCCAACACCAAATGTCAAAAAAAGACCCACCCTCACCAAAAAAATTTCCTCCGCCCATATCAATAGGAATCTTTATAAATGCCTGGATGATAAATGGTTCAGCAAGGAGGAACAAATCCTGTTGGCTGATAAACACATTTCTTCATTTAATGATACCACCCTTGAAGCCAACCATCTTTATTCACAGGTTTCAGTACTTCAGAGGCAGGTTGAGGATTTGGAAAATGGAAACAGGTGAAATAGCCTACACATTTATGGTCTACTTGAAACTACAGAGGGCTCTGATCCAATCTAGTTTTTAAGGAGTTTCTCCCCAAATTACTCAATCTGCCAGTCTTCTACTCTTAATATTCAACATGCTCACAGACTGGGTCATCCACCTCACTCAACCTCCTCATTCAAGAATTCTAGAGGGGTTATTATTTAATTTCTGGAATACCTGGATTTACTTAAAGTTCTATCTGCAGCTAAACTAAAGAAAAGAAGCTCATTCTTTGGTAATGTTTTAAATTTTATTATACATTTATTCTAAATCCGCTGCTGAGAGATGTACTGAGTTCCTGAATTTACGACTAATGCTCACTCACCGGATGCTCACTTTGCTTTGTTTCAGCCTTGCCAATTTAAGTCACACAAAACAATAAAACTTCTACCTATGAAGATCCTGAATGACTTAAGACTTATCTTGAAGAGTATCGAGTCAGGACTTGAGGCCATGGAGGTGTCAATATCTACTAAATGCTTGCACTTGCTCCTTTTATTATCTGCTGTAGAGTTCATTGATTATCAAAATGCTCTGGATTCCCAGTTAACTATTTTTATCATACTCCATTAGTCCTATGATAAAACTGATTTTTCTTGTTATAGATATTTTCTTGTTTCATTGTGTTCATGTTCATCTCCAATCCTATGTTCTTCAGTTCTATGGAACTTTATTTCTCCTTGGAGCGAGGTTTCGTCACCATCTCCATGTAGTCTCAACCCCCTTCCACTCATCTAATTTCACCTATAGGTCTGTATCTTTCTCTTCTCCTCTTTTTCATTAACAGTTTCAAACTGCTTTTCTTTTGACTTCTCTTCTCTACCTTCGTTTTATTTCTTTTTCACCTCTTTTTCTTCCTCCTATTCTGCTCTAGTTTTTTCTGGCTAGGCCCTTCTCTCCTCATTTTTTTTCCTCACGTTCTCACAATTTTCTTTTCTTGATATGGTTGCTTTTCTCCTTCCTTTTTTATATGTTTGATGATTTTTTCTTTCTGGTATTTCATGTTTCTGAACATAGGCCCTCATTACGACCCTGGCGATGAGTTATAAAGTGGCAGTAATACCACCAACAGCCAATGTACCACACCAACTGCCAGGGAGGAAACAAAACTCAACACGGCGGTAGCCGACAACAGCCAGGCAGAAGACAAAGTACCACCCACCATGTTAAGACACTGCAAACCTCCACCTTTTCTGGGGCAGTACCAACGCCAACAAAAGCCTGGCAGAAACAGAGCTGAGAAGTGAATGGACTCACCATTGGAGACACAGGGAAGAACTACGCCGCCATCCGGACTACAAGTCTTCCCGATGATCTACTACGTAATGCTCCACCTGGAACACCAACACCAATGAAGACGACGACGGTGAGTACAGCTGCCTAGCACACAAGGGAGGGAGGGAGGAAAACGATAGTGACACACACACGCAAGACACACACCAAACACACACACACCATACACACAACCAGCTGCACACGTAAACCAATGGCACACAACACACGGCATAACAAAACACAGACCAGATTGCTGAAGTACTGACAATGTATTAGCATAGCAAAACCCACCACACGAACAAAATATATTTACAGATGTTCATAAGGGGTCAATGCCCAGTCCAAAGTCATAAGGGCACACAAGGCCACAGTTCAAAGTCCAAGGCCCAACCTGTATCCTGACACATTCAGAGAGAACACTGCAGGGGCATAATTTTGCAAGTGGGAAGGCACCTCGGGGGGATGGGGTGGGGGGCACCTCCGCCGAATACGGGAACTTCCCCACTGGTTCTTGAGGGGGCTCCATGC
Source organism: Pleurodeles waltl (assembly GCF_031143425.1). Lineage (NCBI taxonomy): Eukaryota > Metazoa > Chordata > Amphibia > Caudata > Salamandridae > Pleurodeles > Pleurodeles waltl. The sequence goes on along the minus strand of NC_090445.1, from coordinate 273,369,790 downwards.
CCATTTCCCTGTCCTGGGGAGTGCAAGGCCACAGTCCCTCGAGTGGGCGACTTCCCAACTGGTTCTGAAGGGGGGCAACATCCCCATTGCTCTGTCCTGGGGAATGCAAGGCCACAGTCTCTGGAGTGGGTGGCTTTCCCACTGGTTCCAGAGGGGGCAACATGCCCATTGCTCTGTCCTGGGGAGTGCAAGGCCACAGTCTCTCAGGTGGGTGACTTCCCCACTGGTTCTGGAGGGGGCAACATGCCCATTGCTCTGTCCTGGGTGTGTAAGGCCAGTGTCTCAGGTGGGTGACTTCCCCACGGGTTCTGGCGGGGGCAACTCGCATATCAGCCCCTGAAGTGTGGGCTACATGGCGTCCGCCAGCAGCAATAGCTGCAGTGTGGTGGTGGATGGAGGAGCCTCTTGGGCAGCCTCTGCACTGTCTGATGACCGCACTGTGGTGGTGGATGGAAGAGCCTCCTGGGCAGCCTCTTCACTGTCTGATGGCTGCACTGTGGTGGTGGATGGAGGAGCCTCCTGGGAGGCCTCTGCACTGTCTGATGGCTGCACTGTGGTGGTGGATGGAGGAGCCTCCTGAGCAGCCTCTGCACTGTCTGATGGCTGCATTTCCTCAGCTGGCGGTGGGGCCCCCGTGACAGCTGGTGGTGGTGGAGGTGTCAGCCTGACAGCCTCCGCTGACGTAGAGTGCTTGGTCTCCTCCAGTACATGGGAAGTGGATCCCTTACCCTTCCTGGCAGGGGTGGATGGGCTCTTCCCCTCTCTGCCTGGTGGTGCAGGCTCCTTCCCCTTCTTTCCTGGTGCTGCTGGCTGCTTCCCCTTCTTTCCAGGTGATGCAGGCCCCTTCCCCTTCTTTCCAGGTAGTGCAGGTTCCTTCCCCTTCTTTCCTGGTGGTGCTGGCTCCTTACCCTGCTTCGATGGAGGTGTGGTATCCTTACCACCATGAGTAGGTGGTAGTACCACTGTCCCCGTGGACCGTTTTGCTGAGGTGCTGGACTGTGTCCTTGGTGCCCTGCCCATACGTGCAGGACGGGGGAGAGGTAGGGAAGAGGTCAAATTGGGAAAGGAAAGGGTTTTTAAGGATGGTGGGGCGGGAAGAGGGAGGAGTAATGGGGTGCAGGATGAGGGAGTGGTTGTTGGAGGTGTAGGTCTGCTAGACTTGGGTGCAGGTGCATGGGCAGTATGCTATTGTGAGGTAGATAGGTGTTGAGTGTATGAATGCTTGCGTTTGTGTCCTTTAGGAAGGGGGACAGACAGGGTGGGAGAGGACTGAGGGGATGCGTGCATGGCTGTTGTGGAGGTGTCTGCCAGTGAGGTGTGTGTTCTGCTTGGTGTGGTGATGCTGGTAGTGGATGTTGATGTAGTGCATGCAGGTGTGAGTGTGGACGTGACTGGGAGGGAGGTGGTGGAGGAGGAGGAGGGGGAGACAGTGGAGGCAGTGGATGTTGTCGTGTCTGCAACTGTATGGAGTTTGCATGAGTGCTTGTGTGATGAAGTGTGGTACTTGTGTTTGCCTATGCCACTCTTGGGTGTTGTCTTGTGTGCATGCTCATCTGTATGTGTGCCTAGGATGGGTTGGGGTTGAGGATAATGGGACTGGGAAGTGGTAGTTGGAGTGGGGATGGTAGAAACAGGGACAATGGCTGAAATCAGAGAGGAGGCCAGAGCCTGAATTAATCTCTGTTGGGCCGCCAACCCACAGTGAATGCACTCCAGGAATGCACTGCATTGCTGCATCTGGGATGCCAGCCCCCGGATGGCATTCACAATGGTTGACTGTCCTACAGAGATGGATATCAGGAGGTGAATATCCTCCTCACTCAGGACAGCAGGGCTCACTGGGGTAGGGCCTGAGGTGCCTGGGGCGAAGGAGATGCCCACCCTCCTGAATGAGTGGGTACGGACAACTCGCTGAGGGGTTACTGGAGGGCGGTGCTAGTACTGGGGGTGGAGGCTGTACTTGCAGCTGGGATGGTCACAGAGGTGTCCGCCACCACCAGGGAGCTCCCATCGGAGGAGGTATCAGAGTCTTTGTTGTCTCCTCCAGTATCCGCCATGGTGCTCCCCTTACCCTCTGCCCCACTGGTTCCCTCGGCATTGGTGAACTCTGCCTCCAGGGTCCTGTGGGATGCAGCTCCCTCTGTCTCCGGTGCCCCTGCTCCTCTGCCAGATGATGCTAATGCACACAGGGACAGGATGACAAAACAAGAAAGGGGGTGTAGACAAAGGATACACTTGGTCAATGCCTGCACCAACAGCACCATTGGCATGCACATCACTGTCACACACAGGGAACAGGCTTAAGCACTATGCATTGCACTACCAGTAATATGGCTAGTCACCAAGGCAAGATGAGGACCACACACTGCCAACTGCATCACACCTAGGACCCACAATGCCCTGCCTGAAATGGACTACTAACAAGGTAGGTTACTTGTATTTGGCATGCAACCATTACCCTTCAGATGACCCACGCTTCAATGCCTGACCTGGCATTAGGGACACCCACTAACACACATCCACCACCTGGGTACCACCCCACAAGCCAAAATATGTAATGAAACCCACTGTACTCACCCCCTTGTCGCTGCTGTGATTCCCTCAAGCACCCATCCAGCTCAGGGTAGGCCACTGCTAGTATGTGGGCCATCAAGGGGGTCAGGGTCCGACGGGCACACTTTCCTCATTGGGAGGGACATCCCCAGCTGGGCCTCCGCGGTCTTCCGTTCTCAGTGTCTCAGGTCCTCCCACTGTTTCTGACAGTGGGTGCGCCGCTTGCTATAGACCCCCAGGCTCTGCACGTCCTTGGCGATGGCACGCCATAATCCCTTCTTTTGATGGATGCTGACCTGCAGAGGTAATACATACAGGACAACTCCATTAAACAAACAATCCTGCCTGTCACACACATGGCCCACCATACCCGATTCCAGCACCATTGGCACACACATAGGCCGGCTCACAACATGTACACAGCCAACAGACAATCCCCCACCCCCACACACCCTTACACGATGCCTTCACACACATCACCATGTATCCATGCAACATGCATCGTGCCCAAAGTGTACACACCTGTTGGTCTGGAGACCCATACAGCTGTCCGTACTGGGGTAGGACCCCATCCACCAGTCACTCTAACTCCTCCGAAGTGAAGGCTCGGGCCCTTTCCCCAGTCACATGGGCCATGTTAGGCTCCAGACACAGGTCACAGCAGCACACGCAGTGTAGATCTTTTCCTGCTGATGGTCAGGAAACAAGTGAGGATTGAGTTAGAAAAAGGCGGTCACGTCTCTGGCGGTGTACATCCCCACTGGCCACTGTACTCCATAGGGCCCAATATTATCCAATGAGGAATTGCACGGCTGTGCAAGACCGCCTACCGCCACGACCCCCAACGTCAGCGGAATTACCTCACTTCCACCTGTCCCTCCATACAGGACAGACGATCACCATTTTGGGGGGGTGGAACAGGCCTATCGACAATTACTGTGTCACAGGTTAAATAGGCACATACTTTGACATTTACACTGTCCCAATAAATAATAAGTGCGCCATGTGGACTGATGTTGTGGTTTAGCTGTTCAAATTGTGACAGCCTACTCACTCTTGTGTCCCTTAGATACCTACTGCTGCTGATGAATGGGAGGTGGAGACAAAGCTCAGTGTACAGATCTTTGGTGGTCTTAGTTACACTGGAGCAGAGGCACAATATACTCTCCTATAGACTGGACAGGGCCACAATCACATAGCTGTGTGCCCAGTTGAAGCATGACTTGATCTCATCTATCCGTCATCCGACAGGGATCCCCCCTCTTGTGCAAGTGCTGTCAGTGCTCCATTTCCTGGTGACAGGTTCCTTTCAAAGTGATAGTGGGCTTGGCAGCAGGTAAGTCACAGCCAATGTTCTCAATCGTGCTGGCAAGAGTGTTTTCTGCCTTGGTAAACACATGTGCAGCTACATAGCTTTCCCCCATGCGGAAGATTTGGCCACTGTGAAGGCCGGGATTCTATGCAATGGGACATATCCCCAATATTATTGGGGTGATTTACGGGACACATATTGCATTTGTCCACCCCCTCCGCTAGAATGAACAGGTGTACAGGAATCGTAAGAGTTTTCACTCCATGAATGTGAAGATAGTGTGCCTGGCGGACCAGAACATCTCCCACATCAATGCTAAGTATCCCGGGTTTGTGCATGATGGCTTTTTCCTGAGAAATAGCAGCATCCCAAATGTGAAGGCACTACTACAGAGACACAGGATGTGGCTAATAGGTGAGCCTTGGTCCCCACCCAGTGTATGTTAGTGTATGCCCTGGTGTTAACCTCATAGGATAGTGTGTGGCTAAATGTTGTCCCTCAATACTGCAGGTGACCCTGGCTACCCAAACCTATCATGGCTACTGAACCCTGTGAGGAATGCCAGGACAAGGGCAGAAGAACGTTGTAATGAGGCACATGGGCGAACCAGAAGGATCATCGAGAGAACCTTCGGCCTCCTGAAGGCCAGGTTCAGGTGCCTCCATCTGACAGGTAGATCCCTATGCTACTCACCCGAGAAGATCTGCTAGATAGTCGTGGCATGATGCATGTTGCACAACCTGGCCCTCAGATGCCATGTGCATTTTCTGCAGGAGGAGGAGACTGGAGATACCCCTGTGGCTGCAGTAGACCCTGATGACAGTGAGGATGAAGAGGCTGAAGATGAGGATGAGGACAACAGAACCACAGTTATCCGTCAGTACTTCCAATGACACACAGGTGAGTCAGTGCAACTTTACATTTCTATGACTATTGGTGTATGCTGTGTGGCTGTGGCATGATGGCATTACCCACTTGTTACCTCTACTTACTGTCACCTATGGATTATCATTTTACAGATGTTGGTGCAGTGATAACTGTGTACTGATGTGCTGACTACAGCCAGCTACAGGTCATTATTTCTATGCTCTCACATTGTACAGTTCGTTTGCAACAGATGTAACAGTTTCCATTAATACACTGTTTCAACACATGACATACAAGTATTTGAGTTGTCTTCAAGGGTGTTTATTGTAGTGCTGAGAAATTCAGGGGAAAGTGCAATGGAATGGGATGATGATGGAGGAAAGTCCAGGGTATTGTCCCTTTCTGTTTGTAGCACAGGTGCAGTGTCCAAGTGGCCATAGGAAGGGTAGCAAAGGCAGTTCAAGGTGGACAAGGTGACAGTGTGGGACAATCAGGAGAGTCTCATTTCCTGGTGGTGGTCTTGGCAATCGTCTCTGGCTTCTGTCTAGGTCGCAGGGAACGTTTGTGTGGTGGTTCACCTTCTGCAGGGGGAGGGATGCTGGTGGCCTGTGAGTCCTGTGGTGGGGCCACCTGCCCACTGGTGGCAGTGGAAGTGGAAGGCTGTTCAGTTGACTGGCTAGTGGTAGGGGCCAGCTGGTGTGCTGTTGCCTCCTTCATGATGTTGGCCATGTCTGCCAGCACCCCTGCTATGGAGATCACTGTGGTGTTAATGGTCTGCAAGTCCTCCTTGATCCCATGATACTGTCCCTCCTGCAGCCGCCTGTTCTCCTGAACGTTGTCAAGGATCTGGCCCATCCTATCCTGGGAATGTTGGTAGGCTCCCAGGATCTCGGAGAGTGCCTCCTGGAGAGTTGGTTCCCTGGTCCTGTCCTCCCCCTGGTGCACAGAAGTCCTCCCAGTGTCCCTCTTGACCTCTGCCCCTGTCCCCTGAATGGTGTGCCCACTGCCACTGAACGCAGGTCCCTGATTGTCTTTGGGGTGAGGTATGGCCTGGGGTCCATGTACATGTGGGAACACTCCTGATTGACGTGTCCTAGGCACAGAGGTGTGGGTACGGTGGGTGGGTCCTATGGTGTTGGATCCTGATGGGAGAGGCTGTGGTCTGTGAGTGGGCTTGGGTAGCCGGCTGTCCAGTGGTCCCTGATGGGCCAGGTAGGTCATCCAGCTCCTGAAGTCCAGAGTTACTGTCATCACTGGGGGCATCTTCTGTTGGGGGGCTGGATAGTCGTGGCACCTCATCTCCACTGCCATTCGCTGGGGCACCTGTGGGGATGTATGTGATGTATTATGCTTCATGCCTGTGACATATTGTACATCCCTGGCTTCCCCTCTATCGTTGCTGTTGCCTGCCACCTTTTGCTTGTGTATAGTGATGTATTGTGGGAATGTTAGTTTCCCTATGCCGTGCATGCTTTAGTGATGGGTGTCCATGCAGGGCTGGGGGGAGTCCATGCATTGGCATAGAATGCAGGGGTTGGCATTGGGGTTAATCATCTGCATTGGTGCAGTGTGTGGGCTGGAGTGGAGTGATGGGAATGAGGGTGATGGGGCGTGATGGCATGCAGGTATGGGGGGTGATAAGTGTTAAATGTTGACTCACCAGTGTCCAGTCCTCCAGCTACTCCAGTGGGTCCCTCAGGATGCAGTAATGCCAGTACTTGCTCTTCCCATGCTGTGAGCTATGGAGGAGGAGGTGGTGGTCCACCGCCAGTCCTCTGTATGGCAAGCTGGTGCCTTGCTGCTATGGCTCATACCTTCCCCCGTAAGTCGTTCCACCTCTTCCTGATGTCATCCCTTGTTCCTGGTTGCTGTCCCACGGTGGTCACCCTGTCCACGATTCTCTGCCACAGCTCCAGCTTCCTGGCAATGGAAATCTGTTGTATCTGTGCTCCATACAGCTGTGGCCCTATCCTGACAATTTCCTCCACCATGACCCTTAACTCCTCTTCAGTGAAACAGGGGTGCTTTTGTGGTGCCATGGGTGTTGTGTGGTTTGTGTTGGTGAGAGTGTGTTGAGTAATGTGGTGGGGTGTGTGATGTGGAGTGCGTGAGGAATATATGGGTGTGAGTGGTCTGGTTGTCTCGGTGCTGTTCGTGTCAATCTCCTGGCAGTAATTGTTGTTTGTAAAGGGTTGTGGGTAATGTGGGTGTGTGTTTTATGGTGCTGTAATTGTGTGTGTGTGGTGTGTGTATGAGTGTCAGGTGAGTGTTTTTAGTATTGGCCAATGTAGTGTTGTTTTGTATGTGGGTGTCCATTCTGAGCGCAGTGGTATGTACCACCAATGGTTTACTGCCATTGAATATCGGCCGTGGTAATGTGTGGGTCATAATGTGGTGGCCGTTGTTCTGTTGGCGTAAGTATGGGTGTTGATCCCGCCACTTTAGCACTGACCTTTGGGCTGGCAGATTTGTGTATGTGGCGGTATTCTGTTGGAATGGTGTGTGTGTGTGGCATAATATGGGGAACGGATTTTCGCCACTGCGGCGGTATGTTGCCGGCCGTCACTGTGGCAGTAAGCGGGATTTTCCGCCAATGTCATAATGAGGGCATAAATCTGGGGAACCATTCGCAATACTAGCTTTAAAGGCTGGTAGAAGATATAAGGTATATCTATGTTTAATTATGTACACATCAAGATTCCAGGGTTAGAACTGTTAAGTAATGTTCAACACTGTCCTTTTTCTGACCAAACGTGTATAACAATTGACTAAAATCGAGGTGGGTCACCATTACCTCAAGACGTCATCTTAACCTCTTGACATTTTGCCCAGAGGTTGGCTGACCCTCTGTGTGGTGTGTGTTTTATAGTGGTGTGGGTTTGTGGGTGTGGTGTGTGTATGGGTGTCAGGTGTATGTTTTTGGTATTGGCCAATGTAGTGTTGTTTTGTATGTGGGTGTTTATTCTGACGGCGCCGGTGTGTACCGCCAATGGCTTACCGCTGTTGAATGTCCACCATAGTGATTTGTGGGTTATAATGTGATGGCCGTTGTTTTGTTGGCATAACGGTATGGGTTTTGGGACCTGCAGTTTATCACTGACCTTTGGTTTGGCGGATTTTTGAATGTGGCTGTATTCTGTGGGATGGGTGTGTGTGCACAGATATTCACCAACCGCGGCGGTATGTTAGCAGCCGTCAGCGTGGCGGTAGGCAGCATTCACAGCCAATGTCATAATGAGGGCCATAATGTTTTGACATATCAAGGGATTAGGGTCACCAATTAAGAGACAATGGGGGTCATTACAACATTGGCGGTAAAAGCCGCTTACCGCCGTGCAGAAGACCGCCAACACACCGCCGCGGAAATCCGCCACAGCTATTATGACCCACAGCTCGGAATCCACCAAAATTCAGACATCCACACAAGTCCGCCACACCAAAGGTCAGTGATAAACTGGCGAAAACAAATCCTCCACCGTCACACCAACAAGAATACGCCCACACTATCACGACCCACGAATCCACGCTCAAAATACACACACATCTACAAAATGCAGCCACATTGGACAAATCGAAATACACACATCTGATACACATACACACACCACTCCCACAAACCCATTACAATATAAAACACACACCCACATCACCCAAAATCCCCTACGACAAGAATTACCGAGAGAGGCCCGAGAGAGAAACCACAAACAACTACCAAGCATCCACAGGCACACAATACCATCACCCACAGAACTTCCACGCACCTCACACAACACACCACTAAATATCACCACACTTATCACTACACACACCACTACACACATCAACCACACCGCCCCATGGCACGGCAAAGACACCCCAGGTTCTCTGAGGAGGAGGGTCATGGTGGAGGAAAATCGTCCAGGTAGAGCCACAGCTATTCGGATCACAGGGGCAGCATACCTCCACAGCAAGAAAGATGGAGCTATGGCCAGAATAGTGGACAGGGTCAACGCAGTGGGACAGCACCCAAGAAATAGGGATGACATCAGGAAGAGGTGGAACGACCTACGGGGAAGGTGTGTTCCGTGATCTCAAGACACCACCTTGTGGTTCAACAGACTGGCGGCGGACCGCCACCTCCTCCCCCACAACTAACAACATGGGAGGAGCAGGTCTTGGCGATTCTGCATCCTGAGGGCCTCGCAGGAGTAGATGGAGGAATGGACTCAACATCACAAACCACACATCCTAACACCAAGCCCTGCATGCAGCAACAAAGCATGGACACCCATCACCAAAGCATGGCCACTGCACATACCCATACACACCCCTAAACCACCATCACCATAGGTCCCACACAGGAATGCAAGCACTGGGGTACACAGTCACCCACCTATTGCACACCATAGCACACACAGATGTAATAAACATCCTTTTATACCCCTGCAGGACCCCTACCCAAAGTCACCGGACAGGAGGGTCTACACATGTCCACACCACCAAAAGAAGAGGCCCACAGTGATGACAGCAGCTCTGTCCAACTGGATCTAGATGACCAGCCCGGCCCATCAGGGACCTCGGGACAGTCGGTTCCCCTCACACAGTCACAGGCCACCACAGAGCTTCCCCCTCTGGAAACACCAGCACAGCACCCACCCAGCGGGCCCATACCTCTGTCCCCAGGACATGTCAATCAGCAGTGTGTCCACCACTACAGGGAACCCAGGCTAACCCACCACCCCAGCAACAACAGGGACCTGGTAGTGGGCACACAGTTCAGGGGACAGAGGCCCAGGGAAACAGGGGAACTGGGAGGGCTGCTGTGCGACAGGGGGAGGACAGGCCAAGGGAACCCACTCTCCACGAGGCCCTCTCCAACATCATGGGAGCCTACCACCACTCCCAGGAGACGATGGCAACTGTACTGGCCAAGTTTCAGGAGACCCAGTGCCTGCAGGAGGAACAGTATTTGGGCTTCAGGGAGGAACTCAGATCCATCAATTCCACCCTGGGCACCATCGTAGGGGTGCTGAAGGAAGTACTCAACACCAGGAGGGACACTGTGGCACAACAAGGGGCCCCTGACACTAGCCTGGACGATTAACTGCCCACCACCTCCGCCGGCGCTAGTGGACAGGACGCCCCGTCACAGGACCACCACACCAGCACCCCACCCCCTGAAGAGGGAGAACCACCCCGCAAACGGTCCCTGAAATCCAGGACAAAGACAGAGAATGATGCCAAGACCCCCACCAAGAAATGAGACCACCCTGAATGTCATCCTTCTATCCCACTTTGTCACCCTATCCATCCTCAAACTGCCCCAGCTCTACTTCCTATGCCCATTTGGGCAATGCATCTGTGAGACTAATAGACTGGACTCAGCCATGGACATTCCTCCACCATCACCCCTCAACATTTTACAACCCCCTCCAAGATTGAGCACTGACTCCAGATTGTTTTGTGGTTCAAGGGTAATAAACACCCTTGAACCACAAAACAATCTGGAGTCAGTCTGTGATTTCGAAATAGTGTATTAGCAATTACAGTGTCAAAATGCTCTTTCAAATGTAATGTCAACATACCTATGTCACACAGCACTAGTCCATGAGGAAACAAAGCAGATGTCAAAATGTGGGCCTCACATCTGTGAAATCGAAAGGGAAAGTGACAACTCAGTGACCATACACTGGGTGAAAACGACAGACAGTGGAGAGGTAGTAGTGTTAAAGTACATGTAGTAGGCAGGTTTCTATTCTTACCTGTGTCTCACTGGAAATATTGCAGGATCACCGAGTTCCTGTTGTCGATGTCCTCTTCTTCTGCTTCCTCGTCTTCACTGTCCACAGGGTCCACAGCTGCAACAACACCGCCATCTGGACCATCCTCCTGCAGAAAAGGCACCTGTCGCCGCAAAGCTAAGTTGTGACGCATATAGCAGGCCACAATGATCTGGCCCACCTTCTTTAGTGAGTAGAATAGGGATCCGCCTGTCATATGTAGGCACCTGAACCTGGCCTTCAGGAGGCCGAAGGTCCGCTCTATTATCCGCCGAGTTCGCCCATGGGCCTCATTGTAGCGTTCCTCTGCACTTGTCCTGGGATTCCTCACTGGGGTCAGTAGCCATGACAGGTTGGGGTAACCAGAGTCACCTGCAAATGGTGAGGGACAACTGTTAGACACACACTAGCCTGTAGGGATATCCCCAGACCGAGTAAACCATTCCCACTGACTTGCTTCCAGGTGCTCACCTAATAGCCACACACAGTGCCTCTGGAGTTGACCCATCACATAAGGGATTCTGCTATTCCGCAGGATGTAAGCGTCATGCACTGAGCCAGGGAATTTGGCATTCACATGGGAGATGTACTGGTCTGCTAAACACACCATCTGCACATTCATGGAATGATAACTTTTCCGGTTTCTGTACACCTGTTCACTCCTGCGGGGGGGGGGTACCAAAGCCACATGTGTCCCATCAATGGCGCCTATGATGTTGGGGATTTGTCCCAGGGCATAGAAGTCACCTTTCACTGTAGGCAAATCCTCCACCTGAGGGAAAACGATGTAGCTCCGCATGTGTCTCAGCAGGGCAGACACCACTCTGGACAACAAATTTGGAAAACATGGGCTGGGACATCCCTGATGCTATGGCCACTGTTGTTTGAAATGACCTACTTGCAAGGAAATGGAGTACTGACAGCACCTGCACTTGAGGGGGGATTCCTGTGGGATGGCGGATAGCTGACATCAGGTCTGGCTCCAGCTGGGCACACAGTTCCTGGATTGTGGCACGATCAAGCCTGTAGGTGAAGATCACATGTCTTTCCTCCATTGTCGACAGGTCCACCAGCGGTCTGTACACCGGAGGATGCCGCCATCTCCTCACATGTCCCAGCGGACGGTGCCTATGAAGGACAACAGCGAGCACAGAGTCAACCAACTCAGAGGTACGTACCCACAGCTTACACAGAACACGAATCCTAATCCGAAATTTGCCCTGTATGAGTGTTGAGGCAAGGCCTAGGTATGTGTGACGCAGTTAAAAATTAAGCAATGTGGGCCCCTGAAATGGCGGCTGCCTGACCTGTAAAGTGGGACAATGGGATGTGAGGTAACTGCGCTGGTATTGTACATCGTTATGGTAGGCAGCCGAAGACCGCGGCGCAATTCTGCATTGGTTAACATTGGACCCTATGGGTCCCAGGAGCCAATGACGATGTACGCTGGCGGTGACGGTACACACCGCCGCGGACGTGACCTCCCTTTTCTATCTGTTCAATCACTCGATACCTGATCTTCGACAGGAGAGGACCTACACTGCAAGTGCTGCTGTGACCTCGGTCTGGAAGAGACAATGGCTCGTGCGTCTGGGGAAAGGGCCCCTGCCTTCACATCGCAGGGGTTGGAGAAACTCGTGGATGGGGTCCTCCCCCAGTACACGCTACTCTACAGTCCTCCAGACAAACAGCTAAGTACGCTGGCAGTATGCTGTATGGGCTATGCCTGTGTGTAGTGGGGTGGATGAAAGATGGGGGGGGGAGATTGAGGCGTGCATGAAACGACGGTGAGTGCATGTGCCACATGGCAAGGGTAGGGATGGGGGCCAATGACTGTGACGGTGCAGTTGGTAATAACTTTTCTTTTCCCCCTGTACAATTCATGTAGGTCAGCGGCCACCAGAAAAAGGATATTTGGCGTGCCATCGCCAAGGACGTCCGGACCCTGGGGGTCTACCACAGACAGAGCACCCACTGCCGTAAGAGATGGGAGGACATTCGCCGCTGGAACAAGAAGACGGCGGAGGCCCAGCTGGGGATAGCCTCCCAATGTGGGAGGGGTGCCCGTCGCACCATGACCCCCCTGATGTTCAGTATCCTGGCAGTGGCGTACCCAGAGTTCGATGGGCGCTTGAGGGCATCACAGCAGCCACAAGGGAGTGAGTGCACTCTCATTCTGCTGATTTTGCGCGCAGTGGAGGTGTCTGGGTGTGGGAAGTGGGCTGTGCGTTTCACTAGGCCAGGGCGAGTGTGCTAGTTAGGTCCCCTTGTTCTGGCAGACCCTGTGGCACCCCACCCCACCTGTGTACAGTGCCAAGTACACTTAATCAGGCTCCTGTGTCATCCATGTGTGCAGATGTCGACCATAGCCTTGTAGGTCATGTCTCAGGGATTGAACAGTGGAGACCAAGTGCGCCGCGTAGTGCAGGGGGCCTCTGTGTCTGTCATGTCCGCCAACGGTAGCAGTAATGCATGCACTCAACATGTCTTTCCCCCCCTTTTGTGGTCTCCCTGTTCTTGTGTGCATTAGCATCATCAGGCGGAGGAGCAGTGGCACCGGAGCAGGAGGGAGCTTCATCCCACATGGCCCTGGAGGGCGAGACAACGGACTCGGAGTTCACCAGTGGGACGGAGGGCAAGGGGAGCTCCACGGCGGGGACAGGAGCTGACACCAGTGACACGGACTCGTCCTCTGATGGGAGCTCCCTTGTGGTGGCGGCAACATCGGTGCCCCCGCATCTACAGGTACAGCAGCCACCCCGCTACCAGCACCGCCCTCCCAGCAGCACCTCAGCCTTTGCCCCGTGCCCCGCTCCCCTAGGAGGCTGGGCATCACCTTCGCCCCAGGCACCTCAGGCCCTGCCCCAGTCACCCCTGCTGCCCTCAGTGAGGATGCAAATGACCTCCTCAGGTCCCTCACTTTTGGGCAGTCTACCATTTTGAATGCCATCCAGGGTGTACAAAGGCAGTTGCAACAAACAAATGCATTCCTGGAGGGCATTCATTCTGGTCAGACGGCCCTTCAGCGAGCTTTTCAGACTCTGGCCTCAGCACTGATGGCAGCCATTGTCCCTGTCTCTAGCTTCCCCCCTCCAACTTCATCCACCCAGACCCAATCCTCTCTACCTCAGCCTATCCCAAGCACACCTTCAGACCAGCATGCACACACCTCAACACACAAGGAAAGCTCAGGCAAACATAAGCACCACACATCCCACAGGCACTCATGCAAGCATCGGACACATGCAGACACACCAACGTCCACTGCCTCCACTGTGTCCCCCTCCTCCTCGTCTCCCTCCTCCCTCCCAGTCTCGTCTCTACTCACACCTGCATGATGCAGACACACCAACATCCACTGCCTCCACTGTGTCCCCCTCCTCCTCGTCTCCCTCCTCCCTCCCAGTCTCGTCTCTACTCACACCTGCATGCACTACATATACAGCCACTACTTCCATCACCAGCACACACACCACCACACTCCGCTCACGTGCAGTCACCACCCCCACTGCCATTCACACGTCCCCTGTGTCCTCTCCCAGTCTGTCTGTGATGCCACCTCCCAAGATACACAAACGCAGGCACACACCCACCCAACAGCCATCCACCTCACGACAGCCTCCAGCGCGTGCACCTTCACCCAAAGTCACCAAACGAAACACCTCCTACAACCACAACCTCTTCCTCCACTCCCAAACCCCCTCCAGCTACCCGTCCCAGTGTTCCCAGGAAAAATTTCCTGTCCAACCTTGACCTCTTTCCCTCACCTCCCCCACCCCGTCCGTCTCCTCGGGCCCGACTCTCCAGGTCCCAACCTAGCACCTCAGCCACAACATCTCTGGGACCAGTGGTCCCTGTAGTCACCGGAATCTGGAGTTCACCGGCCACCAGGGAAGCCAATGTGGCACGGAGCCACAGCACGGACAGTCCCCCACCTGTCAAGCATCAAAAGTTGGCCAGTGCCCGGCGGGAGAGGGGGAAGACTCCAGCCACCAAAGCCGCTCCCAGGGGTACAGGTGGGAGTGTGGAGTCGGCTGCAACACCTTCCAAAGTGGGAAAGGGCCACAAGAAAGTCAGCAAGGCTGGGAAGAGCAGTACGGCGGAGAAGCCACATCATCCCCGCTGCCCAAGAGGCCACCAACATCATCCCCGCTGCCCAGGAGGCCACCGCCATCATCCCTGCTGCCCAGGAGGCCACCGCCATCATCTCCGCTGCCCAGGAGGCCAGCACCAGCCCTGCTGCCCAGGAGGCCACAACCATCATCCCCGCTGCCCAGGAGGCCACCGCCATCATCCCCGCTGCCCAGCAGGCCACCGCCGGCACCAGCCCTGCTGCCCAGGAGGCCACCGCCAGCCCTGCTGCCCAGGACAGGACCGGCAGCACCAGCCCCGCTGGGCCAGACAGGACCGGCAGCACCAGCCCCGCTGGGCCAGACAGGACCGCCAGCACCAGCCCCGCTGGGCCAGACTGGACCGGCAGCACCAGCCCCGCTGGGCCATGACGGACCGCCAGCACCAGCCCCGCTGGGCCAGAAAGGACCGCCAGCAGCTGAGTCACTGCAAAGGACCCCTCCACCACAAGCACCGCTGAACAGGGCACCGCCCCCACAAGCACCACTGAACAGGGCACCACCGCCACAAGCACCGCTGAACAGGGCTCCGCCGCAACAAGCACCGCCGGAACAAGCACCGCTGCCAATGACACCGCCGCAACAAGCACCGCTGGCCCATGAGCGCCAAGGGCACTGACGCTACTGAGACCGCCACAAGCAGGATGTAGCACTCTGGCCATAAAGCCCCCTCCGGAACCAGTGGAGTATCACATCCACTATCTCTGTTCTTGGCAGGATGAAGCACTCTGGGCACAAAGCCCCCTCCAGAACCAGTGGAGTATCACATCCACTACCTCAGTCCTTGGCAGGATAAAGCACTCTGGGCACAAAGCCCCCTCTAGAACCAGTGGAGATTCACATCCACTACCTCAGTCCTTGGCAGGATGAAGCACTCTGGGCACAAAGCCCCCTCCAGAACCATTGGAGACTGTTATCCACTTGAGAGACTGTGGCATTGCACTCCCCAGGATGGAACAGTGGGCAACCCACCCACTGTAGAGACTTTAGAGACTGTGGCTTTGCACTCCCCAGGATGGAAGAGTGGGCAACCCACCCACTTGTGAGACTTGAGAGACTGAGGCTTTGCACTCCCCAGGATGGAAGAGTGGGCAACCCACCCACTTGTGAGACTTGAGAGACTGTGGCTTTGCACTCCCCAGGATGGAACAGTGGGCAACCCACCCAGTGTAGAGACTTGAGAGACTGTGGCTTTGCACTCCCCAGGATGGAACAGTGGGCATGTGCCCCCCTCGTGGATCTAGCGTCGTGCACTCAACCGGCTGAGGTTCCCCCCCTTTCCCTTCCCCCTGAGGTGCCTGTTTTATTGCCATCTGATTCCCCTGTTCTCTCCGTCATTTCGGGGATTGAGTGTGGGCCTCGCCCATACCGTGTGGGCCCAGTGTTCCACGGACTTCAATGGAGTACTACCTGGACTACTAATCTTGGTGTATATTTTGTTTATAGTGTATACATATATATTTTTGCCTACTGGAGTTTAATATATTGCAATGGTTTCATTCATTTCCTTTTGTCTTTGCATTCTTCCGGTGGGGTTGGGGGGTGTAACTGTAATGTATCATGCTGTATTAGTGTGTGTTGTAGTGGGTGAAGGTGGGGGTGGGGGTGTTGCGTGTGTGTGTCCCTGTTGTTTCCCTCCCCCCTCCCCTGTGTCGTAGGTGCAGTACTCACCGTGGTCTTCGCCGCCGGCGTTCCTGCTCCTTGTAGAGGAGCAAGAAGATAAGGGCTGGCAGGATGTGGAGTTCGGGTTCCATGGCGTCCAGATTCCTCGTGGGGTGTGTAGAGGTGAGCGTTTTCCCTTTGAAGTCCTGTTTCCGCCGTGTTTTTGTCCATGGTGAATCCACCCCGGAAAAGGTGGCAGATTGGTAGGTTATGATACTGTGGGCGGTACATTGTCCTCCGCCTGTCTGTTAGCGGTGACCGCCAAGCTGTTTGTTTGTACCACTGTGGCGGTCGGAGTGTTAAAGTGGCTGTCTCTGTTGGCAGTTTCCGCCACGGTCATAATTGCATTTATTTTACCGCCGGCCTGTTGGCGGTCTTACCGCCGCTTTAACACCGACCGCCAAGGTTGTAATGACCACCAATATGTTTTAACTCATTTATCAAAACTCAATGCACATATTGTGCTCTTACAAGAAACTCATCTTAATGAAATTGAAACTTTGAAACTGAAAAGAGGACGGATTGGTGAGGGTTTCTTTCTTTCAGGCAGCAGAAAAAGGAAATATGTTATTACTCTGTGATAAATCTTTTGCTGTTCACTTGATGTCACTAGAGACAGTCAATGAATACTGCCTTTTCTGATTTACCATTACACAAAAGCTCCTGCACTTCTCTGCTGCCAATTTTATATTTGTAGGTGATTGTACCTAGACCTGAGTGTAGTTTGCGAGGAACTCCATAGAGTAAAGGAACCACTCTGTGTACTCCACCTAACTTCATACAGAAGGAGTTGTGTTTGCCGCCCGTCCCCACTGAATAGTGCAAGTTGAGCGCTCCTTGTTGCAAATGCAAGGACGAATGGCACCACGCCGTCGCCTGCGCATCCTGTGGGCACCACCAAGGGCTGCAGCCTTGCATCATCTTTAGTGAGAAGGAGGTGGTAGCACTTATTCTTTTTGTGCAGTGCCACCTCCCCTCCATGCTGGCAGCAGGTGGCAGGCCCAGCAATGGGTATGGCCTGCAAGAGCATAGGCTGCTGTGGGGGAGGGTGTGCCATTGTGTTCGTTGAAGCACTGGGGTTTGGCACACCCATCAGCAGCTGATGCACTGCTGGGCTGATATTACTGACTGGGAGACAGACCTGTTTGACCTGCTGAGCATCCAGGTTGCAGGACTTGGTGTGCACTAATAAATAATTATTATTAATTTTGTTTGTGTCCTGTCCTATTGTTTATCTTCAAAGAGCATGGTGTCCACTCTCAGAGGTAAATTAAGTTCACGCAAGGTTACAAATATTATGTGATGCATTTTGAGGAAGCCAGGTGCGTGGCGCTACCTTGCTCTGCTTGCTGCTTTAGGTGCTTGCTTGGGCTCAATATGCTGATTATGCTGGTTCTGCTGACTCCTCTGTCCCCCCCGTCACTAAGATAGTGGTATTGTGGTAGTAGTAGTAGAAGTAAGTAATGTCTATCAGTGAGTTAGTGTTCTCTGTGTCTTTCTTTTTATGTAGCTCGAGCAGCCATAAGCATTTTTACAGTGATGTATGCATGCATTTATGCATTAAAAAAGGGAAACTGAATTGGCCCATGAAGGGAGGTTTCCAAATGTGATTTGTGAAACAAACACCATTTGTTGCAATGTACTAGCATTTCCAAATGTAATTTAGGAAATTTGAAATAGGACTGAGGTAAGGCGTTGGAAATTAGGAATAGGTCAACTCAATCATTTAGTGTTAGGCAATCTGATTCAGAAAAGTAGTAAAGTACAATGTCAATATGTTACTGCATTTGCCGTTTCCTGTCAAACTTTTTTCTTGGGGATTAACTGTACCAATAACTTATTTTTGTTATCTTCTTTATTTCTAACATCAGTACCCAAGGTCAAGAAGAGGGCATTGGAGGAATGGGCAGAGGAGGGTGCCACCATCAGTGTTGAGTGGAGTGGAGTTCCACCACCAGCACCAGTGCCGCGGCAGATGGCTCTACTGGCTTTGTAAGTTCTTGGTAATATTTATTTCTCTAACTTTTAACTCCCCCCATTAGATTAATGTTTCCTCTTTTATCTTAAGCAGTGACTCTTTTTTCAAATGTTCTTTGTTCTATTCAATGTTTACTCATGTTATCCCACTCTACATTATCTTTTTTTCTCTGTTTCTTGTTTTATTAGCTGATTTCTTCCTATTTCTGTAATGTTTAGCCTAAGCTTGCTTCTCCTTGGTTATGCTGTCCCTTTCTCTTAACCTTTATTATACTCTGTGGACTGGTACTGTAAGACTAAGGCACTAGATTAGGTAGTCTACGGTGAACACTGCACAGTTTGCAAACCCAAGCAAGCTCTTCTAAGCTTGTTTGTTGAGAAGGCTTTCTTTTTCTTGCTCATGCTCAAATGATGAGAGAGTGGTCAAGGTTATGGTGATTCCCCCAAACCCTGATGCTGTGTTGTATTATCCCATCAGTTTTAATGACAGTGCAGCATGGCAATAAACTAGTGTGAGGACAGTCCCATTTCATGTGCCAAAATTGCTAACCAAAACCAAACAATTGTCCAATTTATTTTACCCCTTCATTGTGCTTGAAATGACTCACAATCATCATCCTATCTCTGCCCCTTCATTACGGTTGGCTTGATTACTGACTGTAGTTTTCTAACATGGCCAGCAAAATGCCGAAAGTGATATTTTGGATGGGAGAGGTGATACTGTGAACTCAAATGGAGTCATGTGTTGTGGTTGTATTTTGTTAATAAAAGGGAGAGGTGTATGAGGCATCTAAATTGTGTAATATTGTTTTTTTCTAGCAATACACACCACCAGAGCCAGGGCCAGCACCAATGCGCCAGATGTAGCACTTGAAGGGGGAGTCTCTGTTGCGGCAGGGAGGGGTGATGGTAACTTACATTGCTTAGTTATTGACATATACTAGTATACCCAATGTATTTGTTAAGACAGGTAGATCCCACCCATCCATCATCATCCAAGACCTCCCTGTCCATGGTACTTTGCAAGTTGCAAGTCTGACCTATGGGCCATGATGTGAAGATGATGATGACCCCACCGAACTGTAGCATGGTTCAGTCCGGTGTTGCAGTATTCCATGGTGCAGCATCGGCTGTGCAATATGCATTTGTTTCTTTGAATGTAGCATTTAGAAAGCATTCAATGTATTGCAAACTGAAACAAGAAGAAGATGTTTTTCTCTTCTTTCGCAGTGCCCACTCCATCACCTATCCTAGTACCAGCCATATACGTTCCAAACCTCTGTCCACATTGAGAAAAAACATTTGTGGCATGTTCCAACTGTTATGGCCCAGATAAGTGGTTCCTACTTCACATGGCTTCAATGATGGCTTTATGTTTAAATTTGACATTCATTAACTTTCAGTTTCAACTACAGTGATTGACTAAGCCTTAGCTACATTATCAGTGAACCACCCTTTCCTGTATTCTATGCAAAACCTCTATCATACCGAGCCAGACATTTCCCTGTACCTTACCCTGCTGCAGCAGAGCAAGGGCCTGATTGAGAGAGTTTGGCCCATGGGGTTACTCCATCACAAATGTGACGGATATCCTGTCCACCATATTATCATTTGTAATACAGTGTATGGGATATTTGTTAAATTTGTGATGGAGTAACCCCTTCGCCAAACTATGTCAGTCTCTAACTCAAGTTTCCACTCCTTTTCCTTCACTCACTGCCAAGTGAATGTATTTGATTTAAATAATTTGTGCTTGAGGGTGAGGCCAGCAAGTAAAGTGGGATTAAGTATCTGTAATTTCATCTTTTGTGGATGGGATAGTCTGTGACAAACGTGCCCAGAAAAATGTATATATCTTGTTCCTTTACCTGTACTGCAGTGCATCGTTTTTCCACCTTCTACTTAAGCCAAACAGGATATCTATTATCTGCATATTTTACATGATGTGTGTGATATATAATCATCATCTGCCTCTTGTAGTCAGGGTATAATTGAAAGGCATTTGGAGAAAAGCAGTGCCATTGGAATCAAAGATAATTCTTTGTGTATTACACCTGCGCCAGCTGCAGACTGCAAAGAGAAGCAAATCTGTAGTGTACCCGATGTGCTCGCTAGCATCTTTCCAGTCATTTAGCACAAGAATAGAATACTTGTACTCCGTAGTGGATGATGCTTCACTCATTTAACAGAACTTTTTTTATTGCTTCCACACAAAGGTGGTCATTAAGAGTTTGGCAGGTGGTGGAGGCCACCCTCCAAACTCTTCTCGCCCTCAGACCGCCTGTGTGATTGAACCCCGCCGGCCCCAATTAAACTTCATAGCAGGGCCGGCGGACGGAAACATTATTTCTGCCCTCCAGCCCTGAGATGAACAGGGCCTTAACATTAACGCTGGCTCCTAATGGACCTGGCGCCAATGTGGCGGTGCAGCGGGTGCAACAGAACCCGTCGCGCATTCTACTGCCTGTAATACGGGCAGTGGAATGTGCGATGGGGCTGTGCATGGGGGCCTCCCAAGTCCCCCATTCCGCCAGCTTTTCCATGGCGGTGTGAACCACCATGGAAAGACTGGCGGATGGCGATTCCTAATCCCCAGGATGGCGCTGCAAGCAGAGCTGCCCTGGGGGATGTGAAAACACAGTGACAACCAGGCTGCAGGCTTGGCCATAATGTGGCCATCACACCGCCAGCTTGAGT
The DNA here is from genome assembly GCF_031143425.1 of Pleurodeles waltl. NCBI lineage: Eukaryota > Metazoa > Chordata > Amphibia > Caudata > Salamandridae > Pleurodeles > Pleurodeles waltl. The sequence goes on along the minus strand of NC_090445.1, from coordinate 273,348,833 downwards.
AATGACCACCAAAGTGTCTGTGTGGTTTCATTTTTTAGGAAATTCTCCACCATAATTTTCATATTATGCTGCCTTCTTTCAGCTAGTCAGTGCTTTTCTGAGGCATGTGTTGTAATCATTTCCCTCCCTATGACTGACTTTTGTAATCATCACATCACAAATTCTAATGGCCCTAGGGAACCAGCAGCAATGCACTTATACTGTGCCGCTGTCCAATTAAAAAAAGTGTTTGCACGGAACGTTCTTTACAATTTGCCTTTTTTATTTATTTTTCTTTCTTAACATAGCTACTCCTGCTGGTCCACCTCCACCACTGACCCAGCAGGAGATTGCAGCCCGGCTCCGGTGGCAGAGGCTGGAAGCTACCAGGTAACATTACCAGAAGCTGGTGGATGAGGAGGGCCTGGCACATGCCTCTGCTCCTAGACATGGGTCCAGTTCCACCAGCTAACCGGCTGTGCCACCAATCTCCAGGCCACACCAGTGCTGCAGATAGCCTGAAGATGCCCATCCGTGTGCCACCTCTCCTTTCAGATCTGCTGTATCATCTCTGCATGCTGACCAAGCTGGCACAAATAAGCCATTGGCTGGCCTGCCTTGAGGGCTGATTAGACATGAGTCCCTCATTGAAAATTCCCTCTTTTAGTCCCTTTTTTTTGGAGGGAGGGAGTTGTGGGTGGAGAGGGTGGGAGTTTGGGAAAGGCATTTTTGGATATTGGACTTGGATATATATCTTGAAAATTGTTTGGGGATGGGTAAAGATGTGGTAGAGGGCTGGGCCTCTTGTGGGTGGAGGGGTTAATTTTTACATTTTATTATTTATATTTTCATATGTGAGCATTGTGTGGGATATGTTTTTCCCAAATATCTGTGGTTGATTTTTTAATGTGAACTAGGCTACCTGCGAGGAGTATGGGATAGGGTTAATGTTGCATCTATCCCAGGCTTGCTGCACCCAAGGGAGCTATATCTGTGCTTTAATGGTTCTCCATTTTATTCTGGGCTATTTTGTACTTGCTTTCAGGCCCCTAATGCCATCTTACTTTATTGAGCAATGTGTGCAAACAAAGCTTGGATGGTGTCATCAGTGATCTAATCAGCGATGCCATCAATGATGTCATTTGAGATGTAATCTGTGATGTCATAAAATGTGTTCTGAGTGATGTAATATGTGAGGTCATAAGCAGTGCGCGAGAAGGGAGCTAGTTGTAGTTAGCTCTGCTAGCTCTAACTGATGAATTTCTATGTTTTTTTTTGTTCAAAACGATGATGCTGTCACCTGAGTGTAAATTTACTTTCATCATTTTTTTCAATACATTTCTAATATTATTTAAAAAAAAAAATTTAATCTTTTTATCACACCTAACAATAACGCTTCATTATCCTTTAGTTTTTCAGTGAATTGCTAGTGTTTTTTAATGTAAAGTAATATTTTATTACAATACGTAAAGCCAACCCATGCCACGCATGCCCTTCAGCCATCTGCCAGGCTTTTTGGCCAGATCCCCAGTGGCCAAATCCCCAACAGGCAGCCAACACCACAATCCGTGCAGCATTTCCCGTTGGCAGAATAAGGTTGGCCTTTGAGTCCTACGAACCCAATCTGAAGCCAAATACAAGAAAAAAGGGGAGGGTGGCTGCGCGCCCTGACCGTTTGCCTATTCATTTTTGGTTTTGGCCTCCGGGGGGGTCCCTATGGGTCTCCCCCAGGGTTATACTTTTTTTATTTAACTCTTCAGGGCAGTGCACTCAGTCTTAGAGTACTATAATGGCTGCCAGCAACATTTTCTGATTTTATTGGCAGCCAGTCAGAGCACTTACTCATGCAGAAATCTGACTCCCATGGACGCCAATTGATCCAAGGGACAAAAAGCTCCCTGGGCCAATCTGAACGCTCCATTTTAAAATTAGTGCTCCCGCAAGAGTCTCTCAAGCTTCTTGCGGACCCAACTGTCCAAATATACAAATAGTTTTGACCCTTAATTTCTAAAAAACCACAGAACAAACTTAAACCAAATGGCAAAAAACACAATCTAGGGACTAAGATCTAGCTGCCTGCTTAAAGAAGTCTGTGGAAAATGCATGGGGATTTTGAATTTTGGGAGCCCCATTTTTTTCAGCCCCTGCTTGACATCTCCCTGAAAGTTTCATAGAGATTCATCAAACAGGGCCAAAGTTATATATATAATGAAAAAAATAAAGGTTAATGCTTAGTTACATTTAGGAAAACTATTTCCCTATACAAACCAAGCCTAAACTACACAAACTTTAAAATTTTTAAAGTTCTACTTCTAACCTTCATTTACAATTCATTCACCACCTTCAGATTATTATAAGTAGAGCACCTCATATACTTACCATTTTCAACTCGCTAACAAGACACTAACTGTAACTGCCGTTCTCTTATGCACTGTGGTGTGACAAATTATATAATTTGAGAAGATATATGTGTTGTTATGAATGCTATGATTTCACATGCTATACATGATGTGGTATGCAAGGGTATAACCAATGCATGCAAAAGGCATGAGTGATAGTCCATGCAGTGTGGAGGGTGAGGTTGCAAGATTGCGTTGAGAGGTGCATGACATTTAGTAATTTGAAGATGGTATGTAAATTATAAAATGCCATGTCGGGTAGGCTCTCATTATCCTAAAGAGACTACTGGATTTTGAGCAGCAAGATCGTCCACAGTGTGGGAGGCTGAGTCTAACCCACGGTGGGTGACACCTGTCGCTCCAAATCCGGGCTTTGCTCTGGCTAACTAGTAGTGCCTCATCTCTCCTGAAAGGTAGAGATGATTGGGCAGCCGAGCGCATGACATATCGTTCTTCTCAGGGAAGTAGTGGTCACTCAGGTTGCATCCGGTTCTCTCATTCACAATTCAGTCTCATATATAAATGACAATAAGAGCAGTATAAGTTTTAAAGATTGGTTTAATAAAACAACAGCATTCTAGATAGCAAAGCGTGAGCTACAATAACCAGAACAACACAACACAACAATATTAAAATGTTGACGATGAGTGTGAAGCATAAGAATAATGCTATTGTATGGCCACTAGAATCGATGGACTATTTCCATCTAAATCATATTTTGAGCACGGCATGTCAAGCTCTAATCCTGCCTTTCAGGTTCCCTTAGGAGGACATCAACCCTCATACCTGAGCAAAGGCCTGTAATCTGCGTCAGCATCTGCAGCAAAGCATTCAGCATACAGTTGTGGTTCCCTGGCTGGAAGTTCTAATTGTACTTTACAGGTTTCAGTGTTTGTAGACTTTAAGTTGGGTTTGTATAGAAATAATATAATTATAAATTATCATTGACCTTTATTTTTTTCATTGTATGTTAATGTGTTTCAAGTAGCAGTGTGAAGCGTCATTCATTGGAGTGCCATAAAGTGGAGTATAGTACAGTGCAGTGAAGGAGAGTGTCATAGAGTCAAGTTTTGTAGAGTGGAATATTGTAGAGTGGAGTTGAGTAGAGTTGAATGATATGGTGTAAAGTAAAGTAAAGTTTAATATATTCAAGTGGCATGGTGTGGAGTATCGTAGAATGGAACATCATGTCCTACAGTGTAGAGTTCAGTGTTATATGACTGCAGTATCATGTAATGGAGTGCAGTGGAATAGATTGCCATCGAGTAGAGTGTCGTAGAGTAGCATGGAATGTAGCAGAGTGTTGCAGAGTGTAGTGGCATAGAGTGGAGTTCAGTGGAGTACAGTGTCATACTGTTCAGTGTTATTGAGTGCAGTGTCACACAGTAAGGTGGTGGAGAGTCTCGTACAGTGTAGTGTTGTACAGTGGAGTATTATTATTTGTGAGAACACAATGCATGGTAGAGCTGTGAGTTATAGTTAGTGTTGTCGGAAGTGTGCAATGAGATGGACTGCTTATAATAACTTGAAGGTGAAATTGTAAATGAAAGTTATAACTATAAGTTTGAACTTTTTAAAGTTTGTGTAGCTTAAGCTTGGTTTGTATATGGAAAAAAGGTCTGCCTAACTATAACTAAGATTTAACTTTTAGTTTTGAGATGTTTAATAAAGATGTCTTTCAAACTGTAGATTCCATTGTGGCGAGTGGAGAGCTGTTGTATGGAGTGTCCTACAGTACAGTGTAGGAAAGTGTTGTAAGGTCTATTGACATACAGTGGAGTATAATAGATTGGAATTGAGTGGAGTAGAGTATAGTGTGGCATCACATATTGTAGTAATGTTTTACATAGTGTAGTGGCATGGTGTCTCATACAGTAGAGTCAAGTATCGTAGACTGGAGCAGCAAGTTGTACAATGGACTAGCATGTCAAACAGTAAAGTGAGGTGTCATAGACTGTCATAGATTAGAGTAAAGTGATTTAAAGTGGAATAGGGTGAAGTAGCCGAGTACTGTCATGTGGTGTGTCATACAGTACAGTGTAAAAGAGTGTCTTATAGTGGAATGCCATATCACATAGTGGAACAACACATTATAGATAGAAGTTGAGTGGTGAGCGTCATTCAGAGTAATATATGGCATAGAGTGGATAAGAATGGATTGGAGTAGAGTAGCTTAGAATGTAGTACAGTGTTGTAGAGTAAAGGTGTATATAGTGACATGTTGGACAGTGGAGCTGCAGAGAAGTATGGTACAGTGGTGTAGAGTGGGATCAAGTGTAGTAGAGTGGAGTGAAGTACACTGGAGTGGAGTAGTGTAGCGTCATAGAGTAGAATGTTGTGTTGTGGACTATAGTGGTATGAAGTACAGTAGAGAGGGGTGGTGTAGCATAAAATTGAGTAAAGTCTCATAAATTGGAGTACCGTGTTGTAGAGTGTAGTGGTATGTCGTTCAGTATTGAAAAGTGATGTAGACTGCATTAGAGTAGAATCGCGTAAAGTCTAGTTGAGTTTTGTACAGTGGAGTGGTGTACAGTACAGTGTCATAAAGTGTGGTAGAGTAGATAGGCACACAGCGTTATAGATTTCAGTGGCAGCGAGTGGCATAGAGAGGAGTGGCGCAGATTGGAGTAATGGAGTACATTGGAGGACATTGTCTTAGAGTAGAGTGGAGTAAAGTAGGGTGCAGTGGCAAGCAAAGAGTTATGTACAGTGTCATATGGTGGACTTAAGTGTTGTAAAGCAGCATGGAGTGGAGTACAGTGCTGTATAATGATATACGGTATAGTGAAGTGCTGTAAAGATGAGTGTAGGGGTGTAAACAGAAGTTATATGTGAGACAGCGGCATACAGTGTAGAACACTGTAATAGAGTGGAGTTGTATAGAGTACATTAGTATGTCATACACTGGAGCTGCATAGAAGTGATTGTTGTATAGTAACATACAGTGAGATAGAGAAGCATGGCATGGAGTGGAGTGGAGTGTAGTGGCGTAGCGTAAGTAGTAAACTGTTATAAATTGGAGTTGGGTCCTGTATAATCCTGTACAGTAGAGTGGAGTGCTGTCATATGGAAAAGTTGTAGAGGGAAGTGGCAAACACTCTAGTTGTATAGAGTGTATTAACTTAAAGTGAAATAGCGTACCGTGGAATATAGAGTATAGTGTGATACTGTACAGTGGGGTGTAGAAGAATGGATTGGCATAAAGTTGACTAGCATAGAGTGGAGTGGTGTAGATTGGAGTAGAGTGCATTGGATTGTAATAGAGTGGGGTGGGTTACATTGAAGTGGCCTAGCATAAAGATGAAACTATTATGAAATGAAGTGGTGTTTCATACTGTAGAGTCGAGTTCTGTGTTGTACAGTGTTGGAAATTGTTGTAGAGTGGAGTAGAGTGTTATACAATAGGTTGTACGGGCATTGAGTTTAGTAAAAATTTGGACATTAGAGTGTGGTAGTGATTTATAGTGGAGTTACATAGAGTGGAGTAGATACGCTGGAGTGACGTAGAGTGGAATAGCATATAGTAGATTGGCATCAACTGGAATAGTGTAGAGTGGAGTGGAGTAGAGTAGAATAACATAGTGAAGTAGCGTACATTGGAGTGGAGTGGAGTGGCATAGTGTGTAATAGCCTATAGTTTGTATTGTACAGTGGCGTGCCGTACAGTGAAATGGTGTAGACTGGAGTGATGTACTGTGGGGTGGGGTAGAGTGTAATAGCATACAGTGGAGTGGGGTAGAGTGGAATACTGTACAGTAGAGTGGCAAAGACTTAAGGTGCGTACAGTGTAATAATGTAGATTGGAGCAGCGTACGGTAAAACAGTGCAGAGTGGAGTGCATTGGAGTCAAGTAGAGTATAAAAATGGAATTGTATAGAGTGGAATAGTGTAGAGTAGAGTGGCGTACAGTGAAGTGGTGTAGACTGTAGTTGTGTACATTAGAATTGGGTAGAGTGGAATAGCATATAGTGGACTGGCATAGAGTAGAGTGGCATCCAGTGAATTAGTGAAGAATCGAGTGACAGAGAGTGAAGTGGTGTACCCTTGAGTAGATTAGAGTGCAGTATCAGATAGTGGAGTGGCATACAGTCAAATAGCATGGAGTGGATTGGTGTACAGTAAAGTGTCGTAGACTGGACTATTATATAGTGGAGAAGTGTACTGTGCAATGGGGTAGAGGGTAATATCATACAGTGGAATGGTGTACAGGGGAGAGGTGTCCAATAACATAGCATAGAATGGAGTGGCATAGAGCAGAATGGCATACTCCCAAGTGGCTGAGTGGAGTAGCATGCAGTGTAGTGGCATACAGTGGAATAACATACAGTGGAGTGATGTACTGTGGAGTGCCAATACAGTGAAATAGCATAGAATGAAGTGGGGTACAGTGGAATAAAATAGGGTTGTACTGGATATACAAGAGTAGCATATAGAAGAGTGGCATACAGTGAAGTGGCATAGAGTAGAATTTCAGATAGTGTAATAGCATAGAGTGGACTGGCGTGGAGTGGACTTGTGTACAGTGTACTAACATAGATTGGAGTGCTGTGCAGTGTAGGGGTGTAGAGTGTAATAGTGTATAGTAGAGTAACGTACAATGGAGTGTTTTAGAGTGGAGTGTCATAGCATAGAGTGAAGTGGCATACATTGGCATACATTAGAGTTGCGCCCAGTGGAATAATGCAGAATGAAGTGACATAGAGTGGAGTGCCATACACTGGATTAGCGTAGAGTGGAGTAGTGTACAGTGGAGTAGCATACAGTGGAATACCAATAGTGTAAAGTGAAGTGTTGAAGAATGGAGTGGCATACAGTGAAATAGCATAGAGTGAAATCGGGTACCCTGGAATGGCGTAGAGTGGAATAGCATACAGTGTAGTAGAGTCCAGTGGAGTGGGATACAGTGGTGTGACGTAGACTGCAATGGTGTGGAGATGCGTACAGTGTTAGAGCGCAGAGTATATAGCATACAGTTGGGTTCCTTACAGTGCAATAGTGCAGCCTAGAGTGGAGTCTCAGAAAATGAAGAAGCATAGTGGGGAATAGCAGACAGTTGAGTAGTGTATAATGGTTTGACATACCGATGTTTGTGGAAATTAGCAGCAACATAGATTATGGTGTGCAGAGTAATGCAAAACAGCGCATTGTGCTACTTTGCATTCCTCCAGATGTACTAATTAATGCAGGGCAAAGCACAGTGGTTTCACATTGTTTGTAAATCTTACTAAGTTACTGTGGTGCCCATGTGACACCATGCATGATGCAAGGGTATCACAATCCAATAATTAGCTAGGTCTTTGTTATATTTTGTGCCATGGTGTACCATGGTAACTTTGCAGTATACAATGGTACATGACAATGACAAGCAATGTAATTGGGTAATGGTTGTTTTTAAATATTAAATATATTTTTTTACTACACTTTGTATGTGTTCACTGTTAGGGGACTTATATTTAGGTAAGTAGTAGGTCCCTATCTACTACCACCTCATTAAAGTCGTAATAGGTAGAGAAATATATTTGTATTTTTTACATATTTTTAAATATGTTTATAGCTATTCCGTTCACAAACTTTTATAAAATTCCTTGAAAGTCCCACAGTGACAGATATCACTACATTTAAATGCCTTATCATTTAAAAAATACTTACCCTGCTTACCTGCAGCACCCACAAAGCATCTTCGGTGCAGCATAATGTACAATCCTGCCAAATTTCATGTAAATCTATTCCACCATTTTTGCGCTACATCAAATACAATATTCCATTGAAAATGCATTCTTCGAAAATGAATTTTGGCTCCACCTCCTTTTACCTCTGTACCCCGTTAACGATTGCCACAAAACTTTACATCATCTTAAAATGTAGAAAGTGATATAGGTCTGGAAAGTTTTGCGGTGATTTGTCAAACGGGTGGAAAGTTATTGGGGATCTAAAATCAGAGGAATTTATATTTGGGAATATTAACTATAACCACAGAGTGGTAATCAGATTTAACATGATTGTTTTCATCTATTGTATCTGTTCAGTATCTGTTTATTGATTTAATAATATGTAGTAATTCTGAAACTTTACATTTGATTATTTTTTGGGGACTTCCTTGATAATTTTAGTAAATATTGCTACATGTGAAGCCCAAAGTGAATGAAAGCCAATCGTTCTTATAAAAATTGCAGTCATTATTTTTTCCTAGAGCTCAACTATCATGTCCCCAAAATAGTAGTTTGTGTATGTTGGCCCTGGTCCTCTTTGCAGGGTAACACTCAAACGTTTTGGCTTTACCCTCTATGTTTTTTTGCTGAATTTGATTTTGATGGCCTTAGGACTCTGCACTTTACCACTGCTCACCAGTGCTAAAGTGTTTGTCCTCACTTACTAAAACATGGTTTGATTGGAATATACCTAACTGACATATTTAATTTACTTGTAAGTCCCTTGTAGAGTGGTATACCATACACCGCAGGACTGTAAACTAAATGCTACCAGCGGTACTCCAGCACTTATTGTGCCACCCACCTAAGAACCCCTCTAAAACTTGTTCCAACCTGCCATTGCAGCCTGAATGAGGAATCACACTGCCATATCCACTTGGCATTTAAACCCCGTTGCCAAGCCTTAAAGTTTTCTTTTATTTCATATGTCACCCCGAAGGTAGTTCCTGTACCCCATGGGGCAGGGTACTTTGTAATTAAAAGGTAGGCCATGTACCTTTTAGTTTTGCATGTCCTGGCAGTGAAAACCCCCCAAATTTGTTTTTCATTGCTGTGAGGACTACCGCTCCCGCAGGATAACATTGGGGGTTCCTTATTACATTTAATAAGCTGTAATTCCTAAATGAGAGAAGGTAGATATGTCATGTGTGTACCTAGGAAACTGTAATGATAAAACTTCATTAATTGTAATGTCAGATTTTTCATTACGATTTAGAAAATGCCATTTTTAGAAAGTTGGCATTTTCCTGCCCTTTGTGGCTGTAGCCTGCCTTGGGTCTCATGAATGGGAGTAGCTAACAGACTTTGTGAATTTCTTCCAGAAAGTCACATAATAGTGGGATTAACTTTGCCTCAGTGGGCCATCAATTGGCAAGATGAGGGAGGGGGTAGAGCTAAGCACAGCCCCACTTGCAAATTAAATAGGCTGTGTCCTGTTTCCTCATAATAAGCCTAACAACCTGTATTACCACTACAGCCAGATTAGAGCCAATGCAGGGGAGTCAGGAAACTTCAAGAACTTCAAAGAACCTTTCTAAAAATGTCCCTCATTTTCCAGGAAAAGGGCACTAGGGTGCACAAATAGGACCTGCGTGCTGCTGTGTACTACTGTGAATTCTGCCAGATTGCTGCTATACTTGGAAGGACTGCTTGCAAGTACAGCAGTGGCTCCAAGGGCTAGTTTGCTAGCTTCTTGTCAGGGCAACAGGGACATAACTGGCTCCCACCATCTTGAACTCACACCTGGACCCAGCCTGAGTGAGTCCTGAACCCCCACAGGTTGTACATCTAATTCTAGCCCCTTGGTTGTGGTGCTAAAGGTGGCCATTTTCCAAAACTGAGGACTTTGAAAAAATTTGGCCAACCTGCTCGCCTACCCACCCATAGTGCATCACTGGTCAGATTGACTTTGTGGCTTCTTCTGCTGCGTTCTTCTCCACAGCAGCAAATTTGCTTCTGTTGTCCTTTACTAAATGGGTATTTGAGCTTGTGGAGCTGTCTTTGGCTACAGCCTTCTGCTTTGTCCCACTGGAGATGTTCAACTTCCATTTGTCCGAAGGTAAAAATCTTTACCACAGCTTTGCTCCATGTCTATCAATCAACCAATCAATCAATGAATTTATAAAGCGCGCTATGTACCCGACAGGGTTTCGAGGCGCTGGGGAGGGGGGTGGTGCTGCTAGCGTTCAAAGAGCCATGTCTTGAGGAGTCTCCTGAAGGTGAGGAGGTCCTGGGTCTGGCGTAGTGAGGTGGGGAGAGAGTTCCAGGTCTTGGCGGCGAGGAAGGAGAAGGATCTGCCGCCAGAGGTCTTGCGCTGGATTCGGGGGACGATGGCGAGGGTGAGGTTGGCAGAGCAGAGTTGACGTGTGGGGACGTAGAAGTTGAGTCTGGTGTTCAGGTAGGTGGGTCCGGTGTTGTGTAGTGCCTTGTGTGCGTGGGTGAGGAGTTTGAAGGTGATCCTTTTTTCCACGGGGAGCCAGTGGAGGTCCTTCAGGTGGGGGGAGATGTGACATCGGCGGGGTATGTCGAGGATCAAGCGGGCGGATGCGTTCTGGATGCGTTGGAGTCGTTTGATGTCTTTCGTTGGGATGCCTGTGTAGAGTGCGTTGCCGTAGTCAAGTCTGCTACTGACGAGGGCCCTGAGTCACCGTCTTCCTGGTTCCTGCTGGAATCCACTTGAAGATCCTGCGGAGCATGCAGAGGGTGTTGAAACAAGAAGAGGAGACGGCGTTGATCTGTTTGGACATGGTGAGAGCGGAGTCGAGGTTTCGTGCGTGGCTGGCTGGGGTGAGTGGGGGTCCGAGGGCGGTGGGCCACCAGGAGTCGTTCCAGGCCGAGGGGGTGCGTCCGAGGAGGAGGACTTCCGACTTGTCGGAGTTGAGCTTCAGGCGGCTGTTGCTCATCCACTCGGCGATGGATTTTAGTCCCTCGTGGAGGTTGGTTTTGGCGGTGAGTGGATCTTTGGTCAGGGAGAGAACGAGCTGGGTGTCGTCGGTGTAGGAGATGATGCTGAGGTTGTGTTGACGGGCCAGTTGTGTTAGGGGGGCCATGTAGACGTTGAACAACGTTGGGCTAAGAGAGGAGCCTTGGGGGACGCCGCAGATGAGGTTGGTGGCTTTGGAGCGGAAGGGTGAGAGTCGGACTCTCTGGGTTCTGTCGGAGAGGAAGGATGAGATCCAGTTGAGGGCTTTGTCTTGGATGCCGGCTTCGTGGAGACGGGTTAGCAGGGTGCGGTGGCAGACTGTGTCGAAAGCGGCTGATAGGTCGAGGAGGATGAGGGCTGAGGTTTCGCCGTTGTCCATTTGTTGTCTGATGTCATCTGTGGCGGCGAGGAGTGCGGTCTCAGTGCTGTGGTTTCGTCTGAATCCAGATTGAGAGGGGTCTAGGATGGAGTTGTCTTCTAGGAAGTGGGCGAGCTGTGCGTTGACGATCTTCTCGATGACTTTCGCTGGAAAAGGGAGGAGAGAGATCGGTCGGAAGTTTTTGAGATCGTTGGGGTCAGCCTTGGGTTTCTTGAGGAGGGGTTGGATTTCTGCGTGCTTCCAGCTGTCCGGGAAGGTGGCGGTGTTGAAGGAGAGGTTGATGATCTTGCGGAGTTTGGGGGCGATGGTGGCGTCGGCTTTGTTGAATACGTGATGTGGGCACGGGTCCGTGGGAGAGCCTGAGTGGATGGAATTCATGGTTGTTAGGGTTTCGGCGTCGTCTACTTGGGTCCAGGTGGTGAGGCGGCAGGCGTGGGAGGAGTCGTCGGGGGTGGGGTCTGGCGGAGGTGCGGTGTTGAAGCTGTCGTGGATGGCTGCGATTTTCTGGTGGAAGAAGGTGGAGAGATCGTCGCAGAGTTTCTGGGAGGGAGGGACGTCTTTGACGTTGGCGTTAGGGTTGGAGAGTTCCTTCACGATGCAGAAGAGTTCTTTGCAGTCGTGGGCGTTGTTGTTGAGGCGTTCTGTGAAGTGGGCGCGCTTGGCGAGTCGGATCCGTTGGTGGTGTTCACGGTTGGCGTCCTCGAGGGTAGCAAGGTTGTCGGGTGTGCGCTCGAGGATCCATTTCTTCTTGAGTTTCTGGCAGGTGCGTTTGGAGGTGGTCAGTTCGTCTGTGAACCAGGCTGTTTTTTTCTTTTCTTGGTTGGCGGTGGGTTTCTTGAGTGGGGCTAAGGTGTTGGCGCAGTTGAGGATCCATTGATGGAGGTTGATGGCGGCGGTGCTCGGATCGGTGGGGTTGGGTGGTGGGTATTTGGCGAGTGTGCTGGTTAGTTGGTCTTCGGTGACTTTTCCCCAGCGGCGGTGAGGCGGTAGAGGGATGCTGTGGTGTTCGGTGTTTTTCTTGAAGGTAAAGTGGACGCAGTGATGGTCGGTCCAGTGGAGTTCGGAAGTGTGGCTGAAAGAGATGTGGTTGCTTGAGGTGAAGAGTGGGTCAAGCGTGTGTCCGGCGATGTGGGTGGGAGTGTTGACCAGTTGACGGAGTCCGAGGTTGAGGAGGTTGGTGGTCAGTGATGAGGTGTTGGCGTCGTTGTTGTTTTCCAGGTGGAAGTTTAGATCTCCCAGGGGGATGTAGTCTGGAGAGGCGAGTGCGTGGGTGCTTGCGAGGTCGAAGACGGTGTCGCTGAAGGGGGCTCTTGGTCCTGGAGGGCGGTATATGAGGGTTCCTCTGAGGGTAGTGTTGGGATCCGTGTGAATCTGGAAGTGGAGGTGTTCGGCTGTCTTGAGGGTGTCGTCCGTGTGGGTGTGGATCTTGAGGGTAGATTTGTGGGCGATGGCTATCCCTCCGCCGATTCCGTTGGTGCGATCTCTTCTGGTGATCTTGTATCCGTCAGGTATGGCGATGGCGATGTCAGGGGCTGAAGAGTCGTTCCACCAGGTTTCGGTCAGGAAGGCCACGTCTGGGGCGGTGATGTCGAGCAAGTCCCAGAGCTCGATGGCGTGTTTTCGTGCGGAGCGTGTGTTGAGGAGGATGCAGTGCAGGTGGTTTGTGTTGGTTGTTGCTGGCTTCGTTGTTCTGTTGCAGGAGAAGTTGCAGGTGCGGCAGGAAAAAGGTCCTTTGGTGTGCTTCGGGGTGGCCAGGAAGCACTCTGTGGAGGGGCCAGGGTTGAGGGCGAGGAGTTCGCTGGCCGAGTATCGGAAGCAGGAGGTGCGGGGGCGTGAGGACCAGGGGGGGTGGCGCTGGGCGCGGTCCAGGCGCGGACGGGCGCAGACGGGCGCAGACGGGCTTGCCTCTGGCGCGCCTCTGGCACCCCAGGGGCGCGGACGCGCAGCGCCAGCCATTAAGAAGGGAGGGGGGAGGGAGGAGCAGCTGGGAGGCGGGAGGCGGGAGGGAGCGGCGAATGGGTGGAGGAGGGCCTCGAACACGCTAGCAGCAGCGTGGGCGGGGGTTAGAGGCAGGAGACAGCAGGTTGGTGCTGCGGACGTGGGGGGCGAGCTCTAGACCTAAAACAGGTCAGAGGTCGCTCACTTGCGATGCGCAGCGCCAGCCATTAAGAAGGGAGGGGGAAGGGAGGAGCAGCTGGGAGGCGGGAGGTGGGAGGGAGCGGCGAATGGGGGCGCGAGGGGGGCGGAGCGGCAGGGAGCGGAGAGCAAGGGGGAGTGCACAAGGGGCGAAAACACAAAAAACAAGGCACAAAAAAGTCGGGCACAATTTTAAAAACAGTCACAATTTGAAAACAGTCACAGAAATACACTAATGGCACAGTATACAATCGGGGAAACAGCAATCAGAGGGGCACAACGGGGGTAGATGCGCAGGAGGCGAGGCGCTTGAAAACAGTAAAAACGCACTTACAGGACGGCGAAAAGTGTCACAAACAGAAGGGGCACGACGGGGGCAGAAGCGCAAGGAGGCAAGGCGCTGAAAAATGAGAAAAACACTTACAGGACGGCGGAAAGCGGCACACGGGTCAAGTGAAGCTTACTAGAGCCCACTAGACACCAGGGATGAGGCGCAGGAGGATGCCTGCGGGTGGAGGAGGGCCTCGAACACGCTAGCAGCAGCGTGGACGGGGGTCAGAGGCAGGAGACAGCAGGTTGGTGCTGCGGACGTGGGGGGCAAGCTCTAGAGCTAAAACAGGTCAGAGGTCGCTCACTCGCGACGCGCAGCGCCAGCCATTAAGAAGGGAGGGGGGAGGGAGGAGCAGCTGGGAGGCGGGAGGGAGCGGCGAATGGGGGCACGCGGGGGCGGGCCACAGGGAGGCAGCGGCAGGGAGCGGAGAGCAAGGGGTAGCGCACAAGGGGCGAAAACACAAAAAACAAGGCACAAAAAAGTCGGGCACAATTTTAAAAACAGTCACAATTTGAAAACAGTCACAGAAATACATTAATGGCACAGTATACAATCGGGGAAACAGCAATCAGAGGGGCACAACGGGGGCAGATGCGCAGGAGGCGAGGCGCTTGAAAACAGTAAAAACGCACTTACAGGACGGCGAAAAGTGTCACAAACAGAAGGGGCACGACGGGGGCAGAAGCGCAAGGAGGCAAGGCGCTGAAAAATGAGAAAAACACTTACAGGACAGTGGAAAGCGGCACACGGGTCAAGTGAAGCTTACTAGAGCCCACTGGACACCAGGGATGAGGCGCAGGAGGATGCCTGCGGGTGGAGGAGGGCCTCGAACACGCTAGCAGCAGCGTGGGCGGGGGTCAGAGGCAGGAGACAGCAGGTTGGTGCTGCGAACATGGGGGGCGAGCTCTAGACCTAAAACAGGTCAGAGGTCGCTCACTCGTGACGCGCAGCGCCAGCCATTAAGGAGGGAGGAGCAGCTGGGAGGCGGGAGGCGGGAGGGAGCGGCGAATGGAGGCGCGAGGGGGGCGGGGCCGCAGGGAGGCAGCGGCAGGGAGCAGAGAGCAAGGGGGAGCGCACATGGGGCGAAAACACGAAAAACAAGGCACAAAAAAGTCGGGCACAATTTTAAAAACAGTCACAATTTGAAAACAGTCACAGAAATACACTAATGGCACAATATACAATCGGGGAAACAGCAATCAGAGGGGCACAACGGGGGCAGATGCACAGGAGGCGAGGCGCTTGAAAACAGTAAAAACGCACTTACAGGACGGCGAAAAGTGGCACAAACAGAAGGGGCACGACGGGGGCAGAAGCGCAAGGAGGCAAGGCGCTGAAAAATGAGAAAAACACTTACAGGACGGCGGAAAGCGGCACACGGGTCAAGTGAAGCTTACTAGAGCCCAGTAGACACCAGGGATGAGGCGCAGGAGGATGCCTGCGGGTGGAGGAGGGCCTCGAACAGGCTAGCAGCAGCGTGGTCGGGGGTCAGAGGCAGGAGACAGCAGGTTGGTGCTGCGGACGTGGGGGGCGAGCTCTAGACCTAAAACAGGTCAGAGGTCGCTCACTCGCGACGCGCAGCGCCAGCCATTAAGAAGGGAGGGGGGAGGGAGGAGCAGCTGGGAGGCGGGAGGCGGGAGGGAGCGGCGAATGGGGGCGCGAGGGGGGCGGGCCGCAAGGAGGCAGCGGCAGGGAGCGGAGAGCAAGGGGGAGCGCACAAGGGGCGAAAACACAAAAAACAAGGCACAAAAAAGTCGGGCACAATTTTAAAAACAGTCACAATTTGAAAACAGTCACAGAAATACACTAATGGCACAGTATACAATCGGGGAAACAGCAATCAGAGGGGCACAACGGGGGCAGATGCGCAGGAGGCGAGGCGCTTGAAAACAGTAAAAACGCACTTACAGGATGGCGAAAAGTGTCACAAACAGAAGGGGCACGACGGGGGCAGAAGCGCAAGGAGGCAAGGCGCTGAAAAATGAGAAAAACACTTACAGGACGGCGGAAAGCGGCACACGGGTCAAGTGAAGCTTACTAGAGCCCACTAGACACCAGGGATGAGGCGCAGGAGGATGTCTGCGGGTGGAGGAGGGCCTCGAACACGCTAGCAGCAGCGTGGGTGGGGGTCAGAGGCAGGAGACAGCAGGTTGGTGCTGCGGACGTGGGGGGGCGAGCTCTAGACCTAAAACAGGTCAGAGGTCGCTCACTCGCGACGCGCAACGCCAGCCATTAAGAAGGGAGGGGGGAGGGAGGAGCAGCTGGGAGGCGGGAGGCGGGAGGGAGCGGCGAATGGGGGTGCGAGGGGGGCGGGCCGCAGTGAGGCAGCGGCAGGAAGCGGAGAGCAAGGGGGAGCGCACAAGGGGCGAAAACACGAAAAACAAGGCACAAAAAAGTCGGGCACAATTTTAAAAACAGTCACAATTTGAAAACAGTCACAGAAATACACTAATGGCACAGTATACAATCGGGGAAACAGCAATCAGAGGGGCACAACGGGGGCAGATGCGCAGGAGGCTAGGCGCTTGAAAACAGTAAAAACGCACTTACAGGACGGCGAAAAGTGGCACAAACAGAAGGGGCACGACGGGGGCAGAAGCGCAAGGAGGCAAGGCGCTGAAAAATGAGAAAAACACTTACAGGACGGCAGAAAGCGGCACACGGGTCAAGTGAAGCTTACTAGAGCCCACTAGACACCAGGGATGAGGCGCAGGAGGATGCCTGCGGGTGGAGGAGGGCCTCGAACACGCTAGCAGCAGCGTGGGCGGGGGTCAGAGGCAGGAGACAGCAGGTTGGTGCTGCGGACGTGGGGGGCGAGCTCTAGACCTAAAACAGGTCAGAGGTCGCTCTGACGATGAAGCTCCCTCCTCTGACACTCCTGCCGCCTGGCCCTTCTGAGCTTCTACCTTCTCAGACATTTTACTTCTGAATTTTTTTAAATTCTGAAGGTAAGCACTGACCGGTCCTAATCCACTTCTTGTATCAGACTGCTCTATATCATGGTTGACCTTAACTTTCGACTTTGACCCGTATGACCAGATATCTGCAGTTGGCGCTTTTATCTTGTAGGTGCTTTTTTGAACCTTAAATGTAAAAATGTTTAACGCAGGTTTTACTGATAGAATGTTTGTCATTTTGATGTCATATCATTTTAAAGATTTACTCAATTTTTCAACATTGGTTTGGGATTTTTCCTGTGTTGTGTTTTCACTTTATTACTGTTCTTGTGCTGGATCAATGCTTTACACCTTTCCTTTAAGTTAAGCCCGATTGTTTTTTTTCCAAGCTACTCAGGGTGAATTATAATTTAATTTAGTGACTTTTTGTGGTTCACCCTGCAAAGGATTGTGGCTGTTCCTTGACCAGGGCTCACACCCTAGTCAACCATCAACTCAATATCTTACAGTGCATCTCACTGCTAGGCAACTTTTTCAATTTGTTGCACAGGAGCACATAAGGAAGATGTCTTTTGTTTGGCCTCCTGGGCACAGTTTATAAGTCAGAGAGCATGCAAAGAAGACTGACGTAGATGAAGCTGTATTCTATTTCTTATGTATTTGTTTATAGGCTTCTAGTAGCATGCTACCATAAATGGGACTTTCAGTTGTTCATGTAGTAATCTGAAACTTCACATATGCAGTCTAGTTTATTTGTTGGGCTTCCTTGCTATTTTTATTAGTATTGTGCCACACAAATGTCACAAAATTGCGGGAGTGGCTGGTGACCTTTCAAAGTGGTAGGGCGAGTGAAGTGCCCCACCACGTCTAAAAAATGAAAACAAATTTTCACTCCCTACAAAAGTCCATACTAAAAAAAAACTCCTTCAAAAGCCCAAAAAAAACCTTCCTCCAAAGTAAAACAAACACAAACTGAAGTACATACATTACACATTTCATATTAATTAAATAAAACTAAATAATACTTACCAATGGGCTCCGTGTCCTCTTCACTGTTCTGAATACTGTGGAAAGAAGAACCCTCCCTATCCAATCCAAATGCTGCTCTCATGCTGTCACCAGTATGAGAGCAGCACCAGGATTGAATGGAGTGGGTTGGCTTGACACTCTTTCAGGCCAGCTGCCAAAGTGACATGCGCACTTTGAAGCGTCTGGCCACGACCACTCCAGCCCTCCATGCTGCCTATCGGCAGCAGAGGACACGCCCTCCTGGCTGGGGGGCAGACTGGCAGTTGCGGCACAACTTGGATAAAAATAAAAAGGCAATTAAATAATTTCATTGCCACTTTATATTTCACACTCACAGCGGGTGGGGGGCCGACACCCCACTGGCCCTCATGAGGAAACCTCCGCTGCAAAGTTGTTGGCCCCTGTAACTTCATAACCACTTTATAACATGACATAACAGCAGTAGCAAAAGGATCCTATACATAGTCTGATGTACATTGCTATGAAAATTCATGAGAATAAGATGGAAATAAGATTGTCAACATTTCAACCCTCTTAAGAAGCATCTGCTATCTTTACATCATAGTGGGTCTTTATCAGGACAAATTATAGAAACACTTGTGTATTAAAATCTGTCATGTCAGACCCCATGTTTCATGTAACAACTCATCAGTATATATAAGTATATGATTCCAGGGCCAGCTTTAGCTCTTGTGGCTTGAGGCTTGTGCGACAGTCCATGTTGGCATCCTCCTAATGACCTACTCCACGGATTCCCTCGCTACCACCCTCCAACAATGCCCCTCATCTCTCCATAGAATGTCTCTCACATGCACTTTATTTTTATTTTTATAGCAATACTCATTTCAGTGAAGGGTGTCAGAGCATTGTGCATTGCACACACATTACACAGAGTCAATGATTCATATGTGCGTAACTTAGTCTAAGAGTGCTTGATCTGGGCAAGTTCAAACTGAGGATTTATATGGTAAGACAGTGGTTGGGCTTGGCTTTGATAATGAGGATGCATTTCTACCCAAGGGATTTCTGCTGTCCACCATTCTGGTCTTTATTGTCTCCATATAGTTGCCATTAATTTAATTGTATTTGTTTTGACAGATTGCTGGAGGACTCACTAAAGGTTCTCCCATATGCTCCTACGACTTCCCTTTTGGGAGTTACTTATGTCTCTTGTCAGGTATGTCGTACTACACTTTTTAATGTTGGGCCCCTTCCTCCACCAAGCATCTCTGGACTCTCGACTTCGGTTCACTGTGTTATTAGTAACTCTTCTCCTCCCTCATTGTTTCCTCTTTTGCTGTAGACTCAGTATTTACTTAGATGCATATATAGAGGCTTCATTAATAGTTGCAGACTCTGCACCTACACTGCCTTTTGTACACAACTCTGACTTTGTCGTCATTTGGCCATGATCAATTCTTTGCGCATAGATAAATAGTTATGTGATGATCCTTTTTGCCAAATTTTCACTTGACCACTTTAGTCACACTGGGTGTTTTTTCTTTTTCTTTGTCTTTTTCTTTGTTCAACGTGTCTCTCTCCCTCTGGCTGGACAACTGGGGTTTACTTTCTATGCACCTTTTTTTCTTTCTTAGAATGTCTCTACATCTTATTAACAAAAGTTGTTCACATGTTGGGTCATTATTTCAATTTTTTATGGATTCAATCAATCAATCAATCAATCAGAGCATTTGTAAAGTGCACTACTCACCCGTGAGGGTCTCAAGGCACTGATGGGAGGGGGGCTTCTACTAGTTGAGCAGCCATGTTTTGAGGTGTCTCCTGAAGGTAAGTAGGTCCTGTGTCTGTCGCAGGTAGGTGGGAACAGTGTTCCACGTCTTGGCAGCGAGGTGGCAGAATGATCTGCCAACGGCTGTCATTCTGTGGATGTGTGGAATGGTGGCAAGAGCGACATCAGCAGAGTGAACCTGTTGGGGTGTAGAAGGAGAGCTGTCTGTTGTGGTGTTCTGTATGCGTTGCTGTCTCGTCTGGAGCTTGGCCATGGTTCCTGCCTATAGGGCATTGCCGTAGTCCAGTTTGCTGCTTAGGAGGGCTTGGGTGACCGTCCTTCTGGTTTTAGTGGGGATCCATTTGTAGATCTTCTGGAGCATGCAGAGGGTGTTGAAGCAGGAGGAAGAGATGGCGTTGATTTGCTGGGTCATTGATAGTGATGAGTCCAGGATGAATCCCAGGATGCGTGCGTGATCTGTGGGTGTTGGTGTGGTTCCCACTGTGGCAGGCCACTAGGAGTCAGAATTCAGTTTCAGGCAGCTGTTCTTCATCCATTCGGCGATGGCCTTCATTCCTTCGAGGAGGTTGGATTTGGAGATGGCGGGGTCCTTGGTGAGGGAGAGGATCAGCTGGGTGTCATCGGTGTATGAGACGATGTTGAGGTTGTGAGATCGGACAATGTTTGCAAGCGGAGCCATGTAGACGTTAAAGAGGGTCGGGCTGAGGGACGATCCCTGGGGTATGCCACAGATGATTTGGTGGCTTAAGAGTGGAATGGAGGGAGGTGGACTCTTTGAATTTTGCAAGTGAGGAAGGAGGTGATCCAGTCCAGGGCTCTGTCACGGATCCCCTGCATTGCTGAGGCGTGTGCGTAAGGTGTAGTGGCAGATGGTGTTGAACGTGGCTGAGAGGTCCAGGAGGATGAGGGCTGTGGTTTTGCCATTGGCAAGTATGGTCCTGATATTGTGCGGTGGTGGCGATGAGGGCGGTTTTGGTGCTGTGGCTGCTGCGGAATCCGGATTGGGACAGTTCCATAGTGTTGTTCTCCTCAAGGAAATGGGTCAGTTGTTTGTTGACAATTTTCTCTATGACTTTTGCCGGGAAGGGGAGCAGGGAGATGGGCCGGAAGTTCTTGAGGTCCTTTGGGTCCGCCTTGGGTTTCTTGAGGAGGGTGTTGATCTCTGTGTGTTTCCAGCTCTCCGGGAAGGTGGCAGTTTTGAAGGAATTGTTGATGATCTTCTGGATGTGGGGTGCAATGATGGAGCTTGCTTTGTTGAAGATGTGGTGATGGCAGTGGTCAGATGGTGAGCCGGAGTGGCTGGTGTTCATTATTTCTATGGTGTTGGTGATGTGGGTCCAGGAGAGCAGGAGGCTGGTGGGCGGTGAGTCTATGGTGTCGGTGGTTGACCTGGGGCTCTGAGCATTGAAGCTGTCATGGATGTCTGTGATCTTGCGGTAGAAGAAGGTGGCTAGGGAGTTGCAGAGGTCTTGTAATGGCGGGATGTCACTGATGTTGGAGCCGGGGTTGGAGAGCTCCTTCACGATGTTGAAGAGCTCCTTGTAGCTGTGTGCGTTGTTGTCGATGCATTCTTTGAAAGCGGTTCTTTAGGATGAGTTGGTGGTGTCTGCTGATGGCGTTGTTTAAGGCTCTGTGCTTGTCCGGGGTCTGATCTTGGCACCACTTCTTCTCGAGCCTTCTGCATGTTTGCTTGGATTCTTGGAGGTAGGTGGTGAACCAGAAGGCCTTTCTGTTGCTGTGTCGGTTAGAAGGTATCTTGATCGGGGTCAGAGTGTTGGCACAGTCTTCGATCCACTTCCTCAGGTTGCGGGCTACTGTGTCGGTGTCGGTGGTGTTGATAGATGGGTTCCGGGAGACGGTAGTGACCAGCTGGTCTTCGGTAGCCTTGTTCGATCTGCTGTGGGGAATTTGTTGCCAGTGATGGTGTGTTTCTCGAAGGAGAAGAGGATGCACCGGTGGTCGGTCCAGTGGAGTTCGGTGGTGTGGCTGAAGGAGACGTGTTTGCTGGCGGAGAAAATGGAGTCGAGCATGTGTCCTGCGGAGTGGGTGGGTGTTGTGAAGAGCTGCTTGAGGTTGAGGTTGGCGAGGTTGTTGAGCAGGGTGGTGGAGTTGTTGTTGTTGGTGTTCTCGAGGTGGAAGTTCAGGTCCCCGAGGAGTATGTAGTCTGTGGATGTAAGGGCTTGCGTGCTGATGATGTCGGTGATGGAGTCGCTGAACTGCTGTCGGGGCTGGGATGTCTGTAAATGAGGGTCCCTCTGAGGGTGGTGTTTGGGTCAGTGTGGATCTGGAAGTGCAGGTGTTCGGCAGTGCTGAGGGTGTCTTCGGTGCTGGTCGTGATTCTGAGGGTATTCTTGTGGACGATGGTGATGCCTCCTCCTGGTCTGTTGGTGCGGGCCCTGCGGGTGATCTTGTAGCCATCCGGGATAGCTATGGCAATGTTGGGTGCTGAGGAGGGTTTCATCCAGGTCTCGGTCAGAAAGACAATTTTTGGGGAGGCTGAGTCGAGTAGATTCCTGAGTTCGGCGGTGTGTTTGTGGTTGGAGCAGGTGTTGAGTTGGATGCTGAGAATAAGGGAGGGATCAGGAGGAATTATGGTCCAGTGTATATCCTCCTTAAGTGAACATTGAAAATCAGCGATACACTGTTCCAATCATATAAAACAGAAAATAAATAGTGACCGGGGTCCTAAATTCTAGGAGCAAGGGGCCTCACACACCCATGGGGTGTCATGCTTCATCATAGGCGCTGCTCCTCGTCAGACTGGCGCTGCAATGTCTGACGGGCACCACCCCTGACGGGGGGGCTCTTTGCCGGAGATCTTAATATGTGGTGGTGCCGTGACCCCAAAGGTGACTAAAGAATCAACGGAGATCAAAAGCAGGTAAGTAGTTAAAATTGACTCTCAAAACTGCCACTGGGACTGTGGATTTTATTGGACCCAATGAACGGTCAGGGCCAAGGTTAAAAATTAGAATCAAAAGAGTGAATAAAGAAGTTAAGATCAATCACTCTTGTAATGTAGAACATATCAGTGAGAGGAGTCTGGCAATTCTCCAAAGACTACCACCTCATGGGTCAACATGTTTCGCATCCTGGTGGTCCAAACGGATCCAGTGATGCTTCATCAGGACCTTATGTGACTATATGTATCTCCTGAATAATAAGGGCCACATATATTTATCAAAAAGTTAATACAAGTGTCTCTCAACCAGCAATTAGTAGGGAGGTGTAATAATCACTTACATAAATATGGAATCAATAATTCTAACTCGAGCCCGTCCTAAAATTGAAGGCGGGCATCCTAGGATTACACGGACCAATAGTCCAGCGCTAAACAACGTTTGTTGGAGCAATGCTGGCCAGGCGGAGACCTACCCCTGTCCGTGGTCACTATTTATTTTCTGTTTTATATGGTTGAGTTGGATGCATCTGAGATGGTTGCATCCTGCCTTGGTGGGTGGGTTGTTGGCGTGGAGGCTGCTGAAGGAGCAGTTCCGGCAGGAGAAGAGTCTGCGGGGTGGCTTGATGGCAGGTGGATGAGCGGCCGTTGTTGAGTGCATGGAAGGTGGTGGTGTCGTAGCGGAGTCAGGTGTTGCGGCTGTGGTTCTGGCTCTTGCGTGGTTCAGGCATGGACGGGAGCAGATGGGCTTGTCTTAGGCACGCCTTCGGTGCACTAGCGGCGTGGCCACACAGCGACTGCTATTAAGTAGGAAGGGGGGAGGAGAGGACAGCTGGGAGGTGGGTGCAGGGGCGAAAACAGCATTAAAAAAAGGGGACGGGCCGCAGGCGCAGCAGCAGAGGGGAGAGAGAGAGAGGGAAGAGCGAGAGTGAGAGAGAGAGAGCAGAGTGAGGGGAGAAAAAAGCGAAGAAAGAGTGGGCAAAAGGAGCACTGTGCAGAGCGAACAGGAAAAGGAGCACAACTGGGGCAGACACGGAAGAGAAAGCACACAGAGAGCGAAGCAGAAAAAAGAGGAGAGAGGCAGAAGGCAGCCTAGTAGGAAAGCAACCCCCCCCTCCCAGACACCAGGGATGAGGTGCTGGCAGACGCCTGCAGGTCAAGTAGGCCCTTGAACTCCTGACAGAGGTCAGGAGTTCAGAGGAATGAGTGCTCTACTTACAGGTGAAGCTACGGGAGGCAGAGCAATTCACAGACCAGGATGTACATAAACCTATGACACCAATGGGTGATTTCATATGTTGAGTAGATTTTATTGCTTCAGATTACTATGTTTATTACGTACTGTGTGTTTTTGCAGCCTTGAAAAAGTCTTCATAGACGAAACATGTGTCAGCTGCCTGTTTTTTGTGGAATAAATACTTCACTATACCAATGGACCACCATGTTCTTGTGTGTTGACTGGACTTACTTCATGTCTTGAAATTTGTTTTGACTCTATGAAAGCTGATCTTATGTTCTGAGTCATCCCAATATGTGATAACTAGGCTATCGGAGAACCATCCACTCCTTCAAAGCTATCTTTAAGCCCTTGGAAACCTATGCAGTCAGGGAAGAAGGCCACAATGAGATCAGAGTCCCTGTGAGAATATGGAGGTGACTTGAGTGAAATAGAACTACAATGAGTCTGCAGTGATCCCTTATGTCTTGGGTCGATGTTGGCCTGTTTCTGTTTTAGTCCTCTGACTATTGCATAATGACACATTCATTGATTAAATTGCACTTCAAGATTTACCCTTATTCCAGTCATGAATTTCAGGGGTTTCTAGAAAGTTTTCTGTTAAAACACACTTGAAGACTTATCGCCAGAGTTTTCTACTAAGCATGTATATATTCAATCAATCGATCAGGGATTTGTAAAGTGCACTACTCACCCGTGAGGGTCTCAAGGCGCTGAGGAGGGGAGGGGGGAGAAAGTGTAGGGGAGAGAGGTGCTGATACTGCCTGAACAGCCAGGTCTTGAGAAGTTTCCTGAAGGTAAGGAGGTCTTTGGTCTGGCGCAGGTGGGTGGGAAGAGTGTTCCACGTTTTGGCAGCGAGGTGCAAGAATGATCTACCGCCGGTTGGAGTTCTACAGACATGTGGGACAGTTGCGAGGGCAAGGTCGGCAGAGCGGAGATGCCGAGTCAGGGTGTAGAAGGAGAGTCGTCTGTTGAGGTATTCTGGTCCGGTGTTGTGCAGTGCTTTGTGAGCGTGGGTGAGGAGTTTGAAGGTGATTCTCTTGTTGACTGGGAGCCAGTGCAGGTTTTTCAGCTGGTCTGTGATGTGGCAGTGGCAGGGGATATCCAGGATGAGGCGTGCAGAGGCGCTCTGGATGCGTTGCAGCCTCTTCTGGAGTTTGGCCGTGGTTCCGGCGTAGAGGGCATTGCCGTAGTCCAGTTTGCTACTTATGAGGGCTTGGGTGACTGTTCTTCTGGTCTTTATTGCCCTCTTTGCTGTCAGATATACTTTACCTGTTTCGCAGTGTTTGCAAATGGGTAACCCCCACCTTTCTATTGGTGATAAACTGCAAATGTTTTGCAACCACAGTTCGATCACAAAACATTTGTACATAGATTTCCAATTCGGTATTAGGAAAGGTGCCCTCAAAATGACCCTTCCTAATACTGAATGGCAAAACCCAAATTAAGATTCGGTAACAAGTTACCGAATCACAATTTTGGGTTCGAACATACCTGCAAATCGTCCCGCTTGCGAGTAAAAAATGCTTTGTGTATGCAGCCTTAAGGCACAGAAAAGTGTGTAAATTGGGTCCCAGGGTTTTGCAGCACATTCTCACATTGTACTTTGCCCAAGCCCGGCAATCCTTTCTGCAATCCATCATGCCAGCTCTTTCACATTTATTGAGATTCACAAGCTTCTTTTCTAATGTATTGCTGTATACCTTTCTAGCAGACATGTTATGCTGCTATAATTTCCTGAAATTGATTTTCTCGCCATCAGCTTGCCTTTCGATCACATTCTTCTAGCTGTCCCCCAGGAGTGACAGCCATATAGGATCCATTGCCTCCACCCATTAACAAAGGTCCCTCAAAAATCCCCCTACATTTCGTTTTTGAGTCTCATTTTTACTGGCTCGGCTTCACAATTCACATCAAGTCAAAATCGCGTGCTTCCAGATACGAGTTGTGGGCAACGTCTAATGTTCAATATTAACTGCATTATTAGTTTGCTTTAAGAAATTTTATTTTGAGATAAAGCCACTCTTGCCTCCGGATGCGGCTGCTCATCATTTCGATGGCAATTTTGCGCCGCATCAGCCTACCATTCGGTTTGCAGGCTATTACTGTAATCAGCAAGCCTCTCTGCTGTGAGCTGCTTTTAATATCTGCCATCCATCAGCCCTGCCATTAGTAAAGTTCTGCTCTGGTTACACACACTAGCTATGGGCAGGTCATCAACCATCGTGTCATTCTGATGGCGTTCTAGCAAATCATTAAAGTATCTTATCCAATACAGTAAATCGAACTCCTGTTTCATTTTTCAAAGCCACGCAGTAGCTCTCAGGATTTGTATATATATATTATTTTTCAGAGCGTCCCAGTCTCACCTGCGTTGGAACATTTACCTATTTTGCCATTTGAAATGTTCTACAGCATTCAGTGTCAGTACCAACTAACAAGGGTGAGCACCTCGGAAGACATTTAAAGAAACCGCAACACCTTTACGCCAGAAGAAAACTACAGAGACAATATCAGTGTACTGTTTAAATGAAAGAAGATAATCCCGGTGAAAATTAATAAGTATTTTCTACTAGCTTTTAAATTGAACACATAAAAGAACACACATTCGCTCAGCCAATGGATCTGGTGCTGGCCGCCAGGCTTTTTGTCATGTTTTTTCTCAAAACGTTATTGTCGAGGGAGGTGCTGGGATCTCCTAAAAGTGAAAAAAACAATGCCTAAAAGCAAAAATAATTTGGAGTCTTAAAAGCATACATTGCAATAGCAAAATGGACCTACTTTGTGTGTGGATGGGCTTCTCGGGGAAAACAATCAGAATGCTTTTGTCACTCACAATGAACTTAGCCAATGGCTGAAGTGGGCAGACCCCATGATGTATTCTATAGTGGGTGGAAGAACATGTGCAATAACAGGCCAACGGAAGAAGAGGGCTGACTGAAGGCCCCTATAAATATATTATACATGCAGTTTTACTGTCATCGAAAGGTACTGGCTAATGCCAGGCTTAAAAATATGTAAAATACATCTCTCAAAATGCTGTGGGGCCTCTTAAAGGCACAACAAAATCTTTGTTGTGTTGTCCTAACATAATCCTTAGCAAATGCCTCTGATCTTTAACAAATAACAGTGAACTTCCTAGTTTACCTGGAGAAAGGTGTTTTAGCTTTAAAGAAAAATTCTTCAGAAGTGAGCACCACCATACACTGCGTGGGAGCATTAAAAACTAAAGTGGAATTTTTGGCTTTATTGGAATGGTCAGGTGTTCTGCATGGAGGCAAACAAAGCCACATACGTGTAAGTCATGAAAGTGGAATACTGGAAGGTGGGTGACTCCTTGAATGACTAAACCAAACACATCGATTACTAATCCTGCCACGATACTCATTCGGATACTTATTTGTAAAGGTGATACACCCAACACCAAGAGTGGCATCAACCAGTGGTACACAATAAGGATATTATAAAACCTTTAAAGAAAAACGTTATCTGATCCGGAGATTTACAGCATGCACATGTTTGCCCAATGTCACTTCATTGCTTCGAATACTACTGAGAATAAGCTACCCTTTGTTTTTCTGTCATATGATACTGTGCTGAAGTATAAGTTTAATAATCCTGTTAGTTCCTAAGGGTTCTTTTAAGAAGAAATAATTTTAGAACGTTTTTCCAAAGTAAGGGATAGTTTTCAGAGCGCTGAAGCTAGTACTTTTTTACGGCAGTAGTTCCGTTTCCAAATTAGTGTACCAAATAGGGTTGTGCTAAGTTGCGAAGTCTGATACTTTGCAACTCAAGGCGTCGGAATTTCAAAAAAATTGACAAATTCCAAAATGTAGGAAATGAGTGGAAAAATAAACGTAGGGCCTCATTATGACTGGCCTGCAATTTCACAGGGTTAATGCACATTTCGTATTTACCAATAGCACGTGGTGTGGTGTTTTCTAGATGCAGCTAGTAGCTAGTTTCATGACGAGGAGTTAGTCCCAATGTACACTGTCAATACGGGCCAATCCTGGCTTAAGAAGTGATTGCCAAAAGGACACACTTCTTGAAATTTTGTTTATCGAAAAGTATGTTCTTTTGGCAAGCGATTCTAAAGCCAGAATAGGCTGGTATTGACAGTGCACTGTGTGACTAACTCACACCCTGCCAGGGTGAACCACAAAAAGTCACTAATTAGCCGTGCTTAACCCTCTGGTAGGTTGGCACATAAGGAGTCAGGCTTAACTTAGAGACAATGTGTAAGGTATTTAAGCAACACACAAGCAATAATATAGTGAAAACTAAATACAAGAAAAATGCTACACCGTTTTTAGAAAAATAGAGAAAAATGTAATACATTATTTGACACCAAAACAACAAAAATCTAATTTGAAGAACCAGAGTAATACATTTTTAAAGTTTTAGTAGAAACTAGTTTCTAAAAGATTAAAGCTCCAACTGCGGGTATCTAGTTGCACAAGATCAGGACAAAGTCAAAAGTTATGGCTGGCTGGGATGGAAAACGGTATGGATACATGAGGCCGGTCTTGGCTTACCTTTGGACTTAAAAGGAATTTTTAAATACAAATGTCTGAGAAGGTTTAGTTTAACGGGGCAAGTCAGCTGGGAGTGTCCCAATGGGAGGCTTTGGCAAAGCGTTGGATGAAGATGGACATTTGAAGAAAAACGTCTTAGAAGGTGAAGTTAAGAGGGGCAAGGAAGCCAGCAATGTCTGAGGAAGAGGCTTTGGGGAGCTGCTGGATGAAGTCAAGGTGAAGAGTTCTACGTTATGACGTTTTTGGAAGTCAAACATCTCCAGCCCTGGGTAACGCTGCAAGCTGTAGCTAACAAAAGCTCCAAAAGTCAGGATACCCCTTCTACCAGGAGAGGTTGAACAGGATTTGCTGTTGTGCTGAAGAACATACCTGGAGCTACCACAAATTCAAGCCAACCAGTATTACACCTATGGCAGATCGCCTGCAGGTGTGTAAGGAAATCGGCGTTCTGCAGGTTCCCTCCCACTATTTGTCCCCATTTGGACTACTAGCTGCCAAAGTTTCAATTTTGAGGGTGCACTGAGACCGGCTAACCAGATCTCAGGGCTAATGTTCAAACCCCTTCTAAAATCACATTTTGAATTGATAATTTCTGTTTGACAAAATTGACTTACTTTTAAGTCCCTAGTATGTGGTACCCCAGGTGCCCAGGGCATGTGAGACAGAGGGGGTCATTACAACCCTGGCGGATGGCGGTGAACCGGCGGTAAGACCGCCAACAGGCTGGCTGTTTTACATTGGTGAATTATGACCATGGCGGTTACCGCCATGGTCATCCGCCGGTTCGCCGTCCCACCCGCCAGGGCGGAGATGACCGCTGGGCTGGAGACCTGGGTCTCCAGCCCGGTGGCCGTCAGTATACTGCCGGCGGTATTTGGACCCGGCTTACCGCCGTGGATTTCCAGCGATTTGAACCGCCATGAAATCCATGGCAGTAAGCACTATCACTGCCAGGGAATTCCTTCCCTGGCACTGATAGGGGTCTCGCCCACCCGACTCCCTCCCCTACACCCCCCACCACCCATGCCACCCCCTAAGGTGGCAGGGTACCCCTCCCCTCTCCGACCCCCAACATCACATTACTCACACACACCCGACACCATGCAGGCACCACCAACACACACACGCCCACACCCGACATACATGCCTACATCCACACACACATTCAGACACGCACACCCACATTCACACATACACGCACACATCCATACAGACATACCCACAGCCATACACGCACTCATTCCCATATAAACAACACCCCCGCAAGCATACACGCACCCACACACCCCCTCTACATACACACACGCACACCCCCATGCACGCACACAACACCCAGCACCCCTCCACCCCCTCCACTAACGAACGATTGACTTACCTGTTCTGTCGATCCTCCGGAAGGGGATGGGAGCCATGGGGGCAGCTCTGCCGACACCACACCACCAACAGAACACCGCCACAGCGAATCACAGGATGTGATTCGCTGGGCGGTGTTCTGTTGGTGTGGCGGTGGAGGTGGAGCATCCTCCACTTCCCCGCCGCCCGCAAGTATGGCTGTTGGCGGCTCTCCGTCGGAATAACGACGGAGAGCAGCCAACAGTCATAATACGCCGAGCGGCAAACCGCCTGCACAGGCGGTCTTCTGCACGGCGGTCCTTCGGCGGTCTTACAAAAAGACCACCGCGGTCGTAATGACCCCCAGAGTGTCCACTTAGGTCTGTAGCTCTAGTTGTGCAGTTCTATGTGAGACAAAGTACAAAATGACTCCCAGTTGCTCATAGCAGTCTGGAAAATCAGTTTTAAACTGCAAATTCGACTTTGCCTTTTAAACCAATTACAAAGACCCTACTTCTTTTAACATTATATATAAGACTCCTCTAAAGAAGGCCTAGCAAGCCCTGAGAGAGGAAGCAATGTATTATTAAGTAGGACATATGCTTTTAACCTGTTCTTACAGCAACACTTCCAAATTGTTGTTTTTCTGTGGAAAAGTAAATTTTCTCATTGGCTAAAAGAGTTACAGGAGTTACAGGCTGACCCCCTCAACCCGGCTCACTTATCAATGGGACTGCTAAAATGAGTACTCAAAGGTATCAAATTAAGCCCAACTTGATGCCCAAGGCAAATTTAATGTCAATTTTAAGGAAAAAGACATTTTAGAAGGTTGCTACTCTTTTCCCCGGTTTGCCCAATGGCCTCACACCACTGCTGACCAGGAGACAGCTTTCTGCCCTCCTAGGAAGTCATATGAATGACTTCCAGCCTTAGGAACAATGGTAGCCTGCTACAGTGGGAGATGTTACCCTCCTCGTGGGAAGCCACTCAGGGTGTTGGCCCAAAAAGTGAGCTTCAAAGGTGATGCTACCAAACTCCTAACATTCAAAGAATGGTTCATACATGCTGGGAGTGGGCAGAATAGTGTATTCTGAAATTGCTAGATGTCACACATAGGCCCTCATTCTGACCTTGGCGGTCGGCGGAGAGGCGGCGGTCGGACCGTGAACAGACCGGCGGTATTAAAAATGGCATTCTGACCCTGGCGGGAACCGCCAACACAGCCCGCCAACTTAACACTCCGACCGCCACAGCGGTACAAACAAACAGCGCGGCGGTTCCCGCCAACAGCCCGGCGGCAGACAAAGTACCGCCCACCCTATTACGACCCACCAATCTGCCACCTTTTCCGGGGCGGGAGCACCGCCGATAAGAACACGGCGGAAACAGACTACGAACGGGAAAACGCTCACCTCTACGCACTCCACGCGAGATTCCGGCAGTATGGAGCCAGAGTTACAGGTCATCCCCGCACTCCTATTCCTCCTCATATACCAGGAGCACGCCCGGCGGCGCGGAAGACATCGGTGAGTACTGCACCTACGACACAGGGGAGGGAAAAGATTACCGGCACACACCCACCCACCCACACCCACTACAACACACACATCAATGCATTCCCACAGATCACTGTCACAACCCACAAACCACCCCCCTCCGAAATAATGCAAAGACCAAAAGAAGAGATCATAAACGGGCAGATATATTGAAATATGTACGCCATTAATCCCAATAAATAAATAAACTATGTACAAAATATATACAGCTACAAAATGTAGTCCAACCACTGTCCGTGGATCACAGGGGTCCTGTGCAAAGGGGCAAGGCCCAGTCCCACGACAAGAACTCCACGGAGAGAACACTGCAGGGGCATCAGAAAGAAAATAGGACAGGCACCTCAGGGGGAAGGGAAGGGGGGGCACCTCAGCCACTTGAGTACACGACGCCAGATCCACGAGGGGACTCCATGACCACTGGCCCATCCTGGGGAGAGCAAAGCCACAGTCCAAACAGTCCATACAGTGGGTGGCCTGCCCACTGGGCCATCCTGGGGAGAGCAAAGCCACAGTCCATACAGTCCATACAGTGGGTGGCCTGCCCACTGGGCCATCCTGGGGAGAGCAAAGCCACAGTCCATACAGTCCATACAGTGGGTGGCCTGCCCACTGGGCCATCCTGGGGAGAGCAAAGCCACAGTCCATACAGTCCATACAGTGGGTGGCCTGCCCACTGGGCCATCCTGGGGAGAGCAAAGCCACAGTCCATACAGTCCATACAGTGGGTGGCCTGCCCACTGGGCCATCCTGGGGAGAGCAAAGCCACAGTCCATACAGTCCATACAGTGGGTGGCCTGCCCACTGGGCCATCCTGGGGAGAGCAAAGCCACAGTCCAAACAGTCCATACAGTGGGTGGCCTGCCCACTGGGCCATCCTGGGGAGAGCAAAGCCACAGTCCATACAGTCCATACAGTGGGTGGCCTGCCCACTGGGCCATCCTGGGGAGAGCAAAGCCACAGTCCATACAGTCCATACAGTGGGTGGCCTGCCCACTGGGCCATCCTGGGGAGAGCAAAGCCACAGTCCATACAGTCCATACAGTGGGTGGCCTGCCCACTGGGCCATCCTGGGGAGAGCAAAGCCACAGTCCAAACAGTCCATACAGTGGGTGGCCTGCCCACTGGGCCATCCTGGGGAGAGCAAAGCCACAGTCCATACAGTCCATACAGTGGGTGGCCTGCCCACTGGGCCATCCTGGGGAGAGCAAAGCCACAGTCCATACAGTCCATACAGTGGGTGGCCTGCCCACTGGGCCATCCTGGGGAGAGCAAAGCCACAGTCCATACAGTCCATACAGTGGGTGGCCTGCCCACTGGGCCATCCTGGGGAGAGCAAAGCCACAGTCCAAACAGTCCATACAGTGGGTGGCCTGCCCACTGGGCCATCCTGGGGAGAGCAAAGCCACAGTCCATACAGTCCATACAGTGGGTGGCCTGCCCACTGGGCCATCCTGGGGAGAGCAAAGCCACAGTCCAAACAGTCCATAACAGACCCCACTGCCACTGGAGGAGGCAAGTTGGCCAGAGGACATCCTGCAGCCCTGCCCGAGATAGATCCTGCCCTGCCACGTCTGCCAAAGGGCCAGCGGTTCTTGCCTTGAAGGGCCCAGTTCAGCGGTTCTTGCCTTGAAGGGCCCAGTTCAGCGGTTCTTGAGACGGCGGGGCCCAGTTCAGCGGTTCTTGCCTTGAAGGGCCCAGTTCAGCGGTTCTTGAGACGGCGGGGCCCAGTTCAGCGGTTCTTGAGACGGCGGGGCCCAGTTCAGCGGTTCTTGAGACGGCGGGGCCCAGTTCAGCGGTTCTTGCCTTGAAGGGCCCAGTTCAGCGGTTCTTGCCTTGAAGGGCCCAGTTCAGCGGTTCTTGCCTTGAAGGGCCCAGTTCAGCGGTTCTTGAGACGGCGGGGCCCAGTTCAGCGGTTCTTGCCTTGAAGGGCCCAGTTCAGCGGTTCTTGAGACGGCGGGGCCCAGTTCAGCGGTTCTTGAGACGGCGGGGCCCAGTTCAGCGGTTCTTGAGACGGCGGGGCCCAGTTCAGCGGTTCTTGCCTTGAAGGGCCCAGTTCAGCGGTTCTTGAGACGGCGAGGCCCAGTTCAGCGGTTCTTGAGACGGCGGGGCCCAGTTCAGCGGTTCTTGAGACGGCGGGGCCCAGTTCAGCGGTTCTTGCCTTGAAGGGCCCAGTTCAGCGGTTCTTGCCTTGAAGGGCCCAGTTCAGCGGTTCTTGCCTTGAAGGGCCCAGTTCAGCGGTTCTTGCCTTGAAGGGCCCAGTTCAGCGGTTCTTGAGACGGCGGGGCCCAGTTCAGCGGTTCTTGCCTTGAAGGGCCCAGTTCAGCGGTTCTTGCCTTGAAGGGCCCAGTTCAGCGGTTCTTGCCTTGAAGGGCCCAGTTCAGCGGTTCTTGCCTTGAAGGGCCCAGTTCAGCGGTTCTTGAGACGGCGGGGCCCAGTTCACCGGTTCTTGCCTTGAAGGGCCCAGTTCAGCGGTTCTTGAGACGGCGGGGCCCAGTTCAGCGGTTCTTGAGACGGCGGGGCCCAGTTCAGCGGTTCTTGAGACGGCGGGGCCCAGTTCAGCGGTTCTTGCCTTGAAGGGCCCAGTTCAGCGGTTCTTGAGACGGCGGACGGTCTATGGCCAACTGCTAAATGCCTGGTGGTGCCCTCCTGGGCAGCGGGGATGGTGCTCCTTCACTGCCCACCTGGGCTGTGGGTGGTGGGGCCCTCCTGGCCAGCTGGGCTGGGTCCTCCCTGGGCAGCGGCTATGGGGCTGGTGGGCTCTCCCGGGGCAGCTGTGCCGGTTCCTCCCGGGGCAGCGGCTATGGGGGTTGTGGGCTCCTCCTGGGCAGCAGGCCTGCTGCCTGACCTCTCCAACTTGCTGCCCTTGCCCTCCTTAGTCGTCGGCCTGTGGCCCTTTCCTCCCTTTGGAGCTGTGGCTGGTGACTGTCTCTGGGTGGTGTCCGGGGGGGATGTAGAAGGCGGGCTCCTGCGGCGCCCCTTCCGCCTTCTGCTCCTCTTCCCAGGGGGTGGGCTGGCTGTCCCCTTGCTGCTGGGCGAAGATCCAGACATGCGGGCTGGCGGGCTCCAATACCCCTGCACCCTTGTCAAGGGGGCTGCAGGGCTGGTGGTGGCTGAGGTGCTCTTCTTACCCAGACGAGAAGGAGGGGGGGGCTCAGGGTCAGGAAAGAAGTTAGTAGTGGCGAGGAAGAGCTTCTTGGGACAATGGAGAGTGGTAGGTACAGTGGGAATGGGAGTGGAGGGAGAGGATGTGGTTGTAGGTGAGTCACGTTTGCTGTCTTTGGGTGCAGGTGCAGGAGGGATAGGCTGTCGTGAGGTGGATGGCTGTTGGGTGGGTGGGTGGCTGCGTTTGTGTGGTGTGGAAGAGGGGGTGACAGACACAGTGGGAGAGGACACAGGGGACGTGTAAATGGCAGTGGGGGTGGTGACTGCACGTGTGCGGACTGGAGTGGAGGGTGTGCTGGTGATGGAAACACTGGCTGATGGTGAGGTGAATGGAGGTGTGAGTGTAGACGTCACAGGGAGGGAGGAGGGAGACGAGGAGGTGGGGGTCACAGAGGTGGTAGTGACTGTTGGCATGTCTGCATCGGAATGTTGCGTGTGTGAATGTCTGCGTGATCTGTGGTGCTTATGTTTGGATGAGCTTCTCTTGGGTGTTGAGGTGTGTGCAGGCTGGTCTGATGGTGTGGGTGGGACAGGCAGAGGAACAGGAGACTGGGAGGAGGGAGTTAGTAGAGGCAGGCAGGAGACAGGGACAATGGCTGCCGTCAGTGCTGAGGCCAGAGCCTGGAACGATCGCTGATGGGCAGCCTGACCCGAATGAATGCCCTCCAGGTACGCATTGCTGCGATGAACCTGCCTCTCCACCCCCTGGATGGCATTCAAAAGGGTAGTCTGCCCAACAATGAGCGTTCGGAGGAGGTCAATGACCTCCTCACTGAGGGCAGCGGGGGTAACAGGGGCAGGGCCTGAGGTGCCTGGGGCGAAGGAGATGCCCGGCTTCCTGGCAGAGCGGGCACGGGGCGAACGCGGAGGGGCTGCTGGGAGGGCGGAGATGGTGCGCTGGGTGGCGGCTGTACCTGTAATGGCGGGGGGCACGGATGGTGCCACCCCCGCAAGGGAGCCCCCTTCCGAGGACGTGTCCGTGTCGCTGCAGGCTCCAGTCGTCCCCGTCGTGGAGCTCCCCTCGCCCTCCGTCTCACTGGTCCAGTCTGACTCTGTGGCATGGCCCTCCTGGGCCATGTGAGATGCAGCTCCCTCCTGCCCCGATGCCACTTCTCCTCCGCCTGATGATGCTGATGCACACAAGCACAGAAAGACAAACAAAAAGGGGGGGGGAGAGAGAAATAAAGGGATATTGAGTACATGGATCTCCGGTACAGTTAGCGGACATGACAGACACAGATGCCCCCTGCACTAAGTTGCGCACTTGGGGTCCGCTACGCATTCCGTGGAACATGCCCTACACGCCTAGAGTTGTCAACTGCACCCATGGATGACACGGCCCAGGGATGGCTGTACTGACACACTACTGAGGGTGGTGGCTGGGGACACAGGGGCTTACGGGGGTGCCCAGCCTACAGATATCGCCCTGGCCTAGGGGGACCCACAGCCCTCCTCCCCCACCCAGACACCTCCACTGCACGACAACAGAGTAGATGATGCTTGTACTCACCCCCTTGTGTCTGCTGTGCTGCCCTCACGCGCCCATCCAAATCAGGGTAGGCCACCGCCAGGATCCGGAACATCAGGGGGCTCAGTTGACGGCAGGCACCCCGCCTACGTTGGGAGGCCATCCCCAGCAGAGACTCGGCGGTCTTCTTGGTCCCGCGGCGGATGTCCTCCCACCTCTTGCGGCAGTGGGTGCCCCGTCGATGGTGGACCCCCAGGGCCCGGACTTCCTTGGCGATGGCACGCCAAATCCCGATCTTCTCATGGGCGCGGACCTATGTGACACGTACAGGGAGGGAGAAATACCACGTTCAAGTTACTCAGCATTTTCCTTTCCAGTGGCCCAACGCCCCCCATCCCCGCCAGGCCCCCGCCAGGCCCCCCGCCATGCCCAACATGCCCCCCATCCCCGCCAGGCCCCCCGCCAGGCCCAACATGGCCCCCATCCCCGCCAGGCCCCCCGCCATGCCCAACATGCCCCCCATCCCCGCCAGGCCCCCCGCCAGCCCCAACATGCCCCCCATCCCCGCCAGGCCCCCCGCCAGGCCCCCCGCCATGCCCAACATGCCCCCCATCCCCGCCAGGCCCCCCGCCAGGCCCAACATGGCCCCCATCCCCGCCAGGCCCCCCGCCAGCCCCAACATGGCCCCCATCCCCGCCAGGCCCCCCGCCAGGCCCCCCGCCAGGCCCAACATGGCCCCCATCCCCGCCAGGCCCCCCGCCAGGCCCCCCGCCAGCCCCAACATGCCCCCCATCCCCGCCAGGCCCCCCGCCAGGCCCCCCGCCATGCCCAACATGCCCCCCATCCCCGCCAGGCCCCCCGCCAGGCCCCCCGCCAGGCCCAACATGCCCCCCATCCCCGCCAGGCCCCCAAGCCAACCAGTGGCCCCAAATCCAGATAGAATTAAACTCACTTGTTGGTCTGGAGGACCGTAGAGTAGCGCATACTGGGGGAGGACCCCATCCACAAGTTTCTCCAACTCCTCTCCAGTGAAGGCAGGGGCCCTTTCCCCAGTCGCAGCAGCCATTGTCCCTTCCAGACCGAGGTCACAGCAACACTTGCAGTATAGGTCCTCTCCTGTGAAAGTTCAAGTCGCAAGTGGATAAGTAGATAGAAAATGGCGGTCACGTCCGCGGCGGTGCGTACCGCGGCGGTGTGTCCCGCCACCGCCGGCGCCCTTCGCCATTGGCTCCTGAAACCCATAGGCTTCAATGTTAACCAATGCGGCTTCGCGCCGCGGTCTTGGCCCGCCGCCCGCCGCGGTGTGCCACGCCAGCGCATTGACCTCACATCCCATTGTCACACTTCACAGGTCAGGCAGCCGCCATTTCCAGGGCCCACATGGCTCAATTTCAACTGCGTCACACAGGCCTAGGCCTTGCATAGCCACTCATACACGCCATTCACTGCATAGAGAATCGTATACTGTGCTAGCTGTGAGTACGTACCTGTGGGTTGCCTGACTGTGTGCTCCATGTTGTCCTTCCTAGGCACCGTCCGCTGGGTTGGGCGAGGAGACGGATGAATCCTCCCGTGTACCGACCGCTGGTGGACCTGTCGACAATGGAAGAACGCCACATTATCCTGACCTACCGTCTTAACCGTGCCACTATCCATGAACTGTGTGCCCGGCTGGAGCCCGACCTGATGTCCCCCATCCGCCAACCCACAGGGATTCCCCCTCTGGTGCAGGTCATGTCAGTACTCCATTTCTTGGCAAGTGGGTCATTTCAGACAACCGTGGGAATTGCTTCTGGGATGTCTCAGCCCATGTTTTCAAAGGTGTTATCCAGAGTGTTGTCTGCCCTGATGAAATCCGTGAGGAACTACATCATTTTCCCTGAGGTGGGCGAACTGGCTACAGTGAAGGGTGATTTCTACGCCCTTGGACATATTCCCAACGTAATTGGTGCCATTGATGGGACCCATGTGGCTTTGGTTCCCCCAGGAGACAGGGAGCAGGTGTACAGGAACAGAAAAAGTTACCATTCAATGAACATCCAGGTGGTGTGTTTGGCTGACCAGTACATCTCGCATGTAAATGCCAAATTCCCAGGGTCAGTGCATGACGCCTACATCCTCAGGAATAGCAGCATCCCTTACGTGATGGAACAGCTACAGAGACACCGTGTATGGCTAGTGGGTGACTCTGGGTACCCCAACCTGTCGTGGCTACTGACCCCAGTAAGGAATCCCCGGACCAGGGCAGAGGAACGGTACAATGAGGCCCATGGGCGTACTAGGAGGGTGATCGAACGCACCTTTGGCCTCCTAAAGGCCAGGTTTCGCTGCCTGCATATGACCGGTGGATCCCTAATGTACTCACCTAAGAAGGTGTGTCACATCATCGTGGCCTGCTGCATGCTTCACAACCTGGCTTTGCGCCGCCAGGTGCCTTTCCTGCAGGAGGATGGTCGAGACGGTGGTGTTGTGGCAGCGGTGGAACCTGAGGAGAGTGACGAGGAGGAAGACGACGGGGCTGAAACAGACAACAGGGACAGAATCATTGAACAGTACTTCCAATAGGACACAGGTAACATTTCAAAGATAATTTAGTAAAAGTTAACTACTCTGCAGCATCTCTGCTGCCTGTCTATTTGCCCCAGTGTATGATGACTGAGTTTTGGCTTTTCCCTCCCTATTTCAGATCTGGGGTCCCCACTACGAGTCCTGTGCTTCGTTTCCCCATGGACTACAGCTTTGTGGCAGCTGTTTGTTGACTTCACCATGTACAAGGACATATTTGCACTGTCATGTCAATTACAATCTATTGAAATCACAGCCAGACTCCTGATATTTTGGTGCAAAATAGGTGTTTATTGAAGTGCTCAAAATGGGATGGGTGGTTTCAAGTGGGTGGGGGCTATGGTGAAGGAATGTCCATGGCAGAGTCCAGAGTAACAGTCACACAGGTGCATTGTCCAGAGGCCTGTGGAGAGATGGAGCATGGGCAGTTCGAGGATGGACAGGGTGACAATGTGGGACAGTGGGATGACATCAGGTGGTATCCATTGCTGGCGGGGGTCTTGACATCCTACTCTGTCTTGCGAGATCTCAGGGCCCTCTTGCGGGGTGGTTCTTCTCCTGCAGGAGGTGGGGGTCTGGTGGGCTGCTGCTGTGCGGGGGCCTCCTGTCCACTAGCGCCGGCGGAGGTGGATGGCTGTTCTTGGTCCCGGCTAGTGGCAGGGGCCCTTGGGTGTTGTTCAGTGTCCGCCCTGCTGTTTACGAGGTCCTGCAGCAGCCCTACCATGGTAACCAGGGTGGTGTTGATGGCTCGGATGTCCTCCCTGTACCCCCGATAGTGTTCCTCCTGCAGCACCTGGATCTCCTGGAACCGGGCCAGTACCGTCGCCATCGTCTCCTGGGAGCGGTTGTATGCTCCCATGATGGTGGTGAGGACCTCGTGGAGAGTGGGTTCCCTGGGCCTCTCCTCCCCCCCTGTCGCACAGCTGCCCGCCGAGTTGCCCTGTTTCCCTGGGCCTCTGCCCCCTGGCCGGTGTGCCCACTACCACTGCCCCCAGGTCCCTGTTGTTGTTGGGGTGGTGGGTTATCCTGGGTGCCCTGTAGTGGTAGACACACCGCAGATTGACTCGCCCTGGAGACAGAGGCATGGGCCCGCTGGGTGGGAGCTGTGCTGGTGTTCCCAGAGGGGTTAGGGTCTATAGTGGCCTGTGCCTGTGTGAGGGGAACCGACTGTCCAGAGGTCCCCGATGGTCCGGGCTGGTCATCGGTGTCCAGATCGACAGAGCTGCTGTCATCGCTGACGGCCTCTGGGGTGGGGGGTGTGGATAATTCTGTCCCCTCCGCCGCGGTGTGTTGACGGTCGGGTCCTGCAGGGGTATAGAGGTATGGTTATAGTTTCAATGTGTCGCATATGGGTGTATCTGTGGGTTCTCGTGTCCCCAAGTGCTGGCATTCGTGTGTGGGGGCTTTGGTGAGGGTGGCTTGTGGGGGGATGTGTATATGCATTGGGCATGCTTTGGTGATGGGTGTCCATGCTTAGTGGACGCATGCAGGCCTAGGTTTTGGGATGAGTGGGTTGTGATGGTGAGACATTGGCGGGGAATAGGTGTGGTGGGGGTGGGGGTGAGGATGGTGGTGGGGGTGAGGATGGTGGTGGGGGTGAGGGTGGGGGTGAGGGTGGGGGTGAGGGTGGGGTTCGAGGATGGGGGTGAGGGTTGGGGTCTGATTTGGCATGCAGGTGGGGGGGAAGCAGTATTGAAGCTTCAACTTACCAGTATCCATTCCTCCGCCGACTCCTGCGAGGCCGTCAGGATGCAGGATGTTCAAGACTTCCTCCTCCCATGATGTGAATTGTGGGGGTTGAGGTGGGGGTCCTCCGCCAGTCTTCTGCACGGCGATGTTGTGCCTGGATACCATGGAACGCACCTTCCCCCGTAGGTCGTTCCATCGCTTCCTGATGTCTTCCCGATTTCTGGGGTGCTGTCCCACTGCGTTCACCCTGTCGACAATCCTCTGCCATAGCTCCGTCCTCCGGGCAATGCTGGTGTATTGGACCTGTGTGCCGAACAGCTGGGGCTCTACACGAACGATTTCCTCCACCATAACCCTGAGTTCTTCGTCTGTGAAGCGGGGTTGTCTTTGGGGTGCCATGGGGTGGTGTGTATGATGTGTGGGGTGGAGTATGTGTATTTAAGTGAGTTGAGTGTGGTGGTGTGTGTTGTTTTGTGTGTGGATAGTGTGTGGGTGATGGTGTTGAGTGGCTGTGGCTGTTATGTTTTGGATGCTGGTGTCTCGCTCTTGCCTTCTTTACGATTTTGTAAGCGTAGGGGTTTGTGGGTGATGTGGGTGGGTGTTTTATATTGTATTGTGTGTGTGGGAGTGGTGTGTGTATGTGTATCAGGTGTGTGGGATTCAAATCGTCCAATGTGGGTGAGTTTTGTTCGTTGGTGTGTATTCTGACCGCGCCGGTGTGTCCCGCCAATGGAATACCGCGTTTGAATGACCGCCGCGTGGATTCGTGGGTCGTAATGGGATGGGCGTATTTCTGTTGGCGTGGCGGTGGAGGTTTGGTCACCTCCACCTTTCCGCCGACCGCTGGTCTGGCGGTCTGTTGTGGCGGTCGGTTTTTCGGAGGTTTGCCTTCTGCGGGTCAGAATGACCGTGGCGGGTTTCCGCGACCGTGGCGGGATTATGGAGGATTTCTGACCGGCGGTAGGCGCCTTTTACCGCCGAGGTCAGAATGACCACCATAGTGTGGTCATGACAGGGTAGGAGGGATCCTGGTGCACATTGTCTAGTGATTACATCATCCTCCAAGGGCAATTTCTGAGCATAATTATCACACCCCTGGCACCCTGAACCTCAGATCACTATGGAACTGGAGACAGGACTGAAGACAGACTGCCCTGCTGATCCCTGGACCTGGCAAAGAGAGGCTGCACAGTCTGCTGGACTGCCATACATTGGGCAAGTGAAGAGAGGACTATGCCTGTGGCTCCTGGCTTGAGGAAAAGTCTGCCCAATCCCCAGACCAAAGAAGTGACTCCAAGGGTAAGTTGGCTGCCCCCTGGAACCAGCACCAGGGCCATCTAAGCTGAAGAAGCCAAACTTGGCAAGGCAGTAGTGACTTCTGGAGAATCGCTGCTGGGCACCACAAGAGACTGATCCTCAAATGTCAAAAGTTGCACCCGAGTCTGCAATACCCAGTAGTGTCATCTGAGTCCAGATTGGTCACCCAAGAAGGGCCCTAGCCTCCACCAAAGGTTACTGCTGGATCTGCTGTGACCGGAGACAGTTAGCCCAGAAGTTGCTTGTATTTTACTGTCTTGAAAAGACTTCGAGGGACCCCTAACCTCTGTGTTTCAAGTGCCCCACCTGGCCGCTAGACTGAGGAGCAACTGCAAGGACACCCCAGTGGACCGCAAAGGACCCAAGCATCCTTGAACCTCCTCCATCTTCTGCATCCTCCAGCATCAGGACCACCCCATTAAAGCCTATGGCAGATGTGGTGTAAAGTTCAGAACTGGACTGGAGAATGCTTTGGTGACCAGGTAACTGTTCAACTACTTCTTAATGACCTTACTAACCTTCTCCCTGCTGGATTTGATTGACCTAAACGGGCATGAGTAGTCTTAAAAAACTCTTTCAAACTTTTCAAATGTTTCCAAAACTTACTGTTACCAATGCTTGTTTGCCGTTCTGACTAAAAGAACTCAGATTTACATTTTCTTTAAAAATCTGTACATACTGAACTCTTCAGTGGATGTTGCTCATCTTGGTCTCTAAAATGCCATAAAAATATAATCTATTTTTTTAAATTGGTGTCAAATTTATTTTCTGTTGTGTGAAGTTATTGATTCATTGGACTAGTTCCTTTGTTAAAGCTTTGCTGCTCAAAGACACAGCTACCCATGATGGCGCTAAGTGTTTTGCAAATGAAACTGATGGGACCCAAGAGTTCTTGTGAGTGTATTATATGGTATGGTTGTGCAACCATACCATATAATACACCCAAATCTCACAAGGTAAGTTCCAGTCTTCTCTTGGTTATCAGATTACTTTTTGGAGGAAAAGTTTCCAAGTCCTAAATTTTTGTTTTAGCTGTTTGGGCACATTTAGTGCCACTTTAAAAGGTCCAGGACTGAATGAACACAACTTGGATGATAGTACTCACTTCAGGCAGGGTCCTTTGAACAGTTCTAGTTGTTTTCTGTCTTGGTAGCTCAGAGCAGGAGGCCAGCCAACTCGTCCTTGAAGTCACTTTTGTAGTCCTGGGTTCAAGCAGTTAGAAATCCCTGAAGCAAGATGGCAGTCCTCTAAGGGCTCAAGTTGGGCTTCAAGGAGCAGGGCTATCATCTGGTAGCAACAGGGCTGCCCTCTGAAATATAATTCAGGCCAGTAGGGCAGTCCTCTGAAGTACATGCAAGACTTCTGAGTGTCTTCTGCAAGTCCAGGAATAAACTGATGAGTGGGTCTGAATGTCCCTTTTATATACCTAATAGCAGCTTTGACATGTAAGAAACTTCTAGAGTTTTCTCCACACAGTTGGTTCTGGAATCTCCTTCCTCCTTGCCTAACCTCCAAGATGTCTAGGGTGACAAACATCTGGTGTGACGTTCTTTGTGAGTGAGTTGAGACACCTCCTTTGAAATGTAAGTGGAGCAGGAAACAGCGCAACCCTGCCACCCTGGTAGGATGGCCCATCCTGACAACAACTAGCCCCCTTTTGTCTCATTGTCTAGGAGGATTACATAAAGGCCAGCTGACACTCTAATCACAATAATGTAAACCAGAACACATGATGCAGGCTTCAAATGGTTAGGACAAGAAAAAGACAACTTTATAACAGTAGCATTTTCAGAATTGTGATTTATAATCTTTTCAGGTAGAGAGGATTTTAAATTACAATTCTTTAGAGACCAAACATGACATTTCTAACTATTCCAGAAACTCAAGTTATCTTTTATTAAATTTAATTATGTAACCCAATGCTATCCTATGAGAGAGGTAGACCTCAACACTGTGAAAAATGAATTTGAGAGTTTTTCTATACCAGGACTAGTAAACCATAAAAGTACATGTCCAATTATTTAAATACACTGCACCCTGCCCTATGGCCATTTAGGGACTCACTTAGGAGTGACTTAAATGTATTAAAAAGGGAGCTTTAGGTGTGTCAGAGGTTTGTTTTGCAAGGTTGAATTGGCAGTTTAAAACTGCACACAGGCTGCTATGGCAAGCCTGAGACATATTTGAAATGGCTACTCATGTGGATGGTATTATAAGTGCTACAGACCTACTAGTAGTTTTTAATTTA
The DNA here is from genome assembly GCF_031143425.1 of Pleurodeles waltl. Classification (NCBI taxonomy): domain Eukaryota; kingdom Metazoa; phylum Chordata; class Amphibia; order Caudata; family Salamandridae; genus Pleurodeles; species Pleurodeles waltl. The sequence continues at coordinate 273,305,291 of NC_090445.1, read as the reverse complement.
CAGACCTTGGGTAAATGTTGCAGCACTTTACTAGAGACTTATAAGTAAATTAAATGTGACAATCAGGTGTAAGCCGATTTTAATATGTTTCTAAAGAGTACTGACACCTTAGCACTGGTTAGTAGTGCTAAAGTGCAGTGAGTCTTAAAGCTAGCAAAAATGAAAACAGGAGGGGAGTAGGCAAAAAGTGTGTGGGCAGACCACCCTAAGAGTGACACATCTAGCAAGCCTTATTTGCATTTGCATTAGTGATGATGTTATTGCAACATGACATGAGATAAGTATGATTTTGCTCTAAATATTGCAGGTCACGTAACAAACACATCTGGTTTTTATACATCATTGTACAAATAATATGCTCCACAGTTTTGCAAATATTGTATATCATGGATTTTATGATTCTCAATATTTGGTAGCTAAATTTAAATTCATGTATCCGACTTTTAGATTGTTTTTGCACTCTTACAAGTAACACTTGCACCAGCAGGTACTAGTAGGCCTTGACTGTCCATTTTGTCCACCAGGCATTTCCCAGTTTGCTGGAACCTCTTTGTGTAGGTCCATTTGCATCTCTTGGCATTCTCCTGAAAGTGGGCCTTCTGACTACTCTTGACGTCCTCTTGATTGTCAGTGAGCTTGCCTTCTTCTGCATTTTCCAACTGCTGGCATGCTCTCTTTTCCTAGATTCCTCCTGTTTCTTGCATGCTTACCACTCTTGATGCTCTTCCAACCGTCAATGTGCCTGCCTTTTTTTGGCATTGTTAGAAATGGGGTCTCTGGTGGGCAGTCATTTTGCACTCTGTCCAAGCAGGGACCCTCACTCTATTCAGAGTAAGGGAGATACACAGCTCAGATAACCCCTGCTTACCCCCTTGGTAGCTTGGCACAAGCAGCCAGGCTTATCTCAGAGGCAATGTGTAAAGTATTTGTACGAACATACACAGTAACACAGTGAAAACACCTGAAAATAACTCAACACCAGTTTAGAAAATTGCTAATACTTATCTAAATCAAACATTTCCAAAATGACAAATATCCAACAATACACAAGCAGAGTAATTAATTTTTAAAGATCAAACTTGAATATAGCGCTTAAAAACACAATGCTTCAGTTTAGAGTTATTGCGGAATTGTGACGGAGTCATTCCCAACAATCTGATGCCAATGGTGCCAGTCACGGAGTCACACGGACCCCCAGGTACGGTACCTTTGGTTAAGAATAAACAAGCAGGTGCATGTAGTCAGGGAGGAAAGGCGTCGTTGGATTCGGTGTGATGTCGGGTCCTCACTGCGGAGCAGGGGAGGTGATGCAGCTTTTGTGTGAAGCATTAGTTCCATACACTCCGGCAGGGTCAATGCCTGGCGGGTCAGGACTGGGTCGCGGTCACGCCACGGGGCTGCAGGCGTCGCAGTGGAGTTGGGTGTAGTGGGTGTCAGTGACACGCACTTGAGACTCATGATGTCACAGGACGTCAGCTGTGCTGCAGCAGCATCAGGTCTGCGATGTCGGCGGGGACATCGCACTCCAGCGGGAACCACGGCTTCGGTAACAGGCGATGTGGTCTCAAGCAGCGGCGTTGGTCTATGCGTCATCAGGAGTGGGTCCACTGGTTTTTCTTATGTTTCAACCAGCTTTCACTCCCAGGGGCCCAGAGACTGGAGTAGGCACTACGTGGTGAGCTAGGATCCACAGCAAGTCGGCCCAGAGGGTGGTAAGTGAAGTCTTTGCTGTCCCTCAGACTTCTTAACTGGAGGCAAGCTCAGTCCAAGCCGTTGGAGAAACTTCACCAGCAGGATTGCAGAAAGCACAGTCCATCCCTTTCCCGCTTAGGCAGAAGCAGGAGCAGCAGGGCAGCACAGCAAAGCAACAGGCAGAGTGGCAGGTCCTCCTCAAGCATCATGCTCTTCTCCTTGGCAGAGGTTACTCTTGGTCCAGAAGTGATCTGAAAATTTGGGGTTTTGGGTCCACTACTTAAACTCATTTCTGCATTTGAAGTAGGCACAATTCAAAGGAAAGGATCTATTGTTCACAATATTTTGCCTTGTCCAGGCCTGGCCCCAGACACACCTCATGGGGTTTGGGCTCTGCATTGTGTAAGGACAGGCACAGCCCTTTCGGGTGTAAGTGTCAGCTCCTCCCTCCCCACTCTAGCCCAGGAGACTCATTAGGACATGCAGGACACTTCCCAGCTCCCTTTGTGTCACTGTCTATTAGGAATTCACAAACAGCCCAACTGTCAGTCTGACCCAGACATGGATTACACAAGCAGGCAGAGGCACAGAATGATTAAGCAAGAAAATGCCCACTTTCTAAAAGTGGCATTTTCAAACAAAGATTCTAAAACCAACTTTACTAAAAGATGTATTTTAAAATTGTGAGTTCAGAGACCCCACACTCCATATCTCTATCTGCTCCCAATGGGAAATTGCACTTAAAAGATATTTAAAGGCAGTCCCCATGTTAACCTATGGGAGAGATAGGCCTTGCAATAGGGAAAAACAAATATGCCAGTATTTCACTACCAGGACATGTGAAACACATCAGTACATGTCCCACTTCTTACATACACTGCACCCTGCCCAAGGGGCTACCTAGGGCCTACCTTAGGGGTGACTTACCCATAACAAAAGGGAAGGTTTATGCCTGGCAAGTGGGTACACTTACCAGGTCAAACTGGCAGTGCAAGACTGCATACACAGACACTGCATTGGCAGGTCTGAGAAATGTTACATGGTTACTCATGTGGGTGGCAAAATCAGTGCTGCATTTGATTTACAGCCCCTGGGCACCTCCAGTGCTCTTTACTAGGGATGTATTAGTAAATCAAAATGCCAATCATGGATAACAAATCACTAATACATTTTAGACAGAGAGCACTTGCACTTTAGCACTGGTTAGCAGTGGTAAAGTGCCCAGAGTATCTAAACCAGCCAAAACGAATTACAGCACAGGGTCCAAAAACAAGAGGACAGAAGCAAAACGTATAGGGAAACAACAGCAAGAGCTGCCAGGTCTAACAGGCATCCTTGTGATTGCTGGTGTGCTCGCTTTCCAAAGCATCATTGCTGTCAACCACCCATTCTCGTCTTCCTGAAGGGAACATGGTAAGTATTCACAGGTCTTAATGTGTATTTGTGCAAGAGGCACAATTGAGAAAAGTGGCATGTAACAGGTTCATGGAAAACCCGTCTCTTTCACAATGCTGTAAGGTCAGTGGGGGCACCAATAAGTGCACAGTGAACATTCTAGTTATCTGCGACCTGACAGCCAATCAGCATAAAGATGGAGAAGGCTGTGCTAATGGTGGCAAAGACCTAATAGAGGACGTCGATCTGAAGGAAGACAACAATCTGTGGAAGGACAGAGAACAGTGAACGAAAGGAGCGGCAGCAGAAGGGTATGAAATGGGAAACAAAAGAGCAGCATCGGAGGAGCCGAGTGGAGACACCAGCAGCCAAAGGAGACCGGAACCTCCAGAGGGAAATGAGCATGAAGTGGAAACCCAGGGGAGAAGCATATTGGGCGGGATTCCATGGCTCCATCCCAGAGTTGTGTCTCTATGCAAGTACCCTCCAGGGGTTTGGGAACTGTACAGAGGTGGGTTTCAGTAAAGAAAGGACTGTTGAGCTTCTTCTTATAGGAAGTTCTGAGGTAACTTAAAACACTGATTCTTGTTTCAGCATATGATCAAGCTGTGGTGTTGTTTGGATGAATATCGGTAAATACAACCTCACTAAAACAAAGGAAATTACTAGTCACTGCATGGGATACAAGGGAGCAGCCAACATGCAGTATTTCTAGCATATCCAAAGAGAGCACTGTACAGTGTGGGTATCAGGGAATAAGCAGGAATTGATAAAAAAAAAAGGCCAGATAGTTAATCCCCTGTTTTCTTTATCCCCAAGGGTACATCAAGATCACAGAGGAAGAACCAAGAGCCATGGAAAACCCTTAGGAATTGGGAACTAAACAAGTTAAGAGAGAGAGAGAGAGAGAGAGAGAGAGAACAAGAACCAGAGAAAACTGTGCCACTCACAAATACAAACTATTGCATTCTATATTACAAAATAAATTTTTCATTCAAAATATCACCTCTTGTGAGACTGTTAGTTCAACAGCCTTCTCTAGCTTGTCACATGGCATACACATTACATTTTCATCTTCACATTCCTGTTTACAGACGGAGCTTTCTGATACCATGTATAGATGATTCCTGTGCTTTATCAAGGTACACAGAGGCTCCTGGTGCACCAACAATTGAACCAACAAATCAAAAAATAAAGATGCAGTGAAATAGAGGAGCTGAATTGATGAATGAACTTCTAAATCTTAAACAAAAGAAAATTTGAACAATTGCGGATATTTGTTTTCTGAACTTTTATCATCTTCCAGCTAAGCAACCACAGGACCCCTGTCAGAGAAAATAAAAGATACTTTGGGAGGAGTGAGTGAATGCTTATATTATGTTGCCAGGTTCAAGCAGAGAGATTTTAAGGATTTTTAGGGCCCTTGACCAAATGTATTTTGCGGTCCCCTGTTCGGAACAGCTTTGAATTTATCAAAATGTCAGTTCTTTCATGCTCTCTTTGCAACGGTACACTTCTACAAATGCCAAATGTGGTTACATCTAGTATTCAGGGACAGTGACATGTCTTCAATACGGTAGCACAGCATCAGCTCACTAATATTACTGCATATATTCTCGGTAACACCTGTGAAATAACTCTCTGTACACCATGTGTGGGTAAGGAAGTGGTGAGTTTATTTTATATGTGCAACAGGAAGGGAAACTCACCAGCAACCTCCACCAGGTAGTTCCAAGTTCCGATTCTCCATACACCAACATTAAGCAACGCAAGACTGCTCATGCACCGTTGCTGACATGGAACATAACAGACCCCCTTCCCTCATTAATTTACTCAAAAACATTTAAGGAGCTTATAATGAAATACTAGAGTGTACGAACAGTTACATACATTTTTTAATTATAGCACTGACATCATAAGAAAATGTTACAACCTATGCATTGACTAACATGAGATATCACATTACGAAAATTGAGGTTTGCTCTATGCCTTTACTACTTTTCACAATCTTCTAATCTCTTGGGCAACCTTATCATTGTCATGGAGATGTGGGACACATCCCCTCCCTCCTGATACAGAGGACTCAGACTTATCTTGAGTTATCACTTTTTGATCAATACACTCTGGAATTTCACAATCTTTCCATGATTCCACACATTTCCATCACTTATCAACAAAGAATATTTGTATACTTTCACAACCTTCAAAGGCTCGGAAAATGTAGACTCACACTTGTTGACCCTACCCTCTTTCAAAACATGTACCCAATCAGCAATCTCATAATCTCCATCCACACTTTCTCTCACCACTTTCTCCCTCTTTATCCCTTTTGACAGCAAAGCTCTATGCTTCTGCTCCCTTATCACTTTAAAGGAAGATTTTCATGTCACACTGTGAGGAGTTGTGCGGTATGACCATATCAGGTCCCACACTGCTTTACACCAATTCATACCATTGCTTATTGCCAACTGCAAGCCCTCCTTCAATGTTCTTTTCCACCTCTCAACTAGTCTGCTACTCTGCGGATAATATACAGATGCCCTTATGTGTTTGTTGTCATACATTTTAAAATGATCTGTCATGACCTTTGACAAAAAGTTTACTCTGTTGTCAGAAACAATAGCTTCAGATACATCTTCGTTGGTTAACAACTCAAGCACTACTTCAGTAGTGACATTTTCAACAAACGTTACCACCGGCCATCATGAAAAATAGTCCACCACCCCCAGAAACATATAATGCCCGCATGACATCAATGGCTATTGTTTTCCAGGGTCCAGCAGACTTGTTTGATTCAGTGGAAGCCTTTTCCACCATCTTTTGAGACTGGTCACTCCATGCATACAACACACTCTTTGATAGAGTTCTACATCTCTCCCAACCCTAGGCCACCAGCACTCTGACCTGATACAACTCTTAGTTGCACTCATGCCCAGATGGCCTTAATGAGCAAGTTTCATCACACATTCTCGCAATGAGGGAGGAACCACCAAATTGTTCTCCTCTCAATACAAAATGTCCTTCCTTAGATAATTCCACATTTACTTAATGGAAACATTCTGCTTCCGTTGAACCAACTCCCCTCAACGGCCATACCTCCTGCATATATTTCATAACTTCCTGCAAAAAGGAATCCTACTGTATCTGTAACACACCCTCTTACACCCACTCTTCATGTAAAATCCTTCTCTCAGTAACCATTCCCACATCCAATTCCACTGCAGCTACCAACTCTTCCAGTTCATCGTTCTCCTATACTCCATCCCTTAAAGGGAACCTTGATAAGCAATTGTGTAATACATTTTTTTCCTGTGCACAACATTGTTATACTCTAACATCCTCATCACCCAGTGAGCTATTCTCGGTGTGGCCCTTTGTAGGAGGCTGGACTGGCTTGTAGTGAGTACCAAGGGGTACTTGCACCTTGCACCAGGCCCAGTTATCCCTTATTAGTGTATAGGGTGTCTTGCATTCGTTATCTAAGGAATCCCAAGAGACAGAGACCCTAAATAGCCAGAAAAGAGGGTATGGCTACCTAGGAGAGAGGATAGGCTAGCAACACCTGCAGGAGCCTATCAGGAGGAGTCTCTGATGTCACCTGGTGGCACTGGCCACTCAGAGCAGTCCAGTGTGCCAGCAGCACCTCTGTTTCCAAGATGGCAGAGGTCTGGAGCACACTGGAGGAGCTCTGGGCACCTCCCAGGGGAGGTACAGGTCAGGGGAGTGGTCACTCCCCTTTCCTTTGTCCAGTTTCGCGCCAGAGCAGGGCTAAGGGGTCCCTGAACCGGTGTAGACTGGCTTATGCAGAAATGGGCACCAAAAGTGCCCATGAAAGCATTTCCAGAGGCTGGGGGAGGCTACTCCTCCCCTGCCTTCACACCATTTTCCAAAGGGAGAGGGTGTAACACCCTCTCTCAGAGGAAGTTCTTTGTTCTGCCATCCTGGGCCAGGCCTGGCTGGACCCCAGGAGGGCAGATGCCTGTCTGAGGGGTTGGCAGCAGCTGCAGTGAAACCCCGGGAAAGGCAGTTTGGCAGTACCAGGGTCTGTGCTACAGGCCACTGGGATCATGGGATTGTGCCAACTATGCCAGGATGGTATAGAGGGGGCAATTCCATGATCATAGACACATTACATGGCCATATTCGGAGTTACCATTGTGAAGCTACATATAGGTAGTGACCTATATGTAGTGCACGCGTGTAATGGTGTCCCCGCACTCACAAAGTCCGGGGAATTGGCCCTGAACAATGTGGGGGCACCTTGGCTAGTGCCAGGGTGCCCACACACTAAGTAACGTAGCACCCAACCTTTACCAGGTAAAGGTTAGACATATAGGTGACTTATAAGTTACTTAAGTGCAGTGTAAAATGGCTGTGAAATAACGTGGACATTATTTCACTCAGGCTGCAGTGGCAGGCCTGTGTAAGAATTGTCAGAGCTCCCTATGGGTGGCAAAAGAAATGCTGCAGCCCATAGGGATCTCCTGGAACCCCAATACCCTGGGTACCTCAGTACCATATACTAGGGAATTATAAGGGTGTTCCAGTAAGCCAATGTAAATTGGTAAAATTGGTCACTAGCCTGTTAGTGACAATTTGAAAGAAATGAGAGAGCATAACCACTGAGGTTCTGATTAGCAGAGCCTCAGTGAGACAGTTAGTCACTACACAGGTAACACATTCAGGCACACTTATGACCACTGGGGCCCTGGGTGACAGGGTCCCAGTGACACATACAACTAAAACAACATATATACAGTGAAAAATGGGGGTAACATGCCAGGCAAGATGGTACTTTCCTACACAACCCCCCCCAAACGAAGGACAATAAGACTAGCCATGACCTGGTGAGTCTTCATTGTCTAAGTGGAAATATCTGGAGAGTTCATCTGCATTGGAGTGGCTACTCCCAGGTCTATGTTCCACTGTATAGTCCATTCCCTGTAGGGATATGGACCACCTCAATAATTTAGGATTTTCACCTTTCATTTGTTTTAGCCAAAGTAGAGGTTTGTGGTCTGTCTGAACAATGAAGTGAGTGCCAAACAGGTATGGCCTCAACTTCTTCAGAGCCCAGACCACAGCAAAGGCCTCCCTCTCTATGGCAGACCAACGCTTTTCTCTAGGGGTCAACCTCCTACTAATAAAAGCAACAGGTTGATCCTGGCCCTCAGAATTAAGTTGTGATAGGACTGCCCCTACTCCTAATTCAGATGCATCAGTTTGGACATAGAATTTTTTTGAGTAACAAGGGCTTTTCAGGACAGGTGCAGAGCACATGGCCTGCTTCAGCTCCTCAAAAGCTTTCTGACAGTTTGCTGTCCCTAATACCTTTTTAGGCATTTTCTTGGATGTGAGGTTATTAAGAGGGGCTGCAATGGAGCCATAGTTCTTAATGAACCTCCTGTAATACCCAGTGAGGCCTAGGAAGGCTCTCACCTGAGTCTGAGTGGTAGGGGGAACCCAATCAATAATTGTTTGGATTTTCCCCTGAAGTGGTGCAATCTGTTCCCCACCAACAAGGTGTCCCAGATAAACCACCTTACCCTGCCCTATCTGGCACTTTGAAGCCTTGATAGTGAGGCCTGCCTTTTGCAGGGCCTCTAAAACTTTCCATAGGTGGACCAGGTGATCATCCCAGCTGGAGCTAAAGACAGCTATATCGTCCAAATATGCTGCACTGAAAGCCTCCAGCCCTTGCAGGACTGTGTTCACCAACCTTTGAAAAGTGGCAGGTGCATTTTTCAATCCAAAAGGCATTACTGTAAATTGGTAATGGCCTCCAATGGTTGAAAATGCAGTTTTAGGTTTAGCATCTTCTGATAATTTGATCTGCCAATACCCTGCAGTCAAATCAAAAGTGCTTAGATACTTGGCAGATGCCAGTGTATCTATGAGCTCATCTGCCCTGGGTATAGGGTGAGCATCAGTTTTGGTTACCTGGTTGAGACCTCTGTAGTCTACACAAAACCGCATTTCCTTCTTTCCATCTTTGGAATGGGGTTTTGGTACAAGTACCACAGGAGAAGCCCATGGACTTTCAGAGTGCTCAACCACTCCCAGTTCTAGCATTTTCTGCACCTCTTGCTTTATGCAGTCCCTGACATGGTCAGGCTGCCTATAGATTTTACTTTTGACAGGTAAACTGTCTCCAGTATCTATAGTGTGCTCACACCAAGAAGTGGTACCTGGCACTGTAGAGAAGAGTTCAGAAAACTGACCCAGGAGATTTATGCAATGGTCTTTCTGCTCAGCAGTAAGACAATCAGCCAAAACTACACCTTCCACAAGAGCATCTTGTTCTGTGGAAGGGAAGAGATCAGGTAGAGGATCACTGTCTTCTTCCTGCCCCTCATCAGTTGCCATGAGCAGGGTGAGATCAGCCCTGTCATAGTAGGGTTGCAGGCGGTTGACATGGAGCACCCTAAGGGGACTCCTGGCAGTGCCTAAGTCAACTGAATAGGTGACTTCTCCCTTCTTTTCAACAATTGTGTGGGGTCCACTCCATTTATCTTGGAGTGCTCTTGGGGCCACAGGCTCCAAGACCCACACTTTCTGCCCTGGTTTGTACTGAACCAAAACAGCCTTCTGATCATGCCATTGCTTCTGGAGCTCTTGGCTGGCCTGAAGGTTTTTACTGGCCTTTTTCATATACTCAGCCATCCTTGATCTGAGGCCAAGTACATAATCCACAATATCTTGCTTTGGAGCTTTTAAAGGTTGTTCCCAACCCTCCTTGACAAGTGTTAGTGGACCCCTAACAGGGTGACCAAAGAGGAGTTCAAAGGGGCTGAAGCCCACTCCTTTCTGGGGTACCTCCCTGTAGGCAAAAAGGAGGCATGGTAACAGGATATCCCATCTCCTGCAGAGTTTTTCAGGGAGACCCATAATCATGCCTTTGAGAGTTTTGTTAAATCTCTCCACCAGTCCATTTGTTTGTGGATGATAGGGTGTAGTGAACTTGTAAGTCACACCACCCTCCTTCCACATGGCCTTTAAGAATGCAGACATGAAATTGCTTCCTCTGTCTGATACTACTTCCTTTGGGAAGCCCACCCTAGAAAATTTTCCCAGGAGGGCCTTTGCCACTGCAGGTGCTGTAGTGGTCCTTAAAGGAATTGCTTCAGGATATCTTGTGGCATGGTCCACTACCACCAAGATAAACCTATTGCCTGAAGCAGTAGGAGGGTCAAGGGGGCCAACTATGTCAACCCCTACCCTTTCAAAGGGAACCCCAACCACAGGCAGTGGAATAGGGGTGCCTTTGGAGTGCCACCTGTCTTGCCACTGGCTTGACAGGTTTCACATGACTTACAAAATTCCTTTGTGTCCTCAGACATCCTAGGCCAATGAAACAGGGGAACAAGCCTGTCCCAAGTTTTCATTTGCCCCAGATGTCCAGCTAGGGGAATGTCGTGTGCTAGAGTTAGGAGGAACTTTCTGTACTCCTGAGGAATCACTAACCTCCTGGCAGTTCCAGGTTTAGGATCCCTTGCTTCAGTGTACAAGAGGTTGTCCTCCCAGTAAACTCTGTGAGAGTCACTGACATCCCCATTAGCCTGTTTGACAGCTTGCTGTCTTAGACCCTCTAGTGTGGGACAGGTTTGCTGTGCCACACTCAGCTCCTCCCTGGCAGGCCCCCCTTCACCCAAAAGCTCAGCAGTGTCTGCTTCCAGCTCCTCTGGTGTAGGTTCTGCACAGGGTGGAAATTCTTCTTCCTCAGAAGTAGAATCCACTATAGAGGGAGGGATAGTAGGAAGTGGTTTTCTTCTACTAGCCCTAGCTTTAGGGAGCACTTGGTCCATTGTTCCAGGATCCAAGCTTCCCTGTCCTTTTTGCTTTTTGGCCTGAGCCCTGGTTAAAGCAAAAATATGCCCTGGGATGCCCAGCATTGCTGCATGGGCCTCCAACTCCACATCTGACCAAGCTGATGTCTCCAAATCATTTCCTAGTAGACATTCTACAGGTAAATCTGTGGCTACCACAACTTTCTTTGGACCAGTAACCCCTACCCAGTTGAGATTTACAACAGCCATGGGGTGGCTAAGTGTGTTGTTGTGAGCATCGGTTACTTGGTACTGGTGACCAAGTAGGTGTTGTTCAGGGTGGACCAGTTTCTCTATGACCATAGTCACACTGGCTCCAGTGTCCCTGTAGGCCTGAACCTCAACACCATTTATTAGGGGTAGCTGCTTGTACTTATCCATATTAAGGGGGCAAGCAACTAAGGTGGCTAAATCAATAGCCCCCTCAGAGACTAATATAGCCTCTGTGGTCTCCCTAACCAGACCAACCCCAACTAAGTTACCAATAGTGAGCCCAGCTACTCCCTTGGATTGGCTATTAGTAGGTTTGCTCCCACCACCACTGCTATTAGTAGGGACACTAGGTGTAGCAGTAGGGGTTGTAGTGGTAGGAGGCTTGGTGCTTTTCTTTGGACAACTGGGATCTGTTGTCCAATGGCCTTTTATTTTACATAAATAGCACCATGGTTTCTTTTCCTTGTTTTGATTAGAAGAGGATTTGTGGGCCTGATGAAGACTCATTTTTAGATTTGTCCCCACCCTTGTCAGAAGGCTTACCATCCTTCTTCTTGTTGCCATCTTTGTCACCCCCTGTATGAACTTTTCTGTTCACCCTTGTTCTGACCCATTTGTCTGCCTTCTTTCCCAATTCTTGGGGAGAGGTCAGATCAGAGTCCACCAAGTACTGGTGCAACAAATCAGACACACAATTATTAAGAATATGCTCTCTCAGGATCAAGTTATACAGGCTGTCATAATCAGTAACTTTACTGCCATGTAACCACCCCTCCAAGGCCTTCACTGAATGGTCAATGAAATCAACCCAGTCTTGTGAAGACTCCTTTTTGGTCTCTCTGAACTTTATCCTGTATTGTTCAGTGGTTAAGCCATAACCATCCAGGAGTGCATTCTTAAGAACTTTGTAATCATTAGCTTCATTTTCTTTCACAGTAAGGAGCCTATCCCTACCTTTTCCACTAAATGATAGCCATAGGATAGCAGCCCACTGCCTTTGAGGGACATCCTGTACAGCACAGGCTCTCTCAAGTGCAGCAAACCACTTGTTAATGTCATCCCCCTCCTTATAAGGGGGAACTATCTTGTGCAGATTCCTGGAATCATGCTCTTTTGCAGGATGACTATGGGGAATACTGCTGCTGCCAACATGGGTTTCTAAACCCAGTTTCTGTCTCTCCTTCTCTACTTCTAAAGTCTGTCTATCCAAATCCAGCTGTTGCTTCTTGAGCTTCAGTCTGGTTTGTTCCACTCTCAATCTATTGAGCTCCCTTTCTCACAATCTGTCATCAGGGTGGGTGGGAGGGACATGTCTTGAAACAGAAGTATGATGAGAATGGACAGAAGGAGACCTGTCCCTTACAGAGGGCACCCTAACAGCTTGGCTAACAGAAACATCATTTCTAGTGTGATGAGAATGAATGCTCTTGCTATGATGTGAGACAACACTATCTGTATGGTGTGACTCAACATCAGTACCAACTATGCTAGACTGTCTAGTAATGGGCAGGCTTGGAAGTTTCTTTCCTGAATCTTTTCCTGGGGTGAGGAAATTCGATTTTTAATACAATCGTATCGACCCGCCATTTTGTGGCCCGCCGCCATTTTATGTTGCCTTCACTCAGGCAGCACAGCGAACGAAGTCCATTCTGCCTTTTCTGCTTATTCTGCAACATGGTGTTCAAAACAGCCTTCTGCCTCTATCTTTACAAGGCTGGTATTAAGGTCTGACCGAGTACACTAATCCCTGTCTGGTTTTCTAATCCTTGTTTCAACTATCTGTAGGCTCACACTATTCTCCACCGATTTTATCTTATCGTCTGGCCTTCGCTGTCCTTTGCTAGTATTCTCTCATTTCACAACTGTCCTCCAAACGCACACAAACTTATCACACCACATGCAACTTCGTTGTGGATCGGTTAATGAATTAGTTCAAGGGAGGGGTGACAAACACAGCTGGAGGGGAGGCAACCTTAAGTCACTTGATACTTTGTTTTCCAATTCCTTCTATTGGTGCTGTCTTGTTTTCCGACATTTCTATTGGCTCTGTTCTATCTTTACATTATTCTTACTGGCTCCTTTCTATGTGTTCTGGGAGTGTATGTAGTTAATAAATGGTTTTTTATACGGTATATAAGATTGTGCGCCACAAAGTAAAGTGGCAGTCTCCTGAGAACATACCTTGTGTACTTCTTGGACAACTGTACTAGCTGCAGCTAATAAATTCTGATCTTTTACGCCTGACAGAGTGTCCCGTGTCTCTGTTAGTTGAGGCAGGTGAATCCAAGGAGATTTCAGGCGTACCCTGCGCCGCCAGGCCCATAAGGTTCTGGTTCTTCAACTGGCGCCCAACGTGGGGCGGCTTCAGCGGTACCGGTTCTGCCTGAAGGTCGTGAGGAACCCCGCAAGAAAATTCTGGAGGAATCGCGAGCCACGTCAAGCGACCCCTGTATGTCGAAGTGGTCCGAAGGTCTTTTTCAGCGCGGTTACTCCTTCCTGACGGCTACTGACGACTGCTGCCCTGACTGCCGCCCTGCCTTGGCCCTTTCTTTGATGATGTATGGTAAAGCGAGACGATAGACGGGCCTCTGTTGGTGTAAGAAGACATCCTTAGTTAAGTATTTGGTGGGTCGCGCCCACAAATTTTGGTCTTTGTTTTGTCCTTAGGTCCTTAGATTTGGCCATTGCAGTGGCCAAAGCCGAGGGGTAAGTGCATTTGTGCTGTGTAAACTGAAAGTTTTACCCCCTTGATGTTTGTGAACAGCCAGTAAAAATCGTGAGATGTCTGGTCTGACTAAGTTTGGAAAACTTTGTTGCTTTGGTTGTAATAGGGACTCCCAGCTTGAGGACTCCTGTCCGATTCCTTCGGTTGGAACTCCCACATATGAGCTCTATTCTAAACATGGTGTTGGTCCTATTGCCTTTAATAAGACATGGACCCGATATACAAAGAAAGATGGTGTTTTAAAATGGCCAGAAAATGGTAGTTTCGAAACTGATGTGCTAGATAATTTAGAAGCAACGTTATTTAAAAGAAAAGCCCGGCCGGCAATGTTTGACTCTTTTCGCCTTTGGCGTAAGGAAGCCAAACAGAGAGAAATTAAAGAAGCGAAACGAGATAGGAAAACACAGGGAATGACGATTATACAGGCTGCTCAGCAATTCAAAGATGATGAAATAGATAATGCAATGGAAATTTCAGACAGACAGCATCGAATGGCAATAGATAAATGCTATCCGACGTTGCCTATCTCTTCCCTTGATAAGAGAAAAGATTTTGAGGAAGATTCCTTAATGTCCCACTTATTGAAATTGCCTCCGCCCTATGTACAAGGTGTTAATACACCCCCGATGTTACAGCCTGTTCAGCCGCCAGTTGTGCTTCCGCCTGCTCCAGCTTTTCCACATTTGCCTCCTCAAGTATTGCCTATGCCAGCTTTGCCTTTAACTCCTTTGCCTTCTGCTCCTTTGGCAATTCCTAATGCTCCTTTAGTTAATTCACCTAATACCTTGTCCCCTATCCTTATGTCAAATTCTCCATCTATGCGTAAGCGATTTGCAGATACTGTCTCTGGTCTCTTATCACCTTTCTTTGAAGCTTTAAATGTGTCTCCAGCTTTTTCTCGAAGACAGTCTCGTAGTCAATTCCCAGACTCCGAAGAGCGAGAAAAATTGGACTCACTTGCTTGTAGATGGATCAAGAAGGGTCCCCAATATAGTACGTCTGATATTATGTCCACCTTTCTGCAATGGAATGCACCTACGCAGAGATATGTTTTTAAAGTTATGTGCGATACTCTCGCTAAAGAATGGGAGGATATGAATTTGGGTTCGGTCCCACAGGATCTGTTAGATGTTCAGGCTGACTTTGACAAAGGACTTATTGTGGGTCCTAAGGTTGAAAACGCTGTCAGAACACTTATTTCTTTCAGATCCCTATTGTTCTCACAGACTTTTCCTGATTCTGATCCTTCAGTTAGGACAGCACTGAAAAACTATCCCATGAGAGAGGTTTCTCCAATATGGAAGGAAGAAGTTGCAGCAGCAGGTGCTAATCCAGCTATTCCTGCGCATTTTCAGCGCATATGGATACATGTCCCCTGGAAAAGGTCTGAAGTTTTAGCACTTAAACAGTCACTACCAGATTCACGCAAAAATCCTGCTGGTTACTATAAAGAGTTGTCGCAAACAGTTGATGCATGTACTATGAATCCAGCAGATATTGACATGTTGATGGGAAATGTAGTTCCACAGACAATATGGGCTAAAATTCGTAGAGAGGATCACGCTCAAGAATTAGGCGGCGATTGGAACGCTATTATTGCCGCAGATAGAGGTCAAGTAGGTGGTGCAAAGCCCGACGCTTTGATCTCAGAACTCCCTGGTAGGATTATTACATTAATGAAAACAATGATGCCTGCTTTGAGAGTTAATTGGGATAAGCTAGCAGCATGTAAACAAAAGAAAGATGAAAGTGTTTCCGATTTCTTTACCCGATTCGAGGAGACATTCATTGATCACAGTGGTCAAGATATGGCTACAGAAGGGGGACAGCGATTATTTGTGGATAAGTTCGTATATAACTTGCTTCCTGAACTATCACACAAGTTAAAAGACTCCGAGAGTTCATGGGCAGTTTCTTCTTCCGCCCAGATATTGGCTACTGCACAATATTATGAAAATAGAGACAAAGAAGAAAGGGAAAAACAAGAGAAAAAGACGAAAGAATTAAAAACTAAAGTTCTCTTGCAACAGGCTTATCCTCCTCGTTATGTTCAGCCTCAGTTTCAACAGCCTCCGCAGTTTCAGAGGTTGTATCAAAAGCCTGAACCATTCATTCCAAGACCTTTGCTAGGTCCCAATCAATGTGCTTATTGTAGGGAGGAAGGTCATTTTAAGAACAGTTGTCCGGCATTGTTGCAGCGTAATGGAGCAACATCTGCTTCACGAGGTCGTGGTGGTCCTCAGTCAGCAAATAGAGGTAGAGGTCGAGGTGTGTTAACCCAAGGGCAGCGTTCTTTTGTTCCTCCAAATTCCGGAAATTACTTTGACCAGCAAAATGTTAGGTCTACACAGTATTACAGTGAGGATCAGTATATTGAAGGAGGGAATTAAAGTCTTCATTTTGAATAGGACAGCCATGGACAAAGTAAGGGGGTTACGTCAATTCCAGTGGATCAGAATGGACCTTATGTTAATGTCACTACAATGGGTGTTTCAGAGCCATTTCTTTTAGATACTGGTGCCATGAGAAGCTCTATCATTCATTCTAAACTCCCTGGCGCACCTTTGTCTGGCTTAACGAATGTATCTGTAGGATTTTCTGGCGCCCCTGTTCGCAATCCAGTTTCTTGCCCTTTGCCTGTTTCAATAGGCCCTTATGATTTAGAAGCTCCGCTTCTTCTGACGAATGGTTGTGGTGAAAATCTGTTGGGTTTAGATCTATTAAAAAGAATGCATGCTACGATATATTGTTCACCTTCTGGTGTATACCTCACTCTAGGACAGAAAATGACTAGTCCAATGTACTTATCAAAAGATCAATTCCCACCTGAATTGCTTTCTCTTCCCGAAACGCTTTGGGCTACGGGTCCGAATGACGTTGGTTGTCTTGAGATCCCACCTTATGTTGTTACTCTTAAGCCCAATGCTGAAATGCCACGTATTCCGCAATACAGAATCTCTACTGAAGGTGAGAAAGCACTTCTGGAAATTGTCCATGATTTGATTCAGAAGGGTGTGGTTGAGGAAACGAGAGGAAATACATGTAACAGTCCTGTTCTTCCGGTTCTTAAACGCACTGATCCTTCTCAGCCTCCTGTTTATCGTTTTGTAATTGATCTTCGGGAGGTAAACAAGATTGTCGTACCGCAGTTTCCTGTAGTCCCAGATATCACTGCTCTGTTGACGATGATACCTTCTACAGCGACTTGGTTTTCAGTTATTGATCTAAAGAATGCTTTCTTTAGTATTCCCATCGCCGAAGAGAGTAGAGATATTTTTGGTTTTTCCCTCGGAGGCCGAAGCTTCCGGTTTAAACGCGCACCTCAAGGTTATTGTGAAAGTCCCTCTATTTACAGTCAAGCTCTAAAATGTCATCTTGATGCCTTTTCCTTACCGTCCGGTGCCGCTCTCATTCAGTACATGGATGACTTATTAGTTGCAGCTGATTCAGAGGAGATTTGCAAAAACGTGACCGTTGCACTGTTGCGTCATTTGTCACAAGGTTTCTCCTTCTAAATTACAATATGTCTATCGCGAGGTGACTTATTTGGGTCATCTCTTGTCAAAGGAGGGACGACGATTGACCCCCGAACGAATTCAGGCAATTGCACAAATGTCAGTGCCATCCACACAAAGAGAGGTACGTGCCTTTTTGGGCATTACTTCTTATTGTAGACAGTGGATTCCGAGTTTCTCTTTATTGGCTAAACCGCTGTTGGCGCTAACTTTAAAAGATACGCCTCAGCCTCTTCCGTGGACTGACGAGTGTCAGAAGAGTTTTACTGATTTGCGTATTGCTTTGTGTTCTGCTCCTGTATTGGGTACTCCTGATTACAGTAAGCCCTTTACACTCTATGTCCACGAAAGAGAGGGTTGTGCATTGTCAGTCTTAACGCAGCGTTTTGGAGATCAACAGCGACCATGCGCATATTTCTCAGCTACGTTAGATCCAGTAGCTAAAGCATTGCCTAGTTGTCTTAAGGCGACAGCGGCAGCAGCAATTTCTATTCGACAGTCTGCTGGAGTAGTGCTAGATAATACTCTCATTGTTATGGTGCCACATGCAGTGGATACTTTACTAAATAGGACAAAAACGCAGCATCTTACGAGTGCTCGGTTGTCCGGATATGAGCTGACGCTTTTGGCTAGTCACATACACATCAAACGATGTAATACCCTGAATCCAGCTACTTTGTTGCCTCTTCCAGAAGAGAGAGATGTCTCTGAACAGCATGATTGTTTTCTCCGTACTGAAGAAGAGACTAAGGGTAGAATTGACCTAAAAGACACGCCATTAGTGAATCCAGATGGAGCACTATGGGTAGATGGTTCTTGTTTCAAGCTCCCGAATGGAGATACAGTTTCAGCCTACGCTATTACTACTTTGCATACGATTGTGGAGACAGCACGCATTAGACATAATTCAGCTCAGGCAGCTGAATTGATAGCCTTAACTAGAGCGTGTGTGTTATCCAAAGGAAAAAGAGTAAACGTGTACACTGATAGCCAATACGCTTTTGGTGTAGCGTTTAACTTTGGGCGCTTATGGAAGGAAAGAGGATTCTTTACTTCCCATGGTACTAAGATACAACATGGTCAATTAGTGACTGAACTTCTTGAGTCACTTACAATGCCTACTCAGATAGCGATCGTGAAGTGTAGTGCACACAAAAAGATTGTGGACGATGTTGGTCGAGGAAATGCATTTGCAGATGAGGTAGCGAAAAAGACAGCCAGAGACAACACATGTCGAATGTATGTTGCAGGTCCCGCAAACTGCGTAAGAGAAAAGGGAATGTGTGAAGATACAGTAGAGAGTGTGAAATCAATTCAAGGAGAGGCTACGGAGAATGAGTTGAGAAAGTGGAAGGAAAGTACAGGAATGTTAGATGAGATGGGATGTTGGGTTGAATTATCAGAACATCAACGTTGGCTGTTACCAGATGCTTATGTACTACCTGTAGTTACTATGGCACATGGTCCAGCTCACCTAAGTGCAAAAGGAATATGTAAACTTCTGGCTCCAGTGTGGCAAAATGAGGGGATCCCAAAGTGTGCAAATAATGTAGTAAAACATTGTATTGTTTGCTTGATGTACAATCCGGGAAAGGGAACCCCAACTCCAGCAGGTCATTTTGCTCCTCCAACATATCCATTTGAGGTGTTGCAGATCGATTATATTCACATGGAACGATGCAACAACCTCAAATATGTTCTGGTGGCAGTATGTGCTTTTTCTAGATGGGTAGAAGCCTACCCTCTGAAGGACAATACTGCTTTATCAACTGCCAAAATACTTTTGAAAGAATTCTTCCCTAGGTTTGGTTTGCCGCGCATTGTCTGGAGTGACAATGGGAGCGAATTTGTGGGTCAAGTCATGCAAAAAGTTTGTGCAGGTCTTGGCATAAAACAGAAGTTCCACGCGGCGAATCACCCACAGTCGGCTGGTTTAGTAGAATGCTACAATGGAACCTTGAAGCTTAAAATTGCTAAGGTGCAAGCTAGCACAGGACTTAATTGGCCTGATGCTTTACCATTGGCTCTTCTGTCCACCAGAACAGCAGTACACTCTCGTTTGGGGCTTAGCCCTTACGAAGTGATATTTGGTCGCCCAGCAAATGTATGGGGAGTTCCTCGCCCTAAGAAATACTCAGACTTGCCATACCCGATGTTGATTGACTACTTGCATGACCTTACAACTAAATTGCGTGTTCTTCATCAACAGGTTCAGAGTGCTCTACCAGAGGCTTCCACAGACCCAGGTCATTCCATCCGACCAGGTGACTGGGTCTGCACGAAAAATTTCCAACGACAGAGAAATTTGGAGCCCAGATGGAGAGAGCCACGCTTGGTTCTTTTGACCACAAGAACAGCAGTTAAAGTCGAAGGAAAGAAAAACTGGGTGCATGCCGTGCACTGCAAGAAAGTGCCTTTGCCCTTGCCTTTCGATCAGTGGGTCCGTAGAGGCATCAGTGACTCTGAAAGTGAGAAAGTTCCGCAATTTGTACCATTCAGTGATGCGCGTCTAATTGGAACACTTTCTGAGAAAGAGGACGACGACATCCTTCAAGAAGCAATACCATCGCATCGTCGCTTGAACACGACAAATCCAGGAACATTGTTTCAAAACCAGACTGCCTCTGGACAGGAACGCTATAATTTGAGACCAAGACCAAAGAACTTGTAAATTTCTCTCCTATGTAGTACTCTATCCCGGTTGCAGGGTCACGGTAGGAGTCTTAGTTACGACCTGAGTAAGTGGCAATAGGCCTGCAGGACCTCACAGTGTCATAGGACGGTAGATAATCGTGACTACAGTGATTGAGGAAGATTGCCGTGAGCATCCACTTAGAAAGATGGAGGCTACATTAGATAAAAGAGAAAGTAAAAATGTAAAGAATAATTGTAAAGAAATATGTAGTCGTTGTAGTATTGCTCTATGCGTCATTATATTGTCGTGTATTCTTTTGGCATCTGTAAACTGGATCATTATTACTCTGCAGCAAAAAGTTGTCTCTTCTCCTACCTCTACATCTTCTTCTACTATCTCTCCGCACCTATTTCACACTCTTCCCCAGCATGAACTCATCAGAAGAACTGAATACTTTAACAATTCCTTCGTCCAGTTGTTACATCAACATCAGTTAGTGATCAATACAACTGACTGTTGGGTGTGTGGACTCATACCACATACGGTAGAAAAAGGAATGCCATATTTAGTTCTTCCATTCTCCTATGAAGGTTCCGCTTGGGCTTATTTTGTCATTTTCAATAATGCATATCAAAGTAAAATTAAACAACCTGTCAGTTCACATAGTGTTGGTTCAAATTTCAGTCATAGTTTATTGATAAAGGGAATGGTAGCTATGGCTAAAATCATGGAAAAAAGTGAAGCTTCCATAGATGAAAGAAAAGCATATACCAATTGGAACATAACTAATTACATTTCCAGCCTCAATGATAAGGTTAAGCAAGGAAAATCTCCTCCGATACGGGTCATACCCCAACAAGGAAATTTCTGTCTGCAAATAAATGGTAGAACTCCAAACACCGGACAAAGAGAAAGTTTATGTTCCCATACATATGTTTATTCAGCCCTGAATTCACTGCCGTTAGTACCATCTCAAGGTACATACTTCGTTTGCCACGATAGGGCTTATACATGGTTGCCAGCTGATTTCTCTGGTACTTGTTATATAGCCTTTCTTCTTCCCCCTACATACACCGCTCCTGCGAACCATCATAAAAATAGATATGGCAGAGGGATTGTGGATTCGAAAGACACAGCAGGACAAGAGGGAGGAGATTTCCTCAAAGGATTTCTTCCCTTCTGGGGTCCAATGGCCAACAGCAGAAATATAAGGCAATTGGTTCGTGTCGTAGAAACCACCATAGACATCACTGTAGGAGCTTTAAGTAACATTACAGCTGAACTACAGGCTGATCGTCTTATGACCTTGCAGAACCGTGTTGCCTTAGACTTTGTTCTTGCGGACCGTGGTGGAGTATGCAAATTGATCGGATCAAGTTGCTGTATTTTCATACCTAATGACGCTCCGACAGTATACCAAGCTATCTCTAAGTTACACATAATCTCCGAGTCGATTCATCAGGACGAAGGAGATTGGTCCTTTTCAGAGTGGTTTTGGGGATTACTGTCCAAAGGGGGTTGGAAGGTATTGACATTCTTTGGAGTAATTTTAGCTTTTATATTCTCTTGTTGTCTTTGTATGCACTGCGGTCCTGCCATCTGCAACCTATGTGCTACTGCATGTATTCCCAAACCCAAGTCACAAAGAGCAGAGAATATCAAAATGATGGTACAGCAACAGCTTGATGACCTCATGGCCATAGACATCGACTCAGATTAACATGAGTTTGTGTATCTTGCCTGAGTTCTGGCAAAAGGAGGGTCTGAGGAAATTCGATTTTTAATACGATCGTATCGACCCGCCATTTTGTGGCCCGCCGCCATTTTATGTTGCCTTCACTCAGGCAGCACAGCGAACGAAGTCCATTCTGCCTTTTCTGCTTATTCTGCAACATGGTGTTCAAAACAGCCTTCTGCCTCTATCTTTACAAGGCTGGTATTAAGGTCTGACCGAGTACACTAATCCCTGTCTGGTTTTCTAATCCTTGTTTCAACTATCTGTAGGCTCACACTATTCTCCGCCGATCTTATCTTATCGTCTGGCCTTCGCTGTCCTTTGCTAGTATTCTCTCATTTCACAACTGTCCTCCAAACGCACACAAACTTATCACACCACATGCAACTTCGTTGTGGATCGGTTAATGAATTAGTTCAAGGGAGGGGTGACAAACACAGCTGGAGGGGAGGCAACCTTAAGTCACTTGATACTTTGTTTTCCAATTCCTTCTATTGGTGCTGTCTTGTTTTCCGACATTTCTATTGGCTCTGTTCTATCTTTACATTATTCTTACTGGCTCCTTTCTATGTGTTCTGGGAGTGTATGTAGTTAATAAATGGTTTTTTATACGGTATATAAGATTGTGCGCCACAAAGTAAAGTGGCAGTCTCCTGAGAACATACCTTGTGTACTTCTTGGACAACTGTACTAGCTGCAGCTAATAAATTCTGATCTTTTACGCCTGACAGAGTGTCCCGTGTCTCTGTTAGTTGAGGCAGGTGAATCCAAGGAGATTTCAGGCGTACCCTGCGCCGCCAGGCCCATAAGGTTCTGGTTCTTCAGGGGGAGTCCCTGGATCAGATTGGGAACCATTAGCTACTTTTTCAACAGATGGGGCACTTTTAGCCTTATCTTGTTCTCTAAGCATGTTAAGTAACAATTCCAAGGAAGGATTCTTCCCTACACTCAAACCTCTTTCTACACAGAGACTCCTTGCTCCTTTCCAGCTAAGGTGGTCATATGCAAGTTTGGACAGATCAACATTTTGGCCTGTGCCAGACATTTTTTAGAAAGAGTTAAAGTGATAGAAAAAGGATAAAAAGTTTGTCAGAGCTTTTAGAAAGACAGAGAAAAAAAACTTTAAAAACTTTTTAGAACTTTTTAGAAAGTTAGAAGTACTTTTCAGCACTTAGAAAAGAGTGAAAAGAGGAAATGCAAAACTTTTTGGTTATGTGTATATACACTGAACTTGTTTTGTATATTTTTCTCTTATGAAAAGTACAATGACAAGAGTGGTAAGTAGTCTCAAAGCACTTATCCCACCGCTGCACAACCAATGTAGGAGGCTGGACTGGCTTGTAGTGAGTACCAAGGGGTACTTGCACCTTGCACCAGGCCCAGTTATCCCTTATTAGTGTATAGGGTGTCTAGCAGCATAGGCTGATAGATAATGGTAGCTTAGCAGAGCAGCTTAGGCTGAACTAGGAGACGAGTGAAGCTCCTACAGTACCACTTAGTGTCATATGCACAATATCACAAGAAAACACAATACACAGTTATACTAAAAATAAAGGTACTTTATTTTTATGACAATATGCCAAAGTATCTGAGAGTGTACCCTCAGTGAGAGGATACTAAATAAACACAAGATATATATACACAATACCAAAATATGCAGTAATAGTCTTAGAAAACAGTGCAAACAATGTATAGTTACAATAGGATGCAATGGGGACACATAGGGATAGGGGCAACACAAACCATATATTCCAAAAGTGGAATGCGAACCACGAATGGACCCCAAACCTATGTGACATTGTAGAGGGTCGCTGGGACTATTAGAAAATAGTAAGGGTTAGAAAAATAGCCCACCCCAAGACCCTGAAAAGTGAGTGCAAAGTGCACTAAAGTTCCCCAAAGGACATAGAAGTCGTGATAGGGGAATTCTGCAGGAAAGACACAAACCAGCAATGCAACAACAATGGATTTCCAGTCGAGGGTACCTATGGAACAAGGGGACCAAGTCCAAAAGTCACAAGCAAGTCGGAGATGGGCAGATGCCCAGGAAATGCCAGCTGCGGGTGAAAAGAAGCTGCTACTGGACTGTAGAAGCTTAGGTTTCTGCAGGAACGACAAGGGCTAGAGACTTCCCCTTTGCAGGACGGATCTCTCACGCCGTGGAAAGTCGTGCAGAAGTGTTTTCCCGCCGAAAGACCGCCAACAAGCCTTGCTAGCTGCAAATTGTGCGGTTAGGGTTTGTGGATGCTGCTGTGGCCCAGGAGGGACCAGGATGTCGCAAATTGCGCCAGGAGAGAGAGGGGACATTGAGCAAGACAAGGAGCCCTATCAGCAGCAGGTAGCACCCAGAGAAGTGCCAGAAACAGGCACCTCAAGGATGCATGAAACAGTGCTCACCCGAAGTTGCACAAAGGAGTCCCATGTCGCTGGAGAACAACTTAGGAGGTCGTGCAATGCAGGTTAGAGTGCCGTGTACCCAGGCTGGACTGTGCACAAAGGATTTCTGCCGGAAGTGCACGGAGGCCGGAGTAGCTGCAAAAGTCGCGGTTCCCAGCAATGCAGTCTGGCGTGGGGAGGCAAGGACTTACCTCCACCAAACTTGGACTGAAGAGTCACTGGACTGTGGGAGTCACTTGGACAGAGTTGCTGGATTCGAGGGACCTCGCTCGTCGTGCTGAGAGGAGACCCAAGGGACCGGTAATGCAGCTTTTTGGTGCCTGCGGTTGCAGGGGGAAGATTCCGTCGACCCACAGGAGATTTCTTCGGAGCTTCTAGTGCAGAGAGGAGGCAGACTACCCCCACAGCATGCACCACCCGGAAAACAGTCGAGAAGGCGGCAGGATCAGCGTTACGGAGTTGCAGTAGTCGTCTTTGCTACTATGTTGCAGTTTTCCAGGCTTCCAGCGCGGTCAGCAGTCGATTCCTTGGCAGAAGGTGAAGAGAGAGATGCAGAGGAACTCAGATGAGCTCTTGCATTCGTTATCTAAGGAATCCCAAGAGACAGAGGGGGTCATTCTGACCCTGGCGGTCAAAGACCGCCAGGGCGGAGGACCGCGGGAGCACCGCCGACAGGCCGGCGGTGCTCCAATGGGGATTCCGACCGCGGCGGTAAAGCCGCGGTCGGACCGGCACCACTGGCGGGCTCCCGCCAGTGTACCGCCGCCCCATTGAATCCTCCACGGCGGCGCAGCTTGCTGCACCGCCGCGGGGATTCCGACCCCCCCTACCGCCATCCAGACCGCCGGGATCCGGATGGCGGTAGGGGGGGTCGCGGGGCCCCTGGGGGCCACTGCAGTGCCCATGCCACTGGCATGGGCATTGCAGGGGCCCCCGTAAGAGGGCCCCTACATGTATTTCACTGTCTGCTGCGCAGACAGTGAAATACGCGACGGGTGCAACTGCACCCGTCGCACAGCTTCCACTCCGCCGGCTCGATTCCGAGCCGGCTTCATCGTGGAAGCCTCTTTCCCGCTGGGCTGGCGGGCGGTCTGAAGGCGACCGCCCGCCAGCCCAGCGGGAAAGTCAGAATTACCGCCGCGGTCTTTCGACCGCGGAACGGTAACCTGACGGCGGGACTTTGGCGGGCGGCCTCCGCCGCCCGCCAAGGTCAGAATGACCGCCAGAGACCCTAAATAGCCAGAAAAGAGGGTTTGGCTACCTAGGAGAGAGGATAGGCTAGCAACACCTGCAGGAGCCTATCAGGAGGAGTCTCTGACGTCACCTGGTGGCACTGGCCACTCAGAGCAGTCCAGTGTGCCAGCAGCACCTCTGTTTCCAAGATGGCAGAGGTCTGGAGCACACTGGAGGAGCTCTGGGCACCTCCCAGGGGAGGTACAGGTCAGGGGAGTGGTCACTCCCCTTTCCTTTGTCCAGTTTCGCGCCAGAGCAGGGCTAAGGGGTCCCTGAACCGGTGTAGACTGGCTTATGCAGAAATGGGCACCAAAAGTGCCCATGAAAGCATTTCCAGAGGCTGGGGGAGGCTACTCCTCCCCTGCCTTCACACCATTTTCCAAAGGGAGAGGGTGTAACACCCTCTCTCAGAGGAAGTTCTTTGTTCTGCCATCCTGGGCCAGGCCTGGATGGACCCCAGGAGGGCAGATGCCTGTCTGAGGGGTTGGCAGCAGCAGCAGCAGCTGCAGTGAAACCCCGGGAAAGGCAGTTTGGCAGTACCAGGGTCTGTGCTACAGGCCACTGGGATCATGGGATTGTGCCAACTATGCCAGGATGGTATAGAGGGGGCAATTCCATGATCATAGACATATTACATGGCCATATTCGGAGTTACCATTGTGAAGCTACATATAGGTAGTGACCTATATGTAGTGCACGCGTGTAATGGTGTCCCCGCACTCACAAAGTCCGGGGAATTGGCCCTGAACAATGTGGGGGCACCTTGGCTAGTGCCAGGGTGCCCACACACTAAGTAACTTAGCACCCAACCTTTACCAGGTAAAGGTTAGACATATAGGTGACTTATAAGTTACTTAAGTGCAGTGTAAAATGGCTGTGAAATAACGTGGACGTTATTTCACTCAGGCTGCAGTGGCAGGCCTGTGTAAGAATTGTCAGAGCTCCCTATGGGTGGCAAAAGAAATTCTGCAGCCCATAGGGATCTCCTGGAACCCCAATACCCTGGGTACCTCAGTACCATATACTAGGGAATTATAAGAGTGTTCCAGTAAGCCAATGTAAATTGGTAAAATTGGTCACTAGCCTGTTAGTGACAATTTGAAAGAACAGTTAGTCACTACACAGGTAACACATTCAGGCACACTTATGAGCACTGGGGCCCTGGGTGACAGGGTCCCAGTGACACATACAACTAAAACAATATATATACAGTGAAAAATGGGGGTAACATGCCAGGCAAGATGGTACTTTCCTACACCCTTCCAGCACCTCTGGTGGAAAAAACCTCAATCAAAGGTTTCTGATCTGTCCTTCTGGCAAAATCTGTTCCCCACACATAGGGGGTCATTACGACCCTGGCGGAACAAGTCCGCCAGGGCCGTGGGACGCGGTGGCACCGCCGACAGGCCGGCGGTGCCCCGTGGGGCATTCTGACCGCGGCGGCTCAGCCGCGGTCAGAGAAGGGAAACCGGCAGTCTCCCGCCGGTTTCCCGCTGCCCCAAAGGAATCCTCCAAGCCGGCGCAGCATGCTGCGCCGGCATGGGGATTCCGACTCCCCCTCCCGCCATCCAGTTCCTGGCGGTTCTCCCGCCGGGAACCGGATGGCGGGAGGGGGAGTCGCGGGGCCCCTGCCGTGCCCATGCCTATGGCATGGGCACGGCAGGGGCCCCCGTAAGAGGGCCCCTAAAAGTATTTCAGTGTCTGCAAAGCAGACACTGAAATACGCGACGGGTGCAACTGCACCCGTCGCACCTTCCCACTCCGCCGGCTCTATTACGAGCCGGCGTCATCGTGGGAAGGGAGTTTTCCCCTGGGCTGGCGGGCGGTCTTGTGAAGACCGCCCGCCAGCCCAGGGGAAAACTCGGAATACCCTCCGCGGTCTTACGACCGCAGAGCGGTATTTCGGAGGGGGGAAGCCTGGCGGGCGGCCTCCGCCGCCCGCCAGGCTCGGAATGAGGGCCATAATTCCTAAAGTAGCTGACACTCCCACCAACAAGCAAAAGCTTCCTTTTCAATAGTAAACTACATTTTCTCTGCTTCTTTCAAGGGTCTGGATGCATATGCAACAGTTATTATCTTATCATTCCGCACTTACAATAATTCAGCACCCAAGCAGCAGTTGGTGTCAAACGGTTTTAACGCAGGCACCTATGTTATCTGTCTTTTCAGTTCTTTGAATTCCTACTCCTTTTTGATGAACAACTCCTTGTTTTACTATAATCGTGTGCATAAATCTCCTCAACTTTCCCAAACCCTTTCTAAATACCTGCGGATAATCTTCCACAAGATTAGATTCCTTCACAACTCTTATGTCCGTGTGTGCCCCAAGATTCGATCAGGATGGTTTGGATCCAAGCGTATCCCTAGATCTCTTTGCTGTGGCCATCCTAAAAGACTGGCCTCTTCTTTAACAAAATAAACTTTGGATGTCACACCAACACCCTGAAACTCCAGCTTGGCTTCCACGTATCCCACCAGATCTATTGGTTTATTTCTGTACGCTACCAAACACACATCAGGAGGCTTGATTTCATGATCTGGAAATGTAGGTACGTACTCTTCCACACTTAAAATGTACCATGCCCCTGAATCAGCCATCACTCTCACATCAACACCATCAATACTAATAACACAATAAGGGCCATCCTCATTTACACTCCTTATGTCTAGTATCTGCAGAATAACTTGTTGACATTCCTCTCCATCAATGTCACATTCCACAAAATTGATCACAATTTAGATTTTTCTTGCTCCACTTTGTTTCACCTTACACATTCTCGCAAAATGTCCCTTGGCTTTGCACTTTCCGAAAATTTGACCACTTGCAAGACAACATAACTCAGTATCTATTTGCCTTTTTAAGCCACACTTAAAACAAGTCAAGTTATTGTACTCGCCCATGTTCACAGGAGTCCTGGATGGCTCTGTTCTTTTAGATTTGATGCCTTCAATCTGAATAGAACTCACTGTCCCTGTTGGTGATGACAACTCCTTTAAACCATCATCTGTTATCTCTGCTGTTTTCATTATATCTATCACCATCTGCAGAGTTACATTTTCTGTGTTTAATAATTTTTCCAGCACCTTTTTGTTGTGTACTTTCAATTCTAACTGGTCCCTTAGATTCTATTCCTGGAAATTCTTGTAATTGCATGTGGATGTTAGATCCCTTAACCCAGCTACATAACTCTCCACTGACACATCAGGAAGTTGGCATCTTTTTAGAAACTTGAAGCGCTCTTCCACTTCATGTTTAAAAAATTGCATCCAATTGACCTAATTGCTAATTCGGACTCATCTTTGTCTTTTTCTTCTTCATCGTCAGGGTCAGAAAAATATCTTAAAATCAAACTGCCTTCAGCTCCTAACCTATGTTTCAGTATCACAAGTTTCCCATATGCTGTATAAATGTCACATCCCACTGCTAAAACATATGCTTCAAATTCCTCTTTCCAATCCTCTCAGGGCGTGAGTGGTTCTCCCAGAGAATTGAGAAAAAAATGCACAGGCCACGAAACCTTCCATGGTAAACTAAAGCTGATTTAATGCAGTAGTTGGAGTAACTAAGATGTTTGTCAAAAATCACAACACAATGTTAACTACTATTTGTTTACCACATTGTCATCTGTCATCTTTAACTTTGAAATGGCATTCCCATCACCGCAAATATGCTGCAAAATGCACTTTATTTATTGATTTATTCTCTTTACATTATTTCAGCGTGCCTATGGCTGATTTAAGATTGGATTCTTGCAGCAATGACAAGGCTCCTGGCGCACAGGCGTCCTAACGTGAGCTGTAGCCCTAAGAACACGCTCGTGAGTAGACACGCTCGAGATGCCTTGACGTATGTTTACCATTGCATGGCTTGCAGAGTCTTAATGGCAGCAATTAAATAAATGGTTATTCTCAAGTCTCTCATCTGTGCTAGACTCCTTCAGACGGCAAACCACCCTACAACTCTCCACTCAGCCGCAGCTCGATTGGCAGTGCTGATCAGGACAACTCAGCTATTGCCTCCAGGAAACCGCAGCAACCACTTCCAACAACACCAGAGTCAACACTGGATCCGTGTTAGACTTTTCATCCTTAGCGTGGTCTCCCTTAACTTTTTGCCTGTGTTCCCCAGGTTGTTGATGTGTGCTGGACTCTGATTTTACTGTTTTTGTTACTCTGGGCACTTTACCACTGCTAACCAGTGCTAAAGTGCAAGTGCTCCTGTTTAAAATGTGTACGTAATTGGTTCTCCATGATTGGCATATTTGTTTTACTGTTAAGTCCCTAGTAAAGTGGTGCCCAGGGCCTGTAAATCAAATGTTACTAGTGGGCCTGCAGCACTGGTTGTGCCACCCACACAAGTAACCCTGAAATCTTGTCTCAGACCTGCCACTGCAGTGTCTGTAAGTGTATTTTTACACTGTAAATTCGACTTGGCAAGTGTACCCACTTGCCAGGCCTAAACCTTCCCTTTTCTTACATGTAAGGCACCCCTAAGGTAGGCCCTAGGTAGCCTCAAGGGCCGGGTCCAGTGTATGGATAAGGTAGGACATATAGTAATGTGGTTTATATGTCCTGACAGTGAAATACTGCCAACTTCGTTTTTCACTGTTGCAAGGCCTGTCTCTCTCATAGGATAACATGGGGGCTACCTTTAAATATGATTAAAGTGTAGAATCCCCTAGAGAGTAGATGGACATGTGGAGTTTGGGGTCCCTGAACTCACAATTTAAAAATACATCTTTTAGTAAAGTTGATTTTAAGATTGTGCGGTTGAAAATGCCACTTTTAGAAAGTGAGCATTTTCTTGCTTAAACCATTTTGTGACTCTGCCTTGTTTGTGGATTCCCTGTCTGGGTCAGTTTGACAGTTGGGTTGTTTTTCACCTCGCACTAGACAGTGACACAAAGGGGGCTGGGATGTAACCTGCATTTCCTGATTAGCCATCTCTGCTAGGAGAGAGGGGTGGAGTGGTCACTCTCATCTGAAAGGACTGTGCCTGCCTCTGACAATGCCGGCTCCAACCCCCTGGTGTGTGTCTGAGGCCTTGCCTGGGCAAGGCAGGATTTCACAAGTAGGTGTGAGTCCCCTTTGAAGAAAGGTGACTTCAAAGACTAAAATGGGTATAAGAAGGGCACCCAAATCTACATACTTTAGAAACACTTCTGGAACCAAGAGGGACCTCTGCCTGGAGAAGAGCTGATAGCTGAGGAAGAAGTGCTGCCCTGCCTGTGACTGTGCTTTGTGGAGCTTTCCTGCAGTGCTGCTTCTGCCAGAGTAAGAGGGCAAAGACTGGACTTTGTGTGCCTTCCATCTTGTGAAGAAATCTCCAAGGGCTTGAGTTAGAGCTTGCCTCCTGTTGTTTGAAGTCTCAGGGACAGCAAAGACTTCTCTCTGCCAGCACCTGGAGTCTCTGGAGAGACTCCTGCCCTGACAAGTGGTGCCCTATCCAGTCCCTGGGCCCTTGAAAGGAAAGCTGGTGGAATCCAAGGAAATCAACTTCGGACGACTCCGTACCGACGCCGCTGCTGAATCCCGTAACGCCGCCTGCACCTGACGCCGTGACCTTCGCTGGAAAGCGACGCTCTTCGCAGGCCTGATGCCGCAGCAGCCCCGCTGAAGTCCACGACTCTGTGGAAGTTGCCGCACCACGTCGTGACCGACGCCGCTCGAAGTGCACGGATTCAACATTTCGCACAGACGCCGCTATTCCCGACTTCGCGCATCAACTTGTTTTCACTCTTCACCAAAGGTACTGTACTTGGGGGTCTACACGACTCTGTGTCCGGCGCCGCTGGTGTCGGCTTGTTGGGAACGACTCCGTCACGATGCCGTGTTAACATCTCATCGAAGCATTTTTGTTTCTAAGCGCTATTTTTGAGTTTAATCTTTAAAAATTCATAACTAGACTTGTGTATGTCGGATTTTTGTCGTTTTGGTCTTGTTTTGTTTAGATAAATATTTCCTATTTTTCTAAACTGGTGTTGTGTCATTTTGTAGTGTTTTCATTAAGTTACTGTGTGTGTTGGTACAAATACTTTACACCTAGCACTCTGAAGTTAAGCCTACTGCTCTGCAAAGCTACCAAGGGGGTAAGCAGGGGTTAGCTGAGGGTGATTCTCTTTTACCCTGACTAGAGTGAGGGTCCTTGCAGGGGGTAACCTGACTGTCAACCAAAAACCCCATTTCTAACAATCCGTGACAAACCTCCCAGTCAATGGAGCCACTTTTTGCTAGTAAAATGACTCTCTGTACACTGTACGTGGGTCAGAAAGTGGTGAATTTATTTTATATGTGCGATCGAGAGGGAACCTCACCAGAAAAAGTCACCAGGTAGTTCCATATTCCGATTCCCCATACACCAACATTCGGCAGAGCAAGGCTGCTTATGCACCGTTGCTGACATGGAACATATCAACCCACTCATTTCTCATATGTGAGGTCCTGTACAGATCTAAAAGATTTTGTTTTATGAATGTTGCATGAAACATAAACACACCGTCTCTCTGTAAAATGTATATAATAGAAAATCACACAAATGCACGTTAAAAATAAATTAATGAAAAACAGTATTTAAAACATTCTGTTTAAGAAGTATTCAAGGTCATCAGGGCAATATTCTTTGCAGAAAATTGCTGGCTCTATCAGGGGGATCTCTGAAAGACTGGGGCCCTGGGCCAGAGCCCACTTTGCCCATGTATATAAACGTCTCTGCATTCAAGCATGTTCAGTTTGCTTTTATCTTTAATGTGACTCGAACAGGCAATTGCTTGCTGCTTGTGGCTCAGGAGATATGCACTTTAAGGGATTCCTTTATCCTCTTGATTATTTCACAAGTTATTAACGGCCATTATCACAGACATATGATGAAAGTATATTTTAATTGAGGGAACAAGAAGTATCCTCAGAGGGCCATAGTTAATTTTGGAGAGAGATAATCCACCCTTTTCACTTCTTGCACTCAGTTGGCTAGGAATAAACAAACATTGTAAAGGAAAGAATAATTGCGAAAAATCAAAGCCATTGACCAAGGGACAAATTCTAGGCAAAATGTCTTTGACCACCTCAGAATTGAAAACAGGGACGGACTTCTAAACATTAAAATTGGCCGTATTAAGATAGGAATAAAACATAGTGAACTGCAGCTATTCTATCTTTGAAGTGGAACATAAGTCACACCAGGCTGGTTTCCTTGCTGGTGGGCTTCATAAGTGGGATGATGTTGCAGTCCAGTGACCGCTTTGATCAGAATTGTAGGACTTTAAAGCTGCATAGCAGGACATGGGTGTACAGCCGGCTCCTGCACCCCTTGCAGTGCTGGGGGGCTGTTCAGCTGCTCCTCAACATATCAGGGGACCCACTTAACCCAAGACCAATGAATATCTGTGAGATATGGCAGACTAATGGGATCTTGTTCACATTCTGCGGAGGTGGGCATCGATTTCCTTTATGCCACTGTAGATTTAAAAAATGAAGGGCTGGACTTCAGCCCAAGTGACGTCCACTGTCTGAGATGTATTTAAGATTTCCACCTATCGCCCTCTTTGACTCTAGTCTATTGACAAGTTAAATTGCCTGCCAGACATCTGTTCAAACAATAATGCACAAAAGGGCATTTTTTTTTGCCTCCTACATGCTTTGCTTTGAGAAGCGTACTCGACATTCTGGGTCAGCACACAGCATACAAAGACTAGAGCATCGGGCCAACCCCCTTCAGCCAATACATTAGGTGCCAGTGTAATTCACAAGTAATCCAATTCTTTACTGATAGCAGGCAAAAGCTAACTGCATTTGTTTAGTAAGTACATTTTTCAGCCTCAAAAGTGTATGGGTATTTTAGTGTAGTTGCAGTTGAATTGGTAACGTTGCAAAGACTCAACCATGGCGAACAATAGTTGAGTTTTCAGGGGATGTCTGCTTCTTTTTTGAATGCTGACTACCCAAAAGTTGGAACCAAGACTGAATGCACACTTTTTGTGAGTGAAGAATAGTTTAATTTTTCAATGCAGTTCCCCGAATTCCAAGTTCCGTTACTCTCCGTTACTCTCTCTGCCAAATGTTGCTCACTAATCGTCCAACTGGGCAACTATCAATTAGTGGCTGTCATAGGTGGCGATCAGTGCTCTGCATGTAAAGGAACCATGCTTGGGCAGCATATAGGATATGCTGTCTGTGAGGGATTCTGTAGTTTGCTTTATTGATCAATTTGCGCAAGCAGTGTTCTTTGGCAAAGTGGCTGAGATTCTCCAAATTAGTGGAATCTATTCATTATTATTTCGGTAGTAAACTCATATGGGCTGTTTTGGTGTCTTTGGCAAAGTCCCATTTAGTTTTAACAATTGAAAACGGTCCTGGCCGTGGCTTATTTTTATAGGAAGAGGCCCTTATGAATCCTGTGATCCAGAAGGTACCAGTCACACCTGACTTGACAACAGATTTTCACAGCTTCTATGAATTATTTACCAGGCAAATGAATAAAGGCACAGAAGAAACATCAGACATTTCAGTGTGAAAACTGGAGGGGGCAGATGGCCCTTTTGTTCACAGCCAAGATTCAAGGTCATCAGCTTTGGTAATGAAGTCTGTTGCTACAGTAGGAAGATGGACGCTGGGAGAAGTGCTGGATGGCAGCATTCCGCCTGACCTCTCACAGCAATCTACTTGCTCTGTTCTGATGCATGGATATGATGTAACTATGCTTCTTCTCTTGCTTTGGTTTAACATCTAGACTTGGAATACGAGCACCGGTCACAAGTTGCAGTGTTGCCATTATCCCCGTTAAAAGAGACATAGGTGGTCATTCTGACCCTGGCGGTCTTTGACCGCCAGGGCGGAGGACCGCGGGAGCACCGCCGACAGGCCGGCGGTGCTCCAATGGGGATTCCGACCGCGGCGGTAAAGCCGCGGTCGGACCGGCACCACTGGCGGGGTCCCGCCAGTGTACCGCGGCCCCATTGAATCCTCCGCGGCGGCGCAGCTTGCTGCACCGCCGCGGGGATTCCGACCCCCCCTACCGCCATCCAGATCCCGGCGGTCGGACCGCCGAGATCCGGATGGCGGTAGGGGGGGTCGCGGGGCCCCTGGGGGCCCCTGCAGTGCCCATGCCACTGGCATGGGCATTGCAGGGGCCCCCGTAAGAGGGCCCCTACATGTATTTCACTGTCTGCTGCGCAGACAGTGAAATACGCGACGGGTGCAACTGCACCCGTCGCACAGCTTCCACTCCGCCGGCTCGATTCCGAGCCGGCTTCATCGTGGAAGCCTCTTTCCCGCTGGGCTGGCTGGCGGTCTGAAGGAGACTGCCCGCCAGCCCAGCGGGAAAGTCAGAATTACCGCCGCGGTCTTTCGACCGCGGAACAGTAACCTGACGGCGGGACTTTGGCGGGCGGCCTCCGCCGCCCGCCAAGGTCAGAATGAGGGCCATAGGGCCTGATTCCAACTTTGGAGGACGGTGTTAAACCGTCCCAAAAGTGGCGGATATACCACCTACCGTATTACGAGTCCATTATATCCTATGGAACTCGTAATACGGTAGGTGGTATATCCGCCACTTTTGGGACGGTTTAACACCGTCCTCCAAAGTTGGAATCAGGCCCATAATATGCACACCGACCGTAAGATTTACAACTAAACCAACAATTTTGCCTTTGTCTGGTCACTCTCTCACTTATTTGGATATTTAAGGCACAGAGGTATCAGTTGTCCTAAACAGACCTAGTCAGAAAGGCCAGTACCTCTGACTCTTGCTTACATAATTAATTTACCGCTGCAGAAATCCAAATGAGCCAGATGAATGATCACAAATACTTTCACTGTCCCTTAATGTAGCTTTTTTTCTTCGGGTATTTAGAATGATCTTTTCTTCACATCACTAAATCTCAGCAGTTTGGTATATATTAATAGAATGTTAATAGTCAACGGATTGTCAAATATAATAACCACAATGTCAACAGAAGAATTATTTTATCAGTGACAAGTTTCAGAGCGTAAAATCAATAACAATTGAAAGTACTGCAAAACATTACTCAATACCGTATGCTTTGTGTGCCTCTTGCCAGTACCATATTAAAACTTGTTTGTGATTCATTCTATACGTATAGAATACTCTACTTGTGTCATGTTTAGATGAGATGTAAGCTCAGAAATACCTGTATAGATCCATTCCAGCTGGGAGACGCTGCCTTTCATATTACGCCTGGTGGCCTAATGTAATTTATTCATGTGATAATTGTTTTAATTGATACATTTGCACCCTGAGTTGGACTACTTGAGATTTTTCTCTTTTCAATGGTTAAAACCTGACTCTAAACAATAGTATGTTGAAAGTGTTACTGGAGCGTAAACAGCATTAACCCCTTCACTGCCAGGCCTTTTCCCCCTCAGGTGGCAGGCCTTTTTTTGGCTATGGCAGTTCGTGCTTAGGCCCTCATAACTTTTTGTCCACGTAAGCTACCCACGTCAAATTTGCATCCTTTTTTCCAACACTCTAGGGATTCTAGAGGTACCCAGAGTTTGTGGGTTCTCCTGACAGAGACCAAGAAATTAGCCAAAATACAGCACAAATTTTGTTTTTTTAAACAAAATGGGAAAAAAGTGCTGCAGAAGAAGGCTTGTGTTTTTCCCCCTGAAAATGGCATCAACAAAGTGTTTGTGGTGCTACAATCACCATGTTCCCAGCTTTCAGGAACAGGCAGACTAGAATCAGAAAACTACATTTTTAAACACAATTTTGGCATTTTACTGGGACGTACCCCATTTTTACTATTTTTTGTGCTTTCAGCCTCCTTGCAGTTAGTGACAGAAATGGGTGTGAAACTAATGCTGGATCCCGGAAAGCTAAACATTTCTGAAAGGTAGATCAAATTCTGAATTCAGAAAGGGGTCATTTGTGTAGATCCTACAAGGTTTTCCTACAGAAAATAACAGCTGAAAATAAATAAATATTGAAATTGAGGTGAAAAAAACTGCAATTTTTCCTGCGTTATCTTATTTTTAAAGCAATACACCGTTAGGTCTGCTGGACTCTTATGGTTGTGGGGATACATAGGGCTTGCAGGTTCATCAAGAACCCTAGGTATCCAGAACCGGTGTTGAGAAGAAGTGGTTATTTGCACATCTCTGAATTCCGGAGTGCCCATACTACCTTGTGAATTACAGGGCATTTCTCAAATAGACGTGCTTTTTACACACAGTCTTACATTTGGAAGGAACAAATGTAGAGAAAGATAAGGGGCAATAACACTTGTTTTTCTATTCTGTGTTCCCCCAAGTGTCCCTATAAAAATGGTACCTCACTTAGGTGGGTATGACTAATGCTCGCAACAGGAAACACAACATGGACACATCACATTTTTACATTGAAAACTGACGTGTTTTTTGGAAAGTGCCTAGCTGTGAATTTTGATATCTAGCTCAGCCGGCACCTAAGATAACCTACCAAACCTGTGCATTTCTGAAAACTAGACACCTAGGGGACTTGTGGGGCTCTCACCAGGTTCTGTTATCCAGAATCCTTTGCAAACCTCAACATTTGGCCAAAAAATGCTTTTTCCTCACATTTCGGTCACAGAAAGTTCTGGAACCTGAGAGGAGCCACACATTTCCTTCCAACTAGCATTCCCCGAAGTCTCCAAGTAAAAATGGTACATGACTTGTGTGGGTAGGCCTAGACAGGAAATGCCCCAGAACACAACGTGGACACATCAATTTTTCCCAAAGAAAACACAGCTGTTTTTTGCAAAGTGCCTAGCTGTGGATTTTTATATCTAGCTCAGCCAGCACCTAGGATAACCTACTAAACCTGTGCATTTCTGAAAACTAGACTCCTAGGAGAATCCAAGATGGGGTGAGTTGTGGGGTTCCCACAAGGTTCTGTCACCCAGAATCCTCTGCAAACCTCAAAATGTGGCCAAGAAAACTCTTTTTCCTGACATTTGGGTGACAGAAAGTTCTGGAATCTGAGAGGAGCCACAAATTTCTGTCCACCCAGAATTCCCCCAAGTCTCCCAATAAAGATGGTACCTCAGTTGTGTGGGTAGGCCTAGTGCCCGCGAAAGGAAATGCTCCAAAACACTATCTGGACACATCAAAATTATCAAATACAAAACTATCTGTTTTTGCAGGGGGAAGGGTGCACCTGCGTTTTTGGTCCTGGGCTCAGCAGCCATATAGGGAAACCTACCAAACCCAAACATTTCTGGAAACTAGATACCCATGGGAGTTTAGGGAGGTGTGACTTGTGTGGATCCCCCAGTGTATTCTTACTCAGAATCCTCAGCAAATCTCAAATTTAGCAAAGAAATTACATTTTTCCCACATTTCTGTGGGATCACCACACCCAACGTTTCTTACAACCCAACGTTCCCCTCAGTCTCTCGGTAAAAATGATACTTTACTTGTGTATGTGGGCCAAGTGCCTGTGACAGGGAAGAGCCAAAAACATGTCGAAATTGAGAGGGAACCAAAGCTGATCCAAAAGGGCAGTTTGAAAAAAAATATTTTTAGGCTGACAAGTGGGGCAGACGTTTTATTGGTATGGATGTGACAATGCTGGGTGATAGGAGTTTTGTGGATTCCTGTAGATTCCGGAAGGTTCCATCAGAAAAATGTGGGAAAAATTTGTGATTTCCAACAAAATTGGAGGTTTGCAGGGCATTGTGGGTAAGAAAATGGTGCAGTGTGCCTGTGAAGCACACCACCCTGGACTCACCCAGATGTTTAGTTTTCAGATGTGTCTAGGTCTTGTGGATTTTTTTACATGGTAGTGTCCAAAAGTCCTTAAAGGGCAGCCCTCATCATTCCAAGTGGGACGAGTTTGAGAGTTAACCAAGCTCTCATGGCCCAAATGTAAATCCAAAACCCAAAAAAATCAAATGTCCTCTTGCTTGCCGTGGGATAACATGTTTTAGTGTGCAGGGGAGAGCTGAAAGACTTCAGTTGGGGTGGGGGCACAACCATGGCCATACTGGTTGGAATCCACCAGCCCATTATTATTTGTTTTTAACTCCCTGGAATCTAGTAGGCTTTCTGCCCCCGGGGAGTGGATCAGGTGTAATTGCCCCATCTGGCCACTGGTGGGCAGAACAACTTTGTCCCCATTTATTTGGGGGGCGTGCTGACGTCATCAGAATTCACTGGGGGGGTGGGTTGGTGGTGGAAGGGGAAGCGATTCCTCTTCCATCCCTGCCAATGAGAGGGGGGTGGGCGGCCCACGGGGGGAGCGCTAGCGCTCCCCCCCGTGGCCCGGGTCCAGGACAAGGTGGTTACGTTCGTGGTGCCTGAGCGCTGTGTCACCTGACGTAACCACCTCATCCTTGGCATCCAAGGGGTTAATAAATGTGTGCTACTAAAACACAATGAAATAACGTGTTTACAATGTGTGATGCTGAAAAGTGCGTTTTATAAAAACGTGTTCTTTAGAAAACATGATCACTTGTGTGGCAGCCAATAATGTAGTTTGACATAATAATAAAATAACTATCTAATAAATTATATTTTGTGTGTGCATAATTAAATATACTAAAATGATTAATAGTTTAAATATTATGAAATGTTTTATGCTGCCCGTTTTAGACTTTGTTTTAAAATTAAAAAGGCGTCATGTTAGAAATGCAGCTGCAATGTTTATACTGCTAAGGTAGTGAAATTGTTTTTCTAAGCATCCTGTGTTTTTATTTAGCACTGTGTAAAGATATGTTCTTATGATATAACATTTCATCTGGATTCTCAAGATAACGCACTCCTGAAACAAAGACTTACTGACTTTCTGAATAGGCTTATAAGTAATTTGCAACAAATGTATTCTGCTTGCGGAAAATGGTGACTGCATAGAGAAAGGATGAACTAATAGTGAATGTAGAAAATTAAGAAGGTTACAGCTGAGAACATAGAGAAGAGTTAATTAGATCTGACCTAAAACACCCCATACCCCATAGGGTGACCAATAGAGTTTTAGCTAGTTGCTCTTTAGGAGTTTAATAGAACAGAATTATGTGATATAAGTTTCAGATCTCTGCTGTTCTTGACAGCACCTTGTAGTTCTGCTTAGATTCTTGCTGTTTTCAGTTGTGCTTTTATTTCTGCCAATGTAATAACATGCTATGTTTTAGCTTTCTGTCGCTGGCATTTATAGATGCATTAAGGCCTAACATTACTGAACTGTTCCCTATTATGTCCCTGCCCAATGAAGATGACCAGAAGATGCTCCACTGATAAAGACATTGCTGCCTGCTGATCCATTTCGGAGGGGTATAACCAAAATGCAGATTTTTATGTTCTCTCTTTTAGAACCCAACCGCTGTTTTTGGTTAGTGCCATAGTCAGATGTTTTCTAAATTAATTGTTGTCTTTTTCTCTTTTTGCATGAAGCCCAAACATACTCTTATTAGAGTAATAGTTAAGGATTCCACATTCTACATTTGACTATTTCATGTAAATTGATTGTAAATAATTAATCTGCAATAACTAAATGCATACTGTGTCTATCATTCATTTGCTATTGTTGTTACTCTGCATGGTGGTTCTCCAGTGTTTAATGATAAATATTCTGCCTGGGCTAAGATTCTTTAGACGGTTTGGTCAGATTGTGTTTGTCATGTACTTTTATCATTTGGTCTTGCATTTGGTTGACTTGATTTTAGCATTGTTAATCTAAAGGGCAATAAATGTTTTGAACTTTACTAAACTGGTGTGGTGATTCATGGCCACATGGGTCATGGTGTGTTTAAGTTACTTACTCCAATAATGAAAAGTGATGTTCACTGATTTAATTTCATTGTTGTTTACCATCTCACTCCTATCTGAGTCCAATGATCCATGTCGACCTCTAAGGGTAATTAATGGTTACTGTACATGTGTCACCTTATAAATAAATGATCAAAAGAAATATAAGGCTAGACATGCCCACAGTGTCACAGAAGACAAATTAGTATGTGGTGTCCTTGGTTGTTGTGTCAGTTTCCAGAATTCTAGAGAAGGAATGAAGGCTTCAGTATTTTGTGCCCAACAGTAAACACTCTGATTTTAAAATGGTGTGATACAGAAATCACAGTTTGTCTTGATGTTTAGATGTGAGAGGTGTGTGGATTGTTCAGGAGAAGCAAGATGATCACTTCAGGTATTTTTTAGGATGCTGTCATTTTGTGTGTTGTTACAGTGGTGGCCAGGGAGTACAGCTACTACTTACCTATATTTGCAAATTAGTTCAGGTTCAGTTCTTTCAAGTTCAAATGGAGGTTCAGCAATGTAAAGGTTCTGGTGTTCAAATGTAATGGTCACTATCAAGCCTGGAAACGCTTCTGTGAAGACTGGGTTTGATGGTAAATATCTGTAGATCGGTAAGATTGAGAATACCATTATGTGCAATAGTGTTCCTTTATTAATGACTAACATTCTGAAGTCAAGAGCTGGAGGAAGTATATGATTGTGGTGTCTGTTTCTGTGTTCAGTTTTGTATCCTGGAGACATGTTGTCACAAAGGATAGGTGCAGTGTTGTCTCCTAGCTGTTTGTCCTGAAGTCTAACTTGGAGCAAACTGAAGTAGGCAACAAGATCAAATGTGCTTATGATCCTTACTGATGGGCTATAGAAATAGAAATTGTGAGTACTTTCATGCAGTGATGTGAATCCCCACAGGATCTGCTGTTTTTTGGAAATGGTTTCGTCTTGACTGCTTTTATACCAATGTGGATAGTGGTGGGCTTCTTTGGATAATGGATGAGCTTCGAGAGGCATAGATTGTTTTGAAGGATGTTTTGTGTAGTGATATTTTCATTATGGAAATGGTACACGCATTTAAACAGTATTGTCAAGATTTAAAGGAAGACCACTGTTTTATTGCTATCATGACATGCCTCAAAGTTGAGGTTGTTGCCAGGTGGGGTAGTTCTGTCTTTCAGCTAAGGAATTCAGGGGCATATTTATACTCCGTTTGCGCTGAATTTGCGTCGTTTTTTTCGACGCTAATTCGACGCAAAACTAACTCCATATTTATACTTTGGCGTTAGACGCGTCTAGCGCCAAAGTTCATGGAGTTAGCGTGATTTTTTTGCGTGAACACCTTCCTTGCGTTAATGAGATGCAAGGTAGG
The DNA here is from genome assembly GCF_031143425.1 of Pleurodeles waltl. Classification (NCBI taxonomy): domain Eukaryota; kingdom Metazoa; phylum Chordata; class Amphibia; order Caudata; family Salamandridae; genus Pleurodeles; species Pleurodeles waltl. The sequence continues at coordinate 273,263,841 of NC_090445.1, read as the reverse complement.
CGTTCCCGTCTTAAAAAATGACTCCCAGGCATGTGCGTGGTATTTATACTCCCGGGCAAAAATCACGCCCGGGAGAGGGCGGGACAAAAAACCCCGCATTTGCGTCTCTTTTTAACACCTGGGTCAGGGCAGGCGTTAAGGGACCTGTGGGCATGGCCATTGGGCAAGGGGGCATGACTCCTGTCTTTGCTAAGACAGGAGTCATGTTAATGGCGTCTGGGCGCCCCAAAAAAATGGCGCAAATCGGGTTAAGACGATTTTTTTGCCTCAGCCTGACTTGCCCCATTTTGGGACGCCCAAACGCCATTTTTCCCTACGCCGGCGCTGCCTGGTGTACGTCGTTTTTTTTCACGCACACCTGGCAGCGCCGGTCGGCTAACGCCGGCTAACGCCATTCAATAAATACGGCGCCCGCATGGCGCTTCAGAATGGCGTTAGCCGGCGCTAATTTTTTTGGCGCAAAACTGCATTACCACAGTTTTGCGTCAAAAAGTATAAATATGGGCCTCAGTATTGAGCATTTGAATATATAATTCTACTGCAGCAAATCCATCTTTTCTACATGGTTTTTCCATATTGTTTGACTTTTACTGGATTTTGATGGTTTTATGACTGCTTAACAGTAATAAAGTGACTGTGTTTTCACTTTAAAACATGTAATGTACACTGGAACTTATTTTGTTGCCTTTTTAACTTCCCTATAAGTCCATTATAAATCATGACTTGTTAGAAATGGGGTCTTTTGTTGGCAGTCAGGTTACCTCCTGTCCAAGCAAGGACTCTCACTCTAGTCAGGGTACACAATCCAAATTGTCCTGTGCCCACCCTCTCGTAGCTTGGCACTGAGCAGTAAGGCTTAACTTAGAAGGCAATGTGTAAAGTATTTGTGCAATAAATCATGCAATAACACAGTATAACACCACAACAATACACCACGCAGTATATAACATTTATCTGGTTAAATGTAGGTCAAAACAATCAAGATTTGATAAGTACAAGTAAAAATATAATTTGAGACAATGATAAAAATAGTCTTTAGTCTTTAAAAAGCAACAAGTGTCTCTTGCAAGCACAAAGTACCTGGTTTGCGTTCAAATTCTCTGCGAGGAGTTGCGTGGAAACGGGGAGGTGTGCGTTGATTTTTCCAGTGTACACAGACGAGGTGTCATTGAGTCATTGAGTTTTCACACAGGGCAGGCTTTGTGTTGATTTCCAGTGCATAGACGGGGATCCTCTTCGGGTTGCAGGTTTTCAGACCACCCGTTGCGTTGAAATCCTGGGCGTGCAGGACGAAGTCACAGGAGCTGCGTAAATCCAGTGGGCGATGCGTGGAAATTTCTGCCGAACGGCAGGCACTGTGTTAATTCTTCTCACAGGAAGTCGGGCTGCTTTGTTTTGGTTCGGCTTGGCATCGATCCAGTGGGCCGTGCATCAAATTTCCGGTCGCAACTCTGGCACTGCGTCATTCCCCTCTTTGGGAAGTCGGTCTGCGTCGATCTGGTTCGGCATGCAGTGATTTTCTCACCACAATGCAGGCTGTGCATCATTTCTTGCAGACTGTGCATTGATTTTCACCGCACAAGGAGTTCTTTTTGCAGGAATGAAGTCTTTTTGGTCCTGAGACTTCATGGAACAGGAGGCTAGCTCTATCCAAGCCCTTGGAGGGCACTTCTCAACAAAACAAGAGGACAGCAAGGCAGCAGGGCAACAGCAGGGTGGCAGTCCTTTGCAGAAAGCAGTCAGGTGAGTCATTTGGGCAGCCAGGCAGTTCCTCTTGGCAGGCTGCAGATTCTGGTTCAGGGTTTTTTTTCCAGTGGTATCTTGTCCAGAAGTGTCTGGTTTGGTAGAGTCAGAGGCCCTGTTTAGATACCCAAATGTGCTTTTGAAGTGGGGGAGACTTCAAAGAGTGGCTAAGAAGTGCACAAGGTCCACTTTCAGTTCCATCCTGTCTGCCACGGTCCCAGTAGGAGGTGTGGCAGTCCTTAGTGTGAGGGCAGGATACTGTCCCTTGACATACAAGTGTCACGCCCTCCACCCTACCAGCCCAGGAAGACCCATTCAATATGCAGATGTGTGCAAGTGTAACGGAGCATCCTGTGTTTGGGGATGTCTGAGTGAATGCACAAGGGAGCTGTCAACTAAACCTAGCCAGACGTGGATTGTAAAGCACAGAAGGATTTAAGTGCAGAGAAATCCTCACTTTCTAAAAGTGGCATTTCTAAAATAGTAATATGAAATCCAAATTCATCAATCAGTAGTATTTTGTATTACCATTCTGGCCATACCCAATGTGACCTTGTTACTCCTTTCAGATCAGAGTTTACCACTCAGCCAGTATATGAGGGTTAGCCCTAATGTTAGACTATAAAAGGAGCAGGCCTCACAGCAGTGTAAACATTAATTTAGGAGTTTTACACTACCAGGACATATAAACTGCACAGGTACATGTCCTGCCTTTTATCTACATAGCACCCTGCCCTATGGGTTACCTGGGGCCTACCTTAGGGGTGACTTATATGTAGAAAAAGGGGTGGTTAAGGCTTGGCAAGTACTTTTAAATACCAAGTCGAAATGGAAGTGAAACTGCACACACAGGCCTTGAAATGGCAGGCCTGAGGCATGGTTAAGAGGTTACTTATGTGGGTGGCACATCCAGTGCTGCATGCCCACTAGTAGCATTTCATCTACAGGCCCTGGGCACATGTAGTGCACTTTATTGGGGTCTTACAAGTAGATAAAATAAGCCAATGTCAACATGTTTTAAGGGAGAGAGCATATGCACTTTAGCACTGGTTAGCGGCGGCAAAGTGCCCAGAGTCCTAAAAACCAGCAAAAACAGTGTCCAGAAGTGGAGGGAGGCAGGCAAAAAGTTAGGAGTGACCACCCTAAGGCTGGCAGGTCTAACATGACTAACTGCAGCTATGGCATGAAAGTTAAATGTCATATGTGAGCTGCTGTGTGTTTTTCAGTAGTTACATATAGAACAAAAATATATGTATGCCAGGAGCACAACTGTGCTCTAGCTTGGCTGCAGTTTAAAGGCACTGCAGTGACACATGGCAGGGAAATATGTTTTTGCCAAGTAGGAAAAAGCTTTTTTATATGTTTAGATGTCATCCCTAAAGTGTGCCTTGTAAACCCACAGTAAGCAGTTTGCTGATATATAAATATAGGGCATAGTACATATTGTTAATTGGTCCTTGCAGTGAAATAAAAGGCAAAATGTATTTAACTAGGTAGGCCTTGCTAGGCATTTCCCTAAATAAGACTGGATTAAATAAAAATCTTAATACCCTTTCTCTGCATAGGCTGAAACATGCCTCAAAGATATTTCCTGCTTAGGTATTACAATACAACTTAATGATGGAATCAGATTTTTGATAACTTGAATTGAACAATAACGTTATATGAATGCACCTCAGACTGCCAGAGTCAGAAGAGGTTTAAAGTCAGGTCAACCAGTTACTCCATCCCCTGAGATGGAATACAGATCTTTGACTAGGACAGCTAACACATAGCCTACCTCTGAGGGCCAATGGATTTTAACTGCTGGCCACCTAGCTGGGATAAGCTGTCTAGGAGTGGACAGGAACAGTTGATAGAAAAAAAGAAAGCTTTAGCACTATCTCATTTGACTTGGAGAGGCATAGAATGGTTCTCCTATTCATTTGCAGGATGCTCCCAAACAACCAGACTCCAGACCTATTAGGAGGGAATAACAAGATTTGCCCTGTCAGGTAGAAAGAGAACTAAATAGGGGAGTGGCTTCGGAGCTGAACACAGGCCTGTTTGGTGACAGCTGGGTTTTGCCATCCTGTAACAGAGAAGCCTCAGTATTTTAAAGTTAGACAAAGAGTATGTTCTGCAAATGTAGGTGTGGAAAGTGTGTTCAAGAAAATAGTTAGCATTGGCAAGCAGAAATTTCCAATCACTGCAATAGTGTACATGATATATCTTTTATGCCCACCATCTTGTATACCACTCCTTCAGAACACTTCTAGATGTGGGAAGACTCAATTTGAAGAAAAAGGTCCTGTTAGAAGAGGACTCACACAAAGACTCAAGGACTCATAAATCCTTTTGGCACTGAAACTGCTCCTCAATTGTCAAGTTTCTACTTTAGGGACACAAAAACTATAAGTATTATTGATCCCATAAGGGTCCAGTGACCCACTGAAGACTGGACCGTTCAGGAGACCTGGCTGGAGAGAGATACCTGGTGTTAGATTATGCAGAATTGTACAGCACACTGTCATCCAAGTGGGTATCCTGGTGCCCAAAAGCCTGCACTAAGATGCTAGGGGATGCAGACTGACCAGGAGGAACACTTTGGCCCTAATAATTTGTTTTCCTCATGGGGACAGAGACAAGTTAAAGGGGGCTTGGCCAGGATGGTTTCACCTACGGTGGACAAGAAATTGAGGTCTGTTCCGCTTTTCTGCAACTGGTTAAGCTGGACCTCATGGTGAATATACCCAGATTCCATAGCCTTCTCTAGCTATAGCTTCCAGCCTTTGTACACTGAAGGATTTCACCCCCAAAAAAGTGAATGAGGCAGAAGTTTTAGACAGCAAGTTCTCCTAATCTTCGATGGCACCAAACCTTGGACATGGCCCCACAGGAACATTTCAAGTTACAACTTTAATAAGAATGATTAAGTGAAAAGATAAAATCTTTGACCAAAATCCATCGCAGTTGGCCTGAATTTGTGCCTAGGTCCCAGTGAAACACAAACAGTGACTTTTGATTGGTGTTTTACTTTTTATTGGTACTGTTTTGTCCTAAACCTCAGAAATTCATAGCATGCTGTCTTTTTCCTCATTATGGCGGTCATTCTGACCGCGGCGGGCGGCGGTCGCCGCCCGCCATGCGGTCACCGCCAAATGGCCGCTCCGCGGTCAGGAGACCGCGGATGCCATTCTGGCTTTCCCGCTGGGCTGGCGGGCGACCGCCAAAAGGCCGCCCGCCGGCCCAGCGGGAAAGCCCCTGCAACATAGAAGCCGGCTCCGAATGGAGCCGGCGGTGTTGCAGGGGTGCGACGGGTGCAGTAGCACCCGTCATGATTTTCACTGTCTGCAAAGCAGACAGTGAAAATCTTCATGGGGCCCTGTTAGGGGGCCCCTGCACTGCCCATGCCAGTGGCATGGGCAGTGCAGGGCCCCTCAGGGGCCCCATGACACCCGTTCCCGCCATCCTGGTTCTGGCTGTGTAAACCGCCAGAAACAGGCTGGCGGGAAGGGGGTCGGAATCCCCATGGCGCCGCTGCAAGCAGCGCCGCCATGGAGGATTCCCTGAGCCAGGGGAAAACCGGCGGGAAACCGCCGGTTCCCCTTTTCTGACCGCTGCTTTACCGCCGCGGTCAGAATGGCCCTGGAAGCACCGCCAGCCTGTTGGCGGTGCTTCCGTGGTCCCCACCCTGGCGGTCCATCGGAATGACCCCCTATATCTTTCCATGGCTTTCTAAATTGGTTTGGGAATAACATTATGCTGTGTTACGTTACAGTTTTTGGCATTGCTTGCACTTAGCATGCATTTCTCTAGGAATTCTTATTTGTCTGTGCTTTAGTTACCAGGGATTGAAAAGAGATTCTCTTAGAACTGGGTTTTGACTTAATCAGATTTGGTTTATTGAGTTGGTAGTGGTACCCTCCTCCTCAACTAATAATTCCATTTCTGACAGAAGCTAATTCCAGCTGTGCAGCAAGCTACATGGAAGGCAAGAACAGCTTGACAGCTAGTTAACTATGGGTTTGGGGGCTTTTTCTCAAGGACCGAGTGACAAAAATGGTACCCTTTCTCTATGTTCTGGCAGTATGTGCATTCTACAATTCCTGCCCTAGCTGCTCTTGAAATAACACAGATACTATGACTATGAAATGGGGCCCTGCTGGACATTCTCAAGGACTTTTGCGCTCACTTGACATCCCCGTAGGGTCAGTGTCTTCCCTTCCTTCTAAAAGCTAGTCTTCACCTACTGTTCCTCACAGGTCTGCAGCTGGCCCAAATCCATATCCATCTAGGTTTTTAGGCACTTTTTCTTACCTTCAAGTTAACTCAAATCTCTCCAGGCAGTTCAGCTGATTATGACATGGAAGGCTGCAGGAAAATGTTTGGAATGTTCATCTATACCAACTGTGCACACACACTTACATATTCATTCATTATTGAGCCATAGGAAGGAATCAGCTAATCACAGGGTGGTGATAACACTTTTGACGAAGGGGAAAACTAACCGACTTGAAAATGATTCTTACCAACTATAGACTGCCCTCAATTCACTTAGGGGGTCATTTTGAATACCGCCTACCGCCGCAGCGACAGCTGCCAAAAGACCATCGCCGCGCCTACCAGCCGTCTGCCCCATTATGACCACAGCCGGATTTCAGCCAGAAGGACGGCAGAAATTGCGCTGTGGCTATGCCGGCGGATGGTGGTGAGATGGCTCTGCTGCCAGCAGCAGCGCCATGTCAGTAGACCGCCGCAGACCGTATCATGATACGGTCTGGCGGTGTTCTGCTGGCAGGCGCTGCTGCTGGCAGCAGTGCCCCGTCCCGTCTCCTGCCGGAGGCCCTCCTCACATCAGGTAAGTCAGGTGCTCCAACACAGGAGGGGGTGTTGTGTGTGTGGGGGGATAAGTGTGTATGTCTGTGCGTGCGTGACTGCAGGTGTGTTTTGCGTGTTGGATGTGTGTGCATGTATGGATGTGTGAGTGCATGTATGTTGTGTTGTGTGCTTGCATATGTGCTTGTATGTAAGTTAGTGTGTGGATGTGTGTATGTATGGGTGAATGCATGTGTGGATGAATGTGGGAATGAGTGTGTTAATGCATGTGTGCATGTGTGCATGAAGGTGTGTGTATGAAGGGGGGACTGGAGAGGAAGAGGGGTGGAGGGGAATCTGTGGAGGGGGATGGGGCGGGGAAGACCCCTATCAGAGAAAAGGACAATATTCCCTGTCACTGATAGTGCCTACCTTCAAGGTTTTCATGGTAGTAAGGTTGCCATGAAAACCATGGCAGTAGAAGGGGTCATAATCCCGCAGGCGGGCAAGTGACGGCCGCCGGGCTGGAGACTGGAGTCTCCAGCCCGGAGGTTATTACAGCCGTGGCGGGCAGTGTGATACATTTGCAGTTTGGCTTTAGCCAAACTGCCAATGTCTTACTATGGAGAAAAGTACCGCCAGCCTGTTGGCAGTACTTTCCTCCTTATTAACGCCGTCGGCCGGGGTCATAATGACCCCCTTAATGTATAGTACTTTGCCTTATGTGGGTCTTTCGATATTGTTTGTCATGTTAAATATTATCCACTTAATTGCACAATAGGCTCATTCATAATTACTTACTTTGGTTTAAGAGAACACTGTGATTTATTTCAGTGTAAATTACCATTGTTTGGGAGGACAGGATAATCATCCAATGACATTAATTTGTTGATGCATTAATTGCAAGCCGGAGATGAAGAAAAGTTTGGTTATGACCTTCTTTGCCCACACAAATAAACTACATGTCACCATGTAACTTGCCACTAACACTGTCCATTAGTATAACAAACACATGCTTACTTGACAGACTGAATGTGGTTACCCCTTATATTGGGAAAACATCACATTCTCTCTATTTATTGGAGTACAGAAGATAACTTCAGATCTGTGGAGTTAACAAAACAGCTAAAAGAAATGGAATATTGATCCCTTTGAGTGCCTGTAATCGGTAGAAGTGGTACAAATGCCTAAGCTGTAGCAATGCCCAAGAAGAATTGACTCAGCAGGAACAATAACGACAACTCAATTGAGCATGTACCTTGCAAAATACTACCAAATAGAATGCAACACATAATAATACAAAAAATGTCAGACTGAAACATTAGTACACAAGGAAGAGATCAGAAAAATGCACTAATCAGAGGAGATAATTTAACAAAATGACTGTTTGAAACACAATATGACTATTTTATAAGTCAAAATATTTCCCAATAGTGGTGATATATTGAAGTCACAGAACAAAGAACCAAGTAGAAAATCTAACATTTTATCTCATGCAATTCTAAGAGTGTTTGATATTGACATATGCTAGGAGCCTTTTTTAGATTTCAGTAATGCCCTACGTCATTTACTCAGTTCAAATAGTATAATGATTCAATCTGAAGAGTTGATATATACCATAACAGTTAGCAAAAAAGTGATACATACCACAACATTTACAATACAAAGATTGGGTGTGTTTGAACTAGCATCCTTGACGTGGTATTCTTCTAAAATATTTGGCTTAACACCATCTGTATGCTGAATTCGTTTTTGCTGGCTTTAGGGTTCTGTGCTTTTTACCAAATCTGAACAGTGCTAAAATGCTTGTGATGTCCCCTTCAAACATGGCAAGATTGGCTTACACCTAATTGGCACATTTAATTTGCTTGCAGATCCCTAGGAAATGGTATTGCATGTAGACAGGGCCTTTAAGTCAAATGCTACTAGTGGGCCTGCACCACACATTGGGCCATCCATTAAAGTAGCCTTTAAAAATATGTTTCAGGCCTGACACTACAGCATGTAGTGCAGTTCTAACTGCCACTTTGACCTGACAAATAAGGTTTTGCCAAACCTAAACCTTCCTTTTTAATACATGTAAGTCACTGTTAGGGTAGGCCCTACAGGCTTATGTGCAGGGTGTTCTGTATTTAAGATTTCGGGCATTGTCTTGTCCTAACCATTTCTGCCAGTGTAATGGGTCACATGACTGTGAATTGGTCTGCTGTTGGGGTTTGTGTCTGCTTCCAGACAGTAATAGAGAAAGGGCTTAGGTGCGGACAGGATGAGGCATCCTGGCAGGATGACTGGGAGAGGCTGCACCCAGCTCCACTTATATTTCTAAGGACTTTGCCTCCTGCAAATGAATCTAAAACCAGACCTTCCCTGTCTTTTGTCACCAAAGACACTTTGTAGCCTTGACAGGAGAAGAGGAAGAACTCACCAGAACCAGATATGAGGGTAGGACTAGGAGACCGAGACACTGCGTCCCACAATGACCACCAATATGAAGCTGTGGTTAGACCTGCTCTTCACGTCACAGTGACTGCCAGTGAGGATCTGCAACGTGAGAACTGCACTTTGTGCTATAACAACAACAGCCCACAGTGGCCTTCAATACAAAGCTACAGCAATGACCCTCCATGACACCAAATGGCTCCACGAGCTACAACGATGACAGCCCATGAAGGTCTACCTGCTAGTTGTGGCCTTCTGCTCCATTGAGGAAACCATCACATCAGACTCCTAATGTAACTAGTCAGCAAGATTAATCTGGTCCCTCGTTTGGACCCAGGTTCCATCGCATTCATCCTGAGCTTTTGACTTTCCCCTGGTCTAGCTAAGTGGCGCTTTGTGTTTTTAGGTGCCATTATTACTTAAAACTTTAAACTTGAGTATCCCCGGATCTACTGATTGATTTTGTGTTGTTTTGGTATCATTTTATTTACTAAACATTTAGCTATTTTCTTTTGTGATTTTTTTTTATTGTGTTTTCACTTTATTGCTGTTTATGTCCTGCATGAATACATTACCTCTAAGTTATGCCTGATTGCTTATGTGCCAAGTTAAACACAGGTTGATTTAGAAACTTTTGTAGTTCACCCTGACAACGGATTGTGGTTGTTGTCTGAGTGGGGCATTCACCACTCTCAACCAATAGCCCAATTTTTTACAAAGTGCAAATTAAGCACCCGCTAATTTATGATAGCTCTTGGTGGGCAAGTTTGTACCTGTAAAAATGCACCTGATTCAATTATGCTCATCCAGAACTGAGGAACCTCCTTTAAATTGCAAAACTACTTGATGTCCAAAAGGTCATTTGTGTAGTTTGCTCCTGTTTTTGCACTAGGTTTTACTAACCACAAGACGCACAAGCAGATGCCTGTAACTTCCACTTAGATTGCAATCCTGTTTTGGTTGCAAACAGGAGTTAAACCCCCAAAACAATTTGATTGAACTACTGGTGCGCCAGCGGAGGTCTTCTTCCCACCTCATGTTCAGAAACCACAGGTGCGTTGGTGAGACTCCATCACTATTCTCACCAATAGACCTGATCTTTGGTATTGGCGTAGAGTGTAGTGGTCACATTAATTCATTCACAAGTCAATAACATTATACCACAAACAATTTTAAATACCATGAACAATTGAACACTAAATCAAACTCCAAACCGACAAAAAATTCAAACTTTTAAAGCTTTCTTAAAATCCCAAAAGCAATGTAACATGTGTGTGGCAAAACTAAGTTATAAACATAAATGAAAACCATAAGCAAACTGAAACGTCCAAAGAGATTCAACCTACTGAACAACAACACTGTTAAGCACTCCAAAAGAATAAAATGAATTAGCAACAACACAATATGCACATTACTATCAGATTTCAAAGCAGTTGATGGAGACATCAGTAAATCATCAAATTATAATTTTAAAAATCATTTTCAGATTCCAGGGGTGCCCATTCCTATCACTAACACAAATTCAGATTTGCAGGTGTGGGAACGGGCTAACACAAAAGTAAAGAAGAGACAAGAGTAATTTGGAATAATCATCTAGCTATGGTTGCTCCCTAAATAATATGCTGGTGTAATTATCTCAGCTGAAAAGGAAAACAAAAACCAACATTTAGTTATACCTCTCCTCATGGGAGAACAAACAGCAATACTTCATCAGTTAGAACAGTCACTTCCTTCGGACATCAGTGGACATCAGCAATCAGGAAGGTGCAGAACACAGGCTGCACATAGGACCAGTCAGCAGTTCAGAATTTGTTGGACATATTAGTACAGAACCACATAAACAAATAGGGCAATTAGAAGGTATGACTTTATTCTTCAGATGATCGCTAAGGGGTAGAAGGATACAGAGAAAGCAGAGAGCAGCTGGGCATCATCAGTGCATCAAGACTGGGTCAAACTAACTTCAAGTTTTTAAAGTTCCTCACTAATTAGAAAAGTTCATGTGCCTTTCAATTGGTCCTTCAGGGGGCTCATTTCTAAGTACAAGATTCAGCATCTAATGGCTGTCAGTGTCACCATCAAGTTTGCAACTATTCTGGATTTTGTCAGCGAAAGTGCATTGTCATTACAATGATTTCACACAATTTTGACAAAATATAAAATTTTCTAATTGTTTGCAACATCAGGATTCTCTCTCATGATACAAAAAATAAACTAATAAATGTTGTATGAGAATCATGAGTTTCCTGTCCTGTTCGACAGCTAGAACAAATATTGTTACATAGTCAATGCTGAAACGTGTTTCGCCTTAAATACAATAGGACACTCAACATCTCATCAGAAACCAAGGCAACAATTCAGGTCAGAGGGAACAGAATAAACAAATAATTTTCCTCTATTGCTGCAAAGTGAATCCTTCAGACCTAATCAATCTAAGAAAGCCTTACTATACATTAATATGATTAATACCTTAATAAACCTATTGCGCACCTTCCAATTCACTTCAAATAGGCAAAACAAATTATTTAATTGCAAACATTATTTACAACATATGAGAACTTATTTAAATGTGCATTCTACTTTTCTGCACGCATGTAACTCACATTAATAAAATCCATTAAATCAATATAAGTATGATTAATTAATGTTAATTTAATACTTCAATTTTAATATTCATCTTAATAAATACCCTCTTAACATTAACTCATATTAGTACCTTTTTTAATGGAAACGTGCAAATATTTTTCATGCTAAAACGTAATGTCAAATACTAATAGTGGCCACATGGTCCACCATAATTCAAACAAGTACAATTTACGTTTCTACTTTATTTTCTCTGTTAGGCCTTTTAAATGAGGGTTAATTTGTCACCATATGCTAACTTCCATGCCACTAATATATTAATAAAATTTGATCTCCCTCAACTGCCTATCCTGATGAGGTTTAGCTGTTTTCAGTCAATAAACGTAGAAGACGTTTTCATATAATTCAAAACTTCCTTTGCTTTTTGAGTTGTTGCAAATATTGGCAGCATCTCAAGACAAAGCTAAGGTTTCCATGGTTTGCATTTCTAAAAATATATACAACATTCATTGGCTCAGCAGGCCCTAATTTCATCTAGACAGCCCAGCACATTCCTTTATAGGAAATATCAGAGCAAAGTATGTGTGACCAAATCTATTCTCTCTAGCCAACATGTAAGCTTGAAAGCCCTCTTCTGCTCCACAAGGCTACTACCCATGGAGATGTTTTACCAGAAAAAAAATGACTTTAATTCTGCTTTTGAAGAATTTAAGTATTATCTGTTACCATTTGGATCATTTCTACCCAATGGTTGGACTGCTTTAGTTGTGAAAATATTCAAGAAAGAGGTCTGTAATCAACTATAAACATTGTTTTTCGCATAGGTGCATCACTTCTAATCTAGATTTCGACCCAGACCTCATACAGAGATTGCCTTACTGGATATCTCGGAAGACCTCCTCCTCACCCCAGACAAAGGTGGATCCTCAATTTTGGTAATTTTTGAGCTCTCACATTAGGTCACTTGCTTGAACATTTGAGAACCTCAGTGCAGATCTAAAGGTGGGTGCTTTCTTTCTTCATGGTCACTTATGTTTCTTCATTCTTTTTTAATAATTGCGAAGAACACCTGGATCCTGCCCTCTTGTCCCTGTTTTTTGTTGATCTTCTTCAACATTCTGTTCCTCTTATTCATCAAGAGGACCTATTCACTGCTATGCTGACCTTGCCCTGGTCTTCATAGAAATACGTGGGCTGAGAGAAGACACTAAGACAGAACCATTACTAAGTCGTTGACTGGTTGAGTTCTAGTGCCGGATAACTGAATTCTTCCAAACTGGCAGTTATGTTGAAAGCACTGAAATGTTTTCATATTTCTCCTGTGGTTTGCCCTTGTTCCACAGTTTGCTTGGTGTAGAGGGCTAGACTTTTATTCCATCAGTTATTTCTGCCATGGGCTGGGCGACAGACAGTTTTGGGAGCCGAGGGCTGTTTCTTCCACTTTCCCCAGCACCCCGAGGTTAATTGCAGCTAGCACAAGGCAGGGGACTTCCAAAGAGAGAGAGAAAAAGAGGAGGACAGAGGTATGTGGAGAAAGTGAGAGATTAGCAAGAGAGAGGAGAGAGAGAGAATAAGTGGTTTGGAACAGGTGAGAATGAGGGATGAGAGAAAAGGACTAGGATCGGTATGAGCATTTTTGCCAGAGCAGATTTGGGTTCCCAGCCCGCCCCTGTATGTATCCACGGGACATTGCAAAATAGGTAAAAACATTGCGATTTGTTTGGGACTTTAACATGACTTTACAGCGCAAATTGATAAAGTTACTATAGATTACTGGTTTAAACTCTGCCAGCTTCGTAAGGTGCTGTCTTTATATTCAGCTGGACGAGCACAAAATTGTAGTATGAAATCTTTACAATTTTAAATGGGTATTTGGTAAAGCATTCTACGCTAGTGCTTGCAGAAGGCAGTAATATGCCTCATCTTTGGACTCTATCATTCTCAGTTGCAGATATCTGTTCACTAGGATCAACTGGGAAATACAGGCACCTACCACCAAATGATAAATGGAAATTTAAGGCTCCATTAATTTTATTTGAGGTGTAATTGTTCTCCGAGCATTTCTAAAAGTTAAAAGAAGACCGCATTTCTGAAGGTTAAAACAAGAACGTTGCCTCTTGGCATCAAAATATTTTCCAAAATTGGCATGCCTTTTGCATCTGTCCTCTTTGTATTCAGGGGATCCAAAAATATTTTATTGTATGTGAAAATATAACTCCGGCTGGATAGAAATACATACAGCCTATAATTTTAAAATATCATTCATGTTCAGTAAGGGGGAAGGCTTTGAGATTTTTAAATGTGCCAAACACATACATATTTGTTATGATTACTTTGGATTTCTTAAAACGCTTTTGTAAAGTGTTTTCCGTTTTCTCTGGGCAATGATATGCAATTAGAAACTTTCTCAAGAATGGGACCGCTGTCTCCACATCTTGGAACTCACCCAGAATAAGTATATGTCCTCTCTAGGGCTTCGTTGATAACACCACAAACCAAAATTCAGATCAATGGTTTGCTATCTTCTGAAACAAGATGTCATTAGGAAAGAGCAGTTTCTATCTCATTTCATAAAGCTTTGACAGTACGCCTCTTCCCCTATTCTCTTTGAGGTGTTTTTTTGGTGTTTTTACTTATGGAGTTGAACCCACTTTTTGGCTTCCATTTTGTTAGACTTGGCATCCTTGGCGTGGTTTATCCTCTAACTTTTTGCTTTCAAACCTCTTGTTTGCTGACTTAGTTTTTGCTGGCTTTAGGACTCTGCACACTTTATCACTGCTAGCCAGTGCTAAAGTGTGTGTGCTCTTTCCTTAAAACATGGAGAATTGGCTTATACCCAGTTGGCATATTTAATTTACATGTAAACCCGTAGTAAAGAGGCACTTCCTATGCTGTGACTGCTTTTAACAACCCTGAACTTTGCCATGTCTGAGTCTACCCTGCCAGGTTATAAGGTGCTTGCCAGCCTCTGTGAATCCAGTAGAACTGAGGCTCTCCTTTGCTGCTCGGTGCAACCCCAAGCAGAACAAACACATCACCACTGCTGCGTCGATTGGACCCCTCGCAAAGACCCCCATCTCCTCCGGAGTGTCTTCAGAATTGCCACTGTGCAATGCATCCTCGGCCCAGGCCCTTGTGTCCTTCCTCAATGGCAGCCTTGATGATGATGCTGTACTTTGCACTGCAAGCCCATGTGGATGAGGTCCTCAACGACGACGCAGGACCTCTCATCTCAGCCTTGCCACATCTCAGAACCAACACATCGATACGGCTGTATGAAGCATCTTTGATTTGGATCCTAGCAAAAGCTCCACAAACCAGGATTTGAGGTATTTTGTTTAGCAGGACTGAGTTCCAGTAGCCGACTCAGACTCCATCGCGATCAGCCTGAACTTGTGACTTAGTCCAGGTCCAGCACAACCAGATATCCACAGCTGCCACTTTGTGCTTTTTGACACTATTTACACTGAAATCTTTAAAATTGCATATCTTCTACTGGTTGGATTTTTGCAATTTTGGACTTGTTTTATTTATTTAAAATTACTCTATTTTTCTAATGTGGAGAGGGCTCCTTTTTTGTGTGACATTTTTCACTTTATTACTGTTTGAAGTGTTGCACAAATACTTAACATATGTTAAGTCTGACTGCTCGGTGCCAAGCTACCAGTGGTTGAGCACAGGTTAAAATAGGGTTCTGGGTTGTGCCTCATCCTGACAAGGATTGTGGTTGCTACTTGACCAGGGCTCAAACCCTAGTCAACCACCAGCCCAGTTTACTATTTCATACAGTTAAGTCTGTTCAGTATAAATGAGTACCATGCTGCAATAAACGTAATATACCATCAGGCAGGAATGCTATGCAATTTATATTTTCTGTTTATACATCTTGTTAAAGTTTATAGTCCTTACCACCATTTTGTAGAATATATTTCTAAGATGTGTGAAATGTTCTGTTAATGTGCTACGTGGACTCACTCAGGTTCGGTTCATGAACAGACCTGTCTAAGTTGCTTAGTCATCAAAGCGCCCAGTTTCAATGTGCTCTCTATGAGGCACTCATAGGGAAGAAGAACAGTAAATTGTCAGTGCTCCCTCTTTGCCAAGCTTGTGATTCTCAGATTTAAAGGTAGGAGAACTGTAAATGTTGAAAACAGGATCACCATCTCTCAGGTATAGGGAGGTCTGCCCTACCTTCATATAGATTTCCTAACAAATACTGTTTTATATGGACATAAAGGATGACTGCAAGTAAATGTGTTAGATGTTTTCTTGTTTGTAATAAATATACGTTGTATGGAATGACCTGTGTTGATGTCCATGCAGCATGGCATATTCTACATGTCTTGATGTGCCCCCAGTGTGAGTCTGTTTCCTCATCCTTGACCTCTCCTTGCCCATCTTGCATGTGAAGAGGTTTAACATGAGGCTTATCCAATTGCCAATGTTGGCAAATTAATGTTCTTTTGAGTGAATAACACAAGCTCTTCTGACTCTACTTGCGGCAGCTTGTTCTTTCACTGGAGTATATTACCTTTATAAGGCAGTAAATATATTGTGGTACACTTAACACGCAGTATTTGCCCCACATTGTAATATGTTTTCATCCAGGAGTTTGCCAAGCAAGACTTTATAATGCTTGTGGTAAGCCTCACCAAGATGATTGAATAATAATGCAGTATGTCTAACTGTGCCATATTTACCAGCACTATAGCCACCAAATATGTTTTGAAAATACGCAGCTACTTACATCATAAAACAGGTGGACATCTTTGAGTCTGAAAAAAATGGTGGTGGCTATACAACATTATTTGCACTTGCCATGCTGTAATTAAAATGTAATTCAAACACTTGAATTGAAAAGGTGTGCCTATCATGCGACAACAAGCAGCTGGAGAACTGCTGATTGTGGCAAATGTGTGCCTATCACTCATGGGTGTAGGAAGTGTGGGGGATGCGGGGGATGTATCCCCCCCCAGATTTTGGAGGGTGGGGGACACAGGGGACGAAGGTGGGGGGGACAAGGGGACAAAATAATTTCCCCTCTCACATCTATTATTCAGAGGGCCATTAGCGCACAAAAGCGCTACTTATAATAGCCCTGTACCGACCATCCTCCAATCTGATGGTAACAGAATGAAGGTGAGTCTGGAGGCCCCCTGCACCCTCTGCCCTTTTGTTTGTCCTGTTCACAGCTGTGGGCATTAAGGGTGCTCATAAGAACAAAGGGCACGAGGAGGAGAAGAGAGTTTTGGATGATTACTGTCTGCATCACCTTCCGCCTTGAAGAAGGGCGCTACAGGACGCCTTCAAGAGGAGCTGCAAGACAACGAGGAAGATCGAAAAGGAAACAGAGCCCCACTCAGCCTGACACCTGCAGGCTAGAAAGGAGACTGTGAAACACAATATTTGTATTTGCCTAAGATCACACCAGTTGGTGAAACAGTGAAGTCGAGATTGAGCCCAGATTTTACCTTTTCACACAACAATTTAGCTATTAGAAGGGTATATTTTTCTAACATTTATGTTTAATGTTTTGTTATCTGGGTAATGAAGGAGAAGCCATATTTCATTTTGGGCCGTTATGCCTAGCGTTATTATTTATGTTGTTGTTATCCTTACATACTTCAGCATATTGAAGTATATAATCTTTTCTCTACCTTTTCTTCTCTCTACTCTGAAACAATCTACCCTATACCACTGCACCCTAAACCACTTTTCTCCACTCTGTGCTACTCTACGCCACTGCAATCTATGCTGTACCACTCTACTCTACACCACTCTACTCTGCAGCACTCTACAGTACGCCACTGCAATCTATGCTATTCTACTCTAACCATTGTACACTACACCCCTGCACTCTGCCAGTGCACTCTTCACCACTTTACTCAAAACTGATGCACTCTATGCCACTGCACTCTATGCCAATCTACTCTGCACAACAGCACTCTATTCCACTGTGTCCAATGCCACTGTACTCTGCGCCACAGCAATCTATGCCACTGCACTCTATGCCACTCTACAATACACCACTGTACTCTGCGACCCTCTAATCTGCAACATTGCACTCTGCCACTGAACTCCACGCACCACTGCATTCAATGCCACTGTACTTTGTCCCACTGCACTCTTTCTGCACCACTGCACTCTAATCTACTCTACACCACTCCACTGTAGGGCACTTCACTCTACTTTGAAATCATCTCCTCTATGCCACTGCAATCTACGCAACTCCACTCTATGCTAGTCTAATCTACCCTGTACCACTCCAATGTACCCTGCGCCACTCCCATCTGCTCTGCACCGGTCTATGCTATTGCACTCTACATCACTATGCTCGACTCTGCAATAATCTACTTTTCACCACTATACTGTACTCTGCAGCAATCTACTCTATGCCATGGCACTCTATGCAACTCTATTCTACTCTGCACCACTGTACTCTAAGCCACTCTTCTTTACTCTGCATCACTCTACATCACTGCACTCTACACCAATGCATTCTATGCCACTCTACTCTACACCACTGCCCTCTACACCAATGCACTCTATGCCACTCTACTCTACACCACTGCCCTTTATGACACTCTACTCTGCAACACTGCACTCTGCCACTGAACTATACTCCTCTCTACTCTGCAGCACAGTACTCTACTCTGCAACACCCAACTATAAGCCACTCTACTACACTCTACACCAATGTACCATATGCCACTACACTCTATGCCACTCTACTCTGCATCACTGCACTCCACCACTGCACTCTACACCAGTCTACTCTACCTTGCACCACTCCACTCTACCATGCACCACATCACTCTATGACACAGCACTCTGAACCACTGCAATCTATGCTGTGCCACTCCACTGTGCGCCCCTCGACTCTTCACCACTCTACGCTACTGCACTGTATGCTAAACCAGTGCAGTATTCGTCAATGCACTCTACACCTCTTTACTCAAAACCAATGCACTCTATCCCACTACACTCTACACCAATCTACTTTGCACCACTGTACTCTATGCCACTTCACTCTAGACCACCCAACTCCACTCTATGACACTTCACTCTGACATTATACTCCATGATACTAGACTCTGACACTCTATTCCATTAAACTCTAACACTTTCTCCACTCTGTAACTCCATACACAACTCCCTATACGCCACTCCATTCCACTTTACTCCACTCTATGCCACTCCACACCACTCTATGCCACTTCAATCTACAATACTCTACTCAACCCCACTGCACAACCCTCTATGCCACTCCACTATACAACAATGTACTATGCTCAACAACACTCTACCCAACTTTCTCTATGCAGTTCACGTTACTTTACTTCACTGTACTCCAGTTCACTCTTCTTTATGCCTTTCCACTCTACGACACTCTGCCACTCCATGAAACTCTATTACACTGTGACACTACTCCACTCTACTACTACTTTATGGCATTGGCGCTTGATTAAGGATTCAGATCTCCATTGATTGCCTTCTCACTCATATGAGACGTGAGTCAGATTTATCTTCGCCGTTTTGGTTACAAGCACTCTGTAACCCTTTTAACTCAAGCTTAACGAAGGCTTAGGATGATCCTGATACTTGTCTAGGGGATCGAAATATCGTCGGCCAAAGTACCTTGACTTGAATTTGTGATATTGTACATAAGTTGGCATAAGCATAGGTACTATGAGCTAATGACTTTGTGATTCACTATTTGAGTAATTCATGTAAAAGTCGGTGTATAAAAGCTTGTAAATCCTTATTGTGGATGCTAACCTTGTAGGAAAGTAGCCTCTTTCTAGCTTGGTTACCCCCACATTTGGCCTGTTTGCAATGTGTGTTTGAGGGTGTGTACTGGGATCCTGCTATTCAGGACCCCGGTAGTTATGCTCTCTCCCTTAAATTATGGTTGTTACATACTGGTAACCCAGTATTTCACCCAAAATTGGCATACTGGTGCCCCCTTATAAGTCCCTAGTATATGGTACCTAGGTACCCAGGGCATTGGGGTTCCAGGAGATCCCTATGGGCTGCTGCATTTCTTTTGCCACCCATAGGGAGCCCATGCAAAGGCTTCTGCAGAACTGCCATTGCAGTCTGCGTGAAAAGGTGCATGCATCCTTTCACTGTCAGTTACACTGCACCAGGTCACTTATAACTCACCCCTGTAGCAGGCCCTCCATCCCTGAGGGCAGGGTGCAGAGTACCTGTGTGTGAGGGCACCCCTGAACTAGCAGAGGTGCCCCCACGACCTCCAGGACCATTTTCCCAGACTTCATGAGTGCGGGGATGCCATTTTACATGTGTACTGGTAAAAGGTCACTACCTATTCCCAGCTACATAATGGTAACTCTGAACATAGGTATGTTTGGTATCAAACATGTTGGAATCATACCCCAAGTCTTTTGCAAGCATTGGTCGTATGATTTCATGCACTCTGGGGGCTCCTTAGAGGACCCCCAGTATTGCCATTCCAGCCTTCTGAGGTTTTCCAGGCAGCCCCAGCTGCTGCCACCTCTCAGACAGGTTTCTGCCCTCCTGTTGATTGAAAAGCTCAAGCCCAGGAAGGCAGACCAAAGGATTTCCTTTGGGAGAGGGGTGTTACACCCTCTGCCTTTGGAAATAGGTGCTACAGGCCTGGGAGTGGTAGCTTCCTTCCCCAGGCCACTGGAAACGCTTTGAAGGGCACATTTGGTGCCCTCCTTGCATAATCCAGTCTACACCGGATCAGTTAACCCCAGTCCCTGCTCTGGCACGAAACTGGACAAAGGAAAGAGGAGTGACCACTCCCCTGTCCATCACCACCCCAGATGGTCCCTGGATTTTGCCATTTTGGATTCCAAGTTGGCAGCGAACTGGAGCATCTGAGTGGCCAGTGCCAGCACGTGGTGTCAGAGCCGTCCCCTGATAGGTGCTTACCTGTTTAGCTGACCAATCCCCCTTTCAGGGCTATTTAGGGTCTCTCCTTTGGGAGGTTCTTCAGATTCAGATTGCAAGACTCCAGAAGGAATCCTCTGTATCCTTTACTTCACCATCTCACCGAAGAAACTGCATCTGGACCCTCCAGGAACTCCACAAACTGCAACAATGAAGCAAAGATGACTTCTGCAACATTGTATCTTCAGCTCTTGCCAGCAAATGCAACGGTTTCCCGGTCGTGCATCCTTAGAGGACTGCCTGTCTTCAGCGTGCACAAGAAGAATGAATGAATCTCCCTTGTAGTGAAGGAGTCACTCCCCTGCTTCAGCAGGCACCTCTCTGCAACGATTACCATCTGTGTGGGTCCCCTCTCCTGACAAGTTGCATGGATCCTATATCACAGGTGGTGGACTGAAGTGGTCCCAATGGTCCTGGCGTCCTACTGTCCAACTTTGGTGGAGGTAAGAGCTTGCCTTCCCACGCAAGACAGTACCCCTGTGCACCACATGTTTTTCAGTTGCCAAGGCTTGTTGGCATCCTTCTATGAAATTCTTTGTGCACAATGTAGCTCCGGCCCCCAGCACTCCTTCCTGTGATGCACAGGTTCCTGAGTGGTTCTCTGGTGGCGTGGGATCCTTTGTTTTTGTGCTGCGTGGGACTCCTTTTGCAACTCCTTTGTCCCTGTGCTGGGGGACTCCTGTGTGCGCTGGATGGTCTTCTGTGGGCTCCCTGAGTTGCTGAGAGCCCCCTCTGACTCCTCCTCCTAAGTAGAGTCCACCAGGTCCCTCCTGGTCCCAGGCAGTGCATTTTCCGCTAACCGTGAGCTTTGTGTGTGCCAAGGCTTGTTGGCGGAATCCAGCGACGCAAACCAGACTGCAATCATCCATCCGGTGTGGGATATCATCTGCACCAACCAGGAACCCGCATCCATCTTCTTGGGTGCAGTACTGACTGTTGTTCTTCACCAGTGGTTCTTCTTTTGCACCTTGATTCGGGTTAGCAGGGGCTCCTGTCCTCCCTGGACTTTTCTGTGCTTCTTGGACTTAGTACCATTCTTCCACAGGTCTTTAGGTCCAGGAATCCACCCTTTGTGTCTTGAATTATCTTCTGGTTCTTGCATTATCTTCTTTCTTGTGTTCTTGTGTGTTCTAGGAAAGTTACTGTGATTTACTCCTGCTTTCCTGGGCTCTGAGGTGGGTCCTATTACTTAACTTTGGTGTTTTCCAATACTCCCATTGCCCCTTTACACACCACACTTGCCTAGGCGGGAAACTGACATTTGCACTCCACTTTCTTAGTATATGGTTTGTTTTTCCCCTAGGCCCATTTCTAACCATTGTGTTTTCACTAATTGCACTGTTTTCTAACTATTTTTATTGCTATTGCTGCATACTAGTGTATATAATTGGTGTATTACTTACCTCCGAAGGGAGTATAGTCTCTATGGTATTTTTGGCATTTGTGTCACTAAAATAAAGTACCTTTATTTTTGTAACACTGAGTATTTTCTTTCATGTGTGTGAGTACTGTGTGACTACAGTGGTATTGCATGAGCTTTGCATGTCTCCTATATAAGCCTTGGCTACAGCTACCCCTAGAGGGCCTGGCTTCTAGACACTGCCTACATTTCACAAATAAGGGGTAACTGGACCTGGTATAAGGTGTAAGTACCATAGGTACCCAGTACAAACCAGGCCAGCCTCCTTCAAACCACTGTACTATATAGGTTCCTTTTTAAATTTTTCTTTTAATTGGTGACATTGGGTCATCCAGATAACTTGTGTAATGCCCAAATATCAGTCTTTCTCGATTTCCCCTGTTGATGTTTTCCCACTACATTTGATCTTTTATATTTTGATTGAATAAATGAATTAAACATTCCATTTGCATACTACTTTACTATCATTGTTTATGTGAGTGGTGTTGCATTTTATTCAAGGGACCCTTGTTTCTTCAAAGTTAGTTTACTGCTCCATTCTAGGACATCATTCTCCTTTCTGCCATTAACTTTGAGCCATGCTGAATAGTAGTCTCACTAGTGTACAGCATGGCTAAAACATAGGTGAGACCTATTGGCTTTGCTAATGCTTGTTTATAAGGTATGAACTTCAATGTGACTTGCAATATCCTTATGTAGGCAGGGGGTATTTTACCCCATATAATACAGGATTACACCACCAACTTTCCCACAAACCACTTAAAACCTTAGTGCATACCTTCTGTCATTACAAGCTATTAAAGTAGAGCAGAAGAAAGAAAAGCAACATTCACTTTTTTGCTCTAAACAGCTGCATTAATTGCGCTCTGTGACCTGATCTGCCTTTTACCTTGGCTGCTAGCTCTGGCAGAAGGCATTGTAATGTCAGAACTCGACTGTAATAACCCTAGTCATTTTCTGATGTCTTTTCTTTATAATCAGTGAATGTCTTTTCTTTATAAGCAGTGACTTGGTTCATCACAAACAGCCGTTTCTAAAGAAATTAGTGACTGCAGTTTATACAGAGATTAGAGAATCCATGTTTATATAGTCTGTAACTCCAAGAGCTTCCTCAGTTGAAATGCTTTTAGTTATGACTGATGTGGAGCTGAGCAGCCCAAGATCACACACAGGAATAGAAGTGTTATTAGAACTCTGGTTTCCGAGCACAGTTTACAACTGTTGTACCTAGCTTTTGATATCTCCAGTGCGGTTCCAATTGGAATGAGCTGAGGGGCATGATGAGTGCGGGGCGCAAAGGGTATGTTCTTCCTTTTTGCCCTCCTACCTTGATTTGCTTGGTGCATGAAGATGCAAGATGCAAGGATAATCAACACGTTATTTTCACATTTGAGCTAATTACTTTGTGAATGTAAAAAACATAAAAGATACTTTCAGACTGCGAAAACATGCCTTCTTTTCTCCCTCTTTCACTTCCAATATATGATTGTGTATAATTATCGGAGCCTGCAGTTCGTAAACAACAAGCGATTTGTATAGGGTTGATTGAAAGTCTCCAAGGCTGTCCCTGTCCCCCCCAGAAATGTATTGTCTCCTACGCCCCTGCTATCACTGTAATAACAGGCAACTAGAGGACTATGAATTGGAGCAAAATTAAAGACAGTAGGCGGTCATTCTGACCCTGGCGGCCGGTGGCCGCCAGGGCCACCGACCACGGGAGCACCGTCAACAGGCTGGCGGTGCTCCCACGAGCATTCTGACCGCGGCGGTTCAGCCGCGGTCAGAAGCGGAAAGTCGGCGGTCTCCCGCCGACTTCCCGCTGCTCGGGGGAATCCTCCATGGCGGCGGAGCGCGCTCCGCCGCCATGGGGATTCTGACACCCCCCTACCGCCATCCTGTTCCTGGCGGGTCTCCCGCCAGGAACAGGATGGCGGTAGGGGGTGCTGCGGGGCCCCTGGGGGCCCCTGCAGTGCCCATGCCAATGGCATGGGCACTGCAGGGGCCCCCGTAAGAGGGCCCCACTGTGTATTTCAGTGTCTGCAATGCAGACACTGAAATACGCGACGGGTGCAAACTGCACCCGTCGCACCCCTGCAACTACGCCGGCTCAATTCTGAGCCGGCGTCCTCGTTGCAGGGGCATTTCCTCTGGGCCGGCGGGCGCTCTTTTGGAGAGCGCCCGCCGGCCCAGAGGAAATGTTTGAATGGCCGCCGCGGTCTTTTGACCGCGGTGCGGTTATTTGGCGGCGGTACCTTGGCGGACGGCCTCCGCCGTCCGCCAAGGTCAGAATCAGGGCCAGTAAAGTGCCTCCGACAAACAGGCAAAGTGTTTTGTCACTGGTAAAGTTGAAATAGGTGTGCCTATCACTGTACATAGATAGGCTGAAATTACGTAATACGAAGGACACTGCGTGTATCTCACCTATAGATGGAATACATAATAAATACAGCCAGCAAAGGGTGTGCAGATCAACGTAATGATAGATAGGCACCAGAGTACACACCTTTCAGTTCAAGCCAAGTTAACCCAAGATGTTATGATGGCTGCCAAAGTGTGGTGTACGTCAGTTTCAGATGAAAATAGGGCTTGTTAAAAACACGTGGTACGTCAGCTCTGCAGCATTGTTATGTGTCAATTTCGACAGCTCCTTGGGCCAGCTTGCAGCCGCAAAAAGGAGGAAAAGCTGAGTTCTGCTGCGCATGAACAACAAAGTGCACGAGGAGGAAGCTCGAGGCCACCGCAGTACTAGTGAGACAACTGAAAGAGCTCTCACCAGCATTGCTAGGCAAAAAGGAAAGCGTTAAATATTATAATTGAAACATATATATGTATATGTATTCAACCACTTCCTCAAGTCCCTGATAGCAGCTGTCCTCTAGTTTGCACTCCGTAATGCAAATGCAATCTCCTTGACCAGCACAGAACGACGAGTTGTCAAATCCCGGTAAATGATGATTGGTGGGTTTAAGATCATTGCCAAAAGTTGTAGTGAAGTACATCAGAAGAACTAAACATGAAATAAGCCTAAGTAGTACAAAATAGCCCACGTTTATTTCCAAGTAAAAAAAGCCACAACCTAACCAGTAAAGCTCTGCTTCACAACTGACAAAAATTCCACGTTTCAGAACCATGCAATAATGACATGAGAAATGTTAGAAACTGTCTCTAAATAAGAAACATAAGCATATGGCATATTAAAAGTTCTATCAGTACAACATTTCTACGCAGTCATTTTGCATATATAACACTTTCATCACTCCGGGTTTGCTGCCACCTTGTCTAGGTGTACAAAAGTTTGCTTCCTTCAGGTCTCTCCTTACATTTACTTGTGAGATGATACATCGCCTTTCAAGTAAAAACAAATCCCACCCCTGCCGGAAGACCAGTCCACCCTAACTGGTCTTACTGCAAGGGTGGGAAAAACATCTCCCCACACCAAGGCTAATTAATGTCTCTGCTCTGGAAACAGTTTCCACACTTCTTTCACACTTTATTCAGGCCAGTTACAGACTAGGCAGTTGCTGCAGAGCTAATGCAAATTAACCTTCAGTAGCTTCAGGTAGGGTCAACCTGAAGCTGCTGTAGGCTAATTCTAAAAGTTAAATTTCTAATGTATATAATTTAAAAAAAATTGACCTTTAAATTATATTTTTATTAATTATAAAAATAAATCTTTGAATGAAGTCTGTCACTGGTACAGGTCAAACATTATAGATTAGGTTATACAGTGTATACTTTTCTTAAGTGCTAGTTACAGCCTGATCACTGACAATGCCGCTTTGGGCCTAAACTCTGGTAAACATACCATTTCTGTTGCAACACATGTTCCACTCTCAGATTTTATGCAATCTGCCTTGTAGGCAGCATGGCGTCACTCGGGGTGATATTTAATATTTGAAATCAGGTTTTCCTACCTTTGAAATGGAGGATTGTCACAGATTTTTGAACCAGGGTTTAAACTGCTTTTGTCAGGCTGCACAGGGTAGGCCTGAAGTAAAAATCTCACTTCCTTTGTCACAATAAGTGCTGCAGTTCACAGATGGAATTAACTTCCAGGCCCAGGGTGTATATCTTACATCATATCCTAGGGACAAATAGGTAAGATAAATGTGTCATTCGGGGGTAAGCCAATTTAACCATTTTTTAAGAAGTAGTACATATGTTATTGTTGTTGTTCATCCATCGCTGTCGACAATGACATCATGTTGAAGAGGTTGACTGGGTACAGTGGCCCATATTTATACTTTTTGACGCTAAACTGCGCTAACGCAGTTTAGCGTCAAAAAATTTAGCGCCGTCTAACGCCATTCCGAAGCGCCATGCGGGCGCCGTATTTATGGAATGGCGTTAGCCGGCGCAAGCAGACCGGCGCTGCCTGGTGTGCGTGGAAAAAAACCACGTAGACCAGGCAGCGCCGGCGTAGGGGGAAAATGGCGCTAGGGCGTCTTAAAATGGCGCAAGTCGGGTTGACGCTAAAAAATCGTCTTAACCCGATTTGCGCCATTTTTTCGACGCCCAGACGCCATTTAAATGACTCCTGTCTTAGTAAAGACAGGAGTCATGCCCCCTTGCCCAATGGCCATGCCCAGGGGACTTATGTCCCCTGGGCATGGTCATTGGGCATAGTGGCATGTAGGGGGGCACAAATAAGGCCCCCCTATGCCACCCAAAAAAAATTGAAAAATATAAAAAATTATACTTACGTGAACTTACCTGAATGTCCCTGGGGTGGGTCCCTCCATCCTTGGGTGTCCTCCTGGGGTGGGCAGGGGTGGCAGGGGGGGTCCCTGGGGGCAGGGGAGGGCACCTGTGGGCTCATTTTGAGCCCACAGGCCCCTTAACGCCTACCCTGACCCAGGCGTTAAAAAGTGGCGCAAATGCGGGGTTTTTTGACCCGCCACCTCCCGGGCGTGATTTTTGCCCGGGAGTATAAATACGACGCATTTGCGTCGCCGTCATTTTTTTAGACGGGAACGCCTTCCTTGCATCTCATTAACGCAAGGAAGGCGTTCACGCTAAAAAATGACGCTCTTTGCCCATACTTTGGCGCTAGACGCGTCTAACGCCAAAGTATAAATATGGCGTTAGTTTTGCGCCGAATTTGCGTCGAAAAAAACGACGCTAATTCGGCGCAAACGGAGTATAAATACGGGCCAGTGTGTCTGGCTGTTCAGTGCAGGCTTGGAAAGCTCTGCTGCACGTTGGGCACAAGTGGCCTGCTGGGTTGGTTGGCAAAGAGTTGGCTATGGATTTGCACAGCTCACGCTTCTTCTGCACCTCTGCCGCCCTGCTCTGCTCATAGGAGGTAGCACCTTTGCAGAGGCAGCTTCGCCAGACGGGGCGGTCTTGCACTAGGGTTTCAAGTCCAGGTCAATGCCAAAGCCCTTCAGAGAGACTTTCAGTGTGTCCTTGAAGCGCCTTTTCTGCGTTTGCCTTCTGCCAGTTCACCACAGAACAGTCTTTTTGGGAGGCATGTGTCTGGTGGCCTGCCCAGATGACTTGGTCTCTCCTTAGCAGGGTGTAGGTACTTGGCAGACGACCTTGAGAGAGGACATCTCTATCTGGAACTTTGTCCTGCCAGGTAATTTTCAGCAGCCTTCTTCAGCAGTTCACGTGAAAGCAATTCAGCTTTTTGGCATGGCGTTGTACATAGTCCATGTCTCACAGGCATACAGTAGTGTGGGAAGTACGACTTCCTTATACATCTTCAGCTTTGTGGACAGATTGATGCCTCTCCTCTCTGACACTGACTCCCGCAGCCGTCCAAATGCAGAGCTTGCCTTGGCGATGCGTGTATCTACCTCATCGTCAATGTTCACAGATCTGGAGAGTGTGCTGCAGAGGTATGTAAACTTGTCAGCAGACTTCAGGATTTCTCCTTAAGCGGTGATAGTTTGTTCCGCATACGTCTTCTGTGGTGCGAGCTGATGCAAGACCTCAGTCTTCTTGGTACTGATTGTGAGCCCAAAATTCTGCAGGCAGTGGAAAAGAGGTTCATGCTCTGATGGCTCTGGGCATCTGTGGCTGCGTTGAGTGCGCAGTCATCTGCGAACAGAAACTCATGCACAGTGTCCTATTCAAACCTGGTCTTGACCTGTAGCCTCCGCAGGTTGGAGAGCCTGCCATCACGTCCATATCTGATCTTGATTCTGGTTTCTTCGTCATCGCAGAAGGCACCTGACGGCATGGCTGAGAACATCATGCTGAACAGTGTGGGTGCCAGTAGACAACCTTGCTTGGCTCCGTTGGTGACTTGAAAGGCATTGGAGGAGTCTTCATCATCTAGTACTCGAGCAAGCATGCTGTCGTAGAACTGCCACACCATAATGATGAATTTGCCTCGGCAGCTAAACTTCTACATGATCCGCCATAGCCCCTCACCACTGATGGTGTCAAAGGCTTTTGTCATGTCCACACATATTGTGTGAAGGTCCCTGTTTTGTTACTGGCACTTCTCCTGCAGTTGATGTGCTGCAAATATCATGTCCACTGTCCCTTGGCCCTCTCTGAAGCTGCGCTGACTCTGGCAGGTGTCCATCTTCCATGTGTTGAGTGAAGTGGTTGGGGAAGACTCTGGCAAGGATTTCGCTGACAATGACCAGAAGAGAGTTAACTCTCATATACACTCTGGCTGACAGCAGTGTCCCAATGAGTTGAGTAAAAAAAGAGAAAACAACAACAGCAGTCCAAAAAATGGGGGTGACCAAGCAACGCTGGTGTTTCCCATAAATCTGATGAGTGGTTAGCCCTCGATTAGAGAAGATGTCACAAAATTTAGTAAAAAATTGAAGACTAGTTAGGTCTATTACTGAGACATTTGCCATGTACAATATAAAGACGAATAACACTCCTCTGAAATTACATATGCATGATGTTATGAAACATTGTGATCACTAATGTTAAATGCAATGAAAGAATAAAACACTTACATGTTATATCATACTTTCTCACAATAATGATGAAGTGCAAAGAAATTATGCCTCTTGTCATCATTGCGTAGACTACTTAGCTAAAGTCTTCTTGCTCTGCTGAAAGAACAGTCATTGGAAACTGATTATTTAACCTTAATGTTGAAATGCCTTCCAATTACAGGCTGTTGATGAAGACATATGCTCAAATTGAGGAAGCCTGGAGAGAAATTCGATTTTTTGCTCAGCTTAAAGAGTACATCTGGGTAGTCAAAGTAAGCACCAGAATCTCAACAGAATGTATAAATTCACAAAAAGTCTCTGACGATGTGGACTATCGTAGATCAGGAAACAAACACATTTTAGCACATGCGCAAATTAAAGAAATGCATAAAAGCAAAATGCGTTGTTTGTGAAAACTGCCTTGCACATGTGTATGGTTGCAGGGTTAGAGATTGTAGTAGGGGCACATTTGAGTACATCATTCATTCATAGAGCCAACCACTGAGATCTGGGAGTGTCAACCTCCTTTTGCACTATGATGCTTGTGAACTAGAAAATGACTGCAGAAGGGAGAGGTAAGCAGCAGGCATGTAACAGAAATGCCATAATAGTATTGAAGGTCATATGTAATCCACTGATCATATATGGAGTGAGTTACTGAGTACTCCATTTTTTTCTGAATCTCACTAAAGGAGCGAAGTGTAATTAAATGTAATTATTTATAGGGAGCTTTTATGACTGTATATTTCAGTGTTACACCACTAGAAACCATGGAGGTAGTGGTGGGGACCTACGGATGTTCTCTGACATTACACTCTCTGGCTTATGGGAAAGAATGCTCAATAAAGCTGCTTTGATTGGCCTTATGTTCTAATATAAAAGTGGCTGGATGTTTAACATTGAAGGTGCACTGGCCCTGCTTGGCAGTGGGCCATGACGTAACCGCCTGAACTAAGACATATAAAGGCAAGTTACTATAAATTTATTATGGGTTGTGCTTTGCAAGGCAATGAATGGTGGTGCACAACCAACAATGAGATTTATCAAGCCACACAAGGCCACCCGGCACTCCCCTGTGTAGCTTGATGAATGTTGTGTACTGCATGGTGAGGATGCTACATATGTGGAGCATGGGTGTTCCCACAAATCCACCCATGTATTCTGACAAATTCCCTGATTTACCAAAAGCGGTAGACCTAGGAATGCGTCAGAATTGTACACCTTCCCACAAGAGGTGCAAAGAGGAGAAATATATTTATTTCTCCTAGTTGTTTCATATTTCTAAGTGTGCTGCTGATAGTGCAGATATCGTATTATTTTCTCACATGTCACAGTGATCATTTATGTGTGACAATCTATGCAATATGGTAATTAAAGTACTAATAGTTCTAATGTAAAGTGGTGCACTGAAAGCCATATAAACGTGCATTTACTTTAGGTCAGCAGAAAAAACCATGTGGTATTACGTTTTAACTTTATGTGTGAAGAAATAATTTGCCTTTATGTTATATTTCATGATGAAAACTAACAATATACTTTGAAATAAGATTTAATTTCATGTGGAAAATGTATTAAACGTAACATACAAAGGTAGAAAATGTAGTTCCACCATATAGTTACATGAAAGGTTTAACAGAATCTTTTTGTTTTGAAGTTGCTGTACCATGCACTAGATTATTAATAATGAATTTTGAGTTTAAACATGGTAAGTGTGTATTGGATGCATAAATGAATGTGCTGTTTTAATTCACTTGCCTTAGCCTAAGTAGGGCCAGCAGCCCTGCTCCATGACAGTGCACAAAATGATCAGTCTTTCTTGCTAACGTGAACTTTCTTTCAGATAACGTTCTCATGAGTAAGGCCATTTGGAAATAGATATTCTATTGTATTATGCATAGCAGGATTATGAGTTAAATCTTGAGCCCCGAACATTCAGGAACTGCGAAATACACATGTATACAAGTGTTACCAATTTGCATGGAAGAGTACAGATGGAGATCATTCACATAAAGGTCCAGAGAATTTTCACTGATGTTGCAGTCTGAATTGTATGACTGTCTGTCATTCGACATTTAGGGGGTGATTCTGATTCTGGCGGGCGGCGGAGGCCGCCCGCCAGAATTCCGCCCCCAAAATACCGCGCCGCGGTCAAAAGACCGCGGCGGGTATTTCAAGTTTTCCCCTGGGCTGGCGGGCGGCTGCCAAAAGGCCGCCCGCCAGCCCAGGGGAAAACGACCTTCCCACGAGGATGCCGGCTCGTAATCGAGCCGGCGGAGTGGGAAGGTGCGACGGGTGCATTTGCACCCGTCGCGTATTTCACTGTCTGCCAAGCAGACAGTGAAATACTTGTAGGGGCCCTCTTACGGGGGCCC
This sequence comes from Pleurodeles waltl, assembly GCF_031143425.1. NCBI lineage: Eukaryota > Metazoa > Chordata > Amphibia > Caudata > Salamandridae > Pleurodeles > Pleurodeles waltl. The sequence continues at coordinate 273,232,636 of NC_090445.1, read as the reverse complement.
CTGCAGTGCCCATGCCAGTGGCATGGGCACTGCAGGGGCCCCCAGGGGCCCCGCGACCCCCCCTACCGCCATCCGGTTCCCGGCGGGCGGACCGCCGGGAACTGGATGGCGGTAGGGGGGGTCGGAATCCCCTCGGCGGCGCAGCTAGCTGCGCCGCCTTGGAGGATTCAACAGGGCAGCGGTACACTGGCGGGAGACCGCCAGTGTTGCCGGTCTGACCGCGGCTTTACCGCCGCGGTCAGAATGCCCTGCGGGGCACCGCCGGCCTGTCGGCGGTGCTCCCGCCGACCCTGGCCCCGGCGGTCTAAGACCGCCGGGGTCAGAATCACCCCCTTAATCTTTTGTGTCATATGGATGGATGGACAAATTAACTTGCACTATGAACTTTAATATACTATTCCCCCAACTGGACTTTGGTTAGAATCCCTTCCATCCTTCACCTGCTTGCTTAACCCCTTGGACTCTGAGAGGTATATTCCTCTCCATCCTTTGCCTCTTGCTGAGGCTTAGAAAGATTTTCCCCTGACCCAGAGAAGAAGGTTCTTGACCGTGCTTTTGAAATCCTGATGCTTTCACTTTCTTACCTACCTTTTGTCTTTTGATTCCCCAGATTTCATTTGTTCAAATCCTTTTTGTCCTTTTTATTCTTTTTGTCTTTTTGCTTATATGTTGCTGTCTCAAAACAGGGTAAATGGATTTGGTAATTCATAGAGTTTCCCCTTGTCAAGATTACTAGAGAGTGTAGGATGAGAAAAGCTAAATGACTAACAGGACAAGGGAGCGCTCGTTTTAGCCGTTTCAGATTTTTGTATTGCTCTTTTGTGTTGCTGTAATAGAGTGTTTAGGGTTTTAAATGTTAGTTCATCTGAGCTTCTTTCAGAGGTTTAGGCAGCATATAATGGTTTTGTATCTTTATGGTCTTGTTTTGAGAATTATCTATGTTACTCTGAGCATTAATATATCTGAGTATCTTCAGTGTGGCTAAAATGAATCATACTATAATTTGAAATTGTTTTGTTGAAGTTTTATTCCAGGTGTTTCCATACCCTTACATGCTGTATGAAAATATCCATTGACCTCGTCCTAGCATATATCATGCTAAGAAGAATATGTTACAGCACTCCATTCTGCAGCACAAATAGTAAGAGGAAAATGCCTCTGAGGATTGTTTTGTGAGGGAATGAGACACTTCCTGCACAAAAACAATTCTGCCTACAATGCAGACACTCATTGCACTATGGTGCAAGGGTGCCTATGTTGGCACTAGGCAGCAAATTGTGCACCAGTGCAAGTCAAGCAGAAAACAGAGATGCACCATATAATGTAAAATACAGCATATTCCTGCTCTCCTTCTTTCATGCAGCACTGCTTGTAAGTTGGGTAAATATGCCCCATGAGCTGGAAATTCCCTTCAGCTTGCTGTTTAGACAGAAACTCTCAGGGACCAGCGTGGACCCTGGTGATGTTGGTGTATGTGAATGTGTAGCTGAGTGCTGCCTATTTATACTTGGCTACAAACACATCTGAAGATTATCCTTACTTTGGGTATATGAAAGTTCCAGGCCAGTGAAAGGTTTCCAGTGACCCAACTACTGTGACTTGGCCCTAAAATTCGTGTCTCCCTATTGGTCTATTTCATTTTCCTGTATTCCATGGTAGATGGTGCAAAAATTGACCAATAGCTTGGAAGTTAAATGTCCTGTGTAGGCCGTAGTGTGCATTTACACTGCTCACAAATATAGCATAAGTAAATAGTAGCCTAGAGCAGCACTGTGACCAGGCTGGATTGCAGTTTATGGGCAGTACCGGGAAACAAGGGAAGGAAAAGTGCCTTTGCCATGTAAGAAAATATTTGTGTAAATACTAATAAGTTACTCCTATAGTGTGCCTTGGTGTTTATGGGGTTGGGTGCTTAGCTTTTAAATAAAAGAAGTAGCAGACTACATTTTAAATATTCTATGTCCTCACATACATGATTTAATGTCTGAACACACTTTTCATTGTGAGGGTATTCTCCTTGAGGGGGCCTAGTTAAACTTTTCAGTTACTATCTTCACTTGGGAGAATGGTGGCAAAATGAATCAGTTATTTTTCACTCACTTTTGAAAATCTAATTCAGTGTCAAAATAGTTTTCTGATAACGTGTTATTGTTTTAAAGGAAAAGAAATCATGCGGAAATGTACTCGTCCTACCTGGGCCAAAATGGGTTTGAACAAGTTTTGCCACTCATCTCATTCGTGGAGCCTCAGTACACCATCCTAGATAGAGTAAACAACTATCTCTTCATAAAACAATTGATAGGCTTGTGGACTAAGGAACAGCTGGCTACTTAACAGGGATTCACCATCTAGCAGGGAACAGCCGTCACACGTTTTTCTTTGACTTGAGATTCTAAATACATGATCTGCTCTCATGGATTCTCAGGCTCCATATAGACTTTTGGTTTGGGCTCCATTCACAACAGGGAGAACACCAACAGGCCGGCGGTGCAGACTAGCAAATAAAAAAGCATAGGAGAAACAGCCAGCGGCCCATCCACACACCACCATCTTGGTAGCACCGCCGACGATGGCGGAAGCCATCTTCAGCCCGGTGGAAAGGCCCAACCCGACCACCATATAATGATACACCACACCACCATGAGTTCCGGGGCTGGAACCACCGCCACGCAAAGCTTGGCAGAAATGACCCATATAAAGGGAAACACTCACCATAGGCACAGAGAACACGCCGACATGGAGAGAGAGTTGAAAATAATTCCAGTGCTTCTCCATATTTCTCCAGAACCGTGACCGCCGACGAAGACGATTACGGTAAGTACTGCAGCCTAGCACACATGGGAGGAAAGGGCACAATTACACATACACTCACCCCACCCACACCTCAATGCACACCCAACCCCTTCCACCACCCCAAGCCATATACACCCTAAGAAAATGTTCTTACCAGACACAAGCCAACAAATACCTGCACCAATGCACACACCTGTGCACACCAAACCCCCACAGTGAAACGCTGCACAGTGGGTCAACATAGCACCAACACATATGCTGGCAACAGAATTTATTTCTAACAAAAATAAATTGTTCAAACTAGGCCATTGGCCAGTCCATTTCAAAGTCCTGGAAGGGCAAATATAGCCCACACTTGTCTCCTACGATGGAGAAGAAAACTCCACTGAGAAGGGGCATCAATGGGGCAGCCAGGCAGCTCAGGGGCAGGGGCAGGGGCAGCGGGGGTGGGGACTCAGGTTTGGAAATGGGGTTCTTGGGTGTAGGCTCTGGAGGCAGAGAGGGTTTGGGCTTGCCCCTGGGAGGAGGAGGAGTGGGCCTGGACCTGGGGGTGGCAAAGGGACCAGGGGCAACATGAGCCTTCTTCCTCCCTGGGGAAGGGGCACAGGAATGGGTAGTGCAGACTAGGGAGGACTTGGATGAGGAAGGAGTGGGTTTCTGGAGGTCAAGGAAACATTTAGGGACAAGACGGGGTGGGCCAGTGGGTTCAAACAGGTCAACATGGGAGAGAAAAGCTTTTGAGGAGCAATTGGAGGGGTCTTGGAGACAGGTTTGGGAGTGGTGGTATGAGGTGTAGCTCCGCTGTGATTGGATGCAGATGCCTGTACAGTATGCCCATGTTTGATGGATGTGTGTGGAGTGGATGACTAGGAGTGTTTCTGTGTCCTGGGAGGAGGGGTGTGGACATAGTGGGGGAGGTGGATGTTGCTGTGTCTGCCTTGGAATGTTGGGTGTGTGCCTGCATGTAGTGGGACGTGTGGTGCTTGTGTTTGTCTGCCTGCTTCTTGGGTGTTGATTTGGGTGCATGGCTGTCTGGATGTGTGTTTGGGATGGGAGAAGGGAGTGGGGTGCTGGAAGGGGTAGAGGTGGTCAGAGGGGGGATGAAAAGACAAGGGACACTGGCTGTCATCAAAGAGGAGGCCAGGGCCTGAAAGGATCTCTGTAGGGAAGATATGGCACAGTGAATTCCTTTCAGGAACACATTGCATTGCTACATCTCTGATGCCAGCCCCTGGATGGCATTCACAATGGCTGTCTGACCTACAGCGATGCTCCTCAGGAGGCCAATAGCCTCCTCAGTGAGGGCAGCAGGGCTAACGGTGGCAGAAGATGAGGTGCCCGGGGCGAAGGAGACGCCTACCCTCCTGGGTGACCGGGCATGGGCTACTCGCTGGGGAGCTACTAGGAGGGCGATGATGGTATGGGGGGTGGCGGAAGATGACAAAGAATGGGTGGGCCCATTAGGGTCCACCACCACCAGGGATCTGCCATCAAAGAAGGTGTCGGAGTCGTTACCTCCAGTAGTAGTTGACCCCTCGCCCTCCAACCCACTGGTCCCCTTGGCGTCGGTGGACTCTGCCTCCTGGGAACCGTGGCCTGCAGCATCCCCACTCGCCGGTGCCTCAGCTCCCTCGCCAGATGATGCTAAAGCACACAAGGACACAAGAGCACAGAGGGGTGGGGGGACAAAACAAGAAAGAAGTATGTCAAATGAAGGGCAAACATACCTGTTTGCACACATACACCCCCACCCATCTCAGGCACTAACCCCGAGCAGAGACAATAGTTGACATGAATGTGCCCCTAACTGCTAGACACGATCCCACAGTACACTACATGACCATCCTGGCCCTCTGCTCTGATACGCTTTGCAAAGGGATACAATGAGAGACGTTGGCAGGACAACAAATCTGCAAATCCATGAGGCTACATCTAAACCAATAGCCCAAACAGGGGATCCCTCTCAGCCATATTGTCAACACCAGGACAGTGCGCGCTCTACGGGCATCTAGAATGAAAAAACCCAACACTTGCAAGATAATTTAATTTATGCATTGTGATAATATGTTATTGTTTAACCTTTTGCATTGCAGAATTCCATCCAAAAGATTCATTTTTAAGGTGCTTATAAATACTGTACATTTGCAATGTATTGCTGCAGACATTCAGAGTGTGTTAGGGTGTGGTCCCTTTCCAGGGCCTTCTAGAGACTTTCCCTGCAACATGCCTGGGCGTGGTTCTAGGCTGGGCCAAGACTCTATAAAAGAGAGTCAGCCCAACTTCCAGTGCTCACTATTCAGAGGTCCCGGTGCAGAGCAGCAGCTTCTTCCTGAGCTCCTGTCCCGGCAGCCTATTTGGATTTTCCAGTCTTCTGCACTCATCTCTCATTGGTGATCTCTGTTTCCAGGCGGTAAGACGGTGTTTGGACATTTCCCAACACCGTAATTGAGAATTTTCATATTCTTGATTTTAATTCTTAAGTGAATAACAGATTACTTGTGTGCTGCCATTTTTTGACATTTGTATGGTGGTTTGCAAATAGGGGGGACGCACAATTTATTCCATAAAGATTTGACTTCGTTATTACATTGATGTTTATTGCGCGCTGATATTTCTTGACATTTACATGATGTTTTACGAGTTGGCAAGACGTGCAACTCGTTTCATGAGCATTTAACTTTGTTGTTCATTGCGCGCTGATATTTCTTGACATTTACATGATGTTTTAGGAGTTGGCAAGACGTGCAACTCGTTTCATGAGCATTTAACTTTGTTGTTCATTGCGCGCTACCATTTTCTGGCATTTACATGGTGGCATTCGAATCGGCAACACGAGCAATTCTTTCCTTGAGTGTTTTTTTTCATGTTATTCATTGTGCACTACCATTTCTTGGCATTTGCATGGTGGCATTTGAATCGGCAAGACGCGCAATTCTTTCCCTGAGTGCTTTTCATGTTGTTCATTGTGCGCTACCATTTCTTGGCATTTGTATGGTGGCATTTGAATCGGCAAGACGCGCAATTCTTTCCTCGTGTATAAATAATGTAAATTACTGTGCGCTACTATTCTAAGACATTTTCTTGGTAGCATTTCAAGTTGACACGTTGCGTGATTTATTCCTTGAATCTACGTTGTGTGATTTCATGGTGCACAATCCTTTACGGTGTTTAATACTCATATAAAAATCTGCAATGTGCGCAATTCACTTCCCAATGTTTTTTCTGAGATGAACACAACAATACCAGAGTTCTAGATGTAATGCTGTGTGTTCCTGATATATATTCTTAAAAGGAGATTCATATGGTTGTTTAGAAATTGCTCAGAGTGTTTCCTGATTCTCATGCTAAAGAAAGTACTCGAATCTGAAAGTCCTATTTAAATTTTCCTGTTTCCTCCTCAGCCATTCGGTCATCTAAAGCAAAGTCAGTTTTAGGACTATTCTAGGGTTGTTCATGTTTTTCGGAAAAGACGAAGCTTAGAGTTGAAGCATGATACTGATTTCATGAGATGTAATTTTGATGTTGTGTTTTAACCTTTTGCTTCCTACAGGTCGCCTTCCCAGCTGTTCCCGTCCTAATCCCCTTTTCCCCACTTGGACTCTCTTAGACTCTGTGATAAATCTAATCAGAGTATTGGAGCTGTCTTGTGGTGGAAGTGTTGGGAACGTGCACAGACCCCGAGGATCTGGTGACTCTGACAGAATAGTGAGCCCACAAATTATTATCCTTCTGGTTTGTGTATGTTCTCAGCATGGCCACACTGGACGAGCTAGTCAAGGCTATCAACCAGCTCCAGTCAGAAGTGGTATCATCAAAGGATTTGACAAATAGTCTAGCTGAGAGGGTGAGTCAGTTACAGAATAAGGTTGAGAAGAAAGATCAAAGTCCCACAGGTGTGTCTTGGCCAGGTACTTCTTCTCAGACTTCTGGAGGTAATCCGACTAACATTTCCCTCAATGTTCCTTCAGCCATTCCTTTAGCTCCCCCAAAACGCTTCTCAGGTGATCCCTTAAAAGTGAAATCTTTTCTGGTTCAAGTGGAACTTCAGTTCACCTGCAGACCACATACTTTCCCCGATGCCCAGTCTAAAGTAGCTTTCTTGTTGTCATATCTGTCTGGAGATGCAGCTACCTGGGCTATTCCTCTTGTGCGTAAAAATAGTCCCCTGTTGTACAACTGGAAAAATTTTGTTCGTGAATTTGAGAGAGTTTTCGATCGTAGAACTGTAACACAGTCAGCAGATCGTGAATTATTAGACTTACGCCAAGGGAATCAGGACTTGGGCCCTCATTCTGACCCTGGCGGTCTTTGACCGCCAGGGCGGAGGACCGCGGGAGCACCGCCGACAAGCCGGCGGTGCTTCAATGGGGATTCCGACCGCGGCGGTAAAGCCGCGGTCGGACCGGCACCACTGGCGGGGTCCCGCCAGTGTACCGCGGCCCCATTGAATCCTCCGCGGCGGCGCAGCTTGCTGCACCGCCGCGGGGATTCTGACCACCCCTACCGCCATCCAGATCCCGGCGGTCGGACCGCCGAGATCCGGATGGCGGTAGGGGGGGTCGCGGGGCCCCTGGGGGCCCCTGCAGTGCCCATGCCACTGGCATGGGCATTGCAGGGGCCCCCGTAAGAGGGCCCCTACATGTATTTCACTGTCTGCTGTGCAGACAGTGAAATACGCGACGGGTGCAACTGCACCCGTCGCACAGCTTCCACTCCGCCGGCTCGATTCCGAGCCGGCTTCATCGTGGAAGCCTCTTTCCCGCTGGGCTGGCTGGCGGTCTGAACGAGACCGCCCGCCAGCCCAGCGGGAAAGTCAGAATTACCGCCGCGGTCTTTCGACCGCGGAACGGTAACCTGACGGCGGGACTTTGGCGGGCGGCCTCCGCCGCCCGCCAAGGTCAGAATGAGGGCCTTAGTGTCATATTTAGCCAACTTTAATCGGCTGGTCGCTGAGACATCCTGGCCTGAAGAAAAACAAGCGGTCTTGTTTTACAGGGGACTCAAAGAGGAGCTAAAAGACATCTTAGCGCAAATCGACCCACAACCTGCAAACTGTCAAGATTTAATAAACCTTGTCTTGAGGCTTGATCATCGTTTAAACGAACGAAAAGGAACGCGTAAAAAGACTGAAAAACATTCTAGGTATGCTCATGATAACAAAGACTCAAGAACTCTGAGAGAAAGAACGCCGGAACCAATGGAAATTGGAACCATCAGGAGACCTTTGACCAAAGATGAAAAGGACCTACGTAGAAAAAAAGGGCAATGTCTCTATTGTGGGCGGAAAGGTCATTTCGCCAAAGATTGTCCAATCAAAACAAAGAGCAAGCGAGGCCCAGTTCAGAAAGTTGCAACCAATGCATCAGTCGAGTCGGAAAATCTAAAGCACCCAAGTTGCTGAGAAGGGTTGCTCTTGGGTGTCACCGTAGATCCTTCACAATCCAAACATCTAAAATTGGGAATAAGAGTTCAGGTCAAGAAAAAGACCTATTTCAAGAAGGCTGTAGTCGACTCTGGGGCTACCGGAAACTTTGTTGACGCCCAATTGGTTCGTGCATGGGGGATCCCATGTATTGAAAAGAAGACCCCTGAAACCATCCAGGCAGTTGATGGAAAACTCTTGACTGGAGGTCTGATAACTCTTCAGACTGTCCCCTTGACAATAATTTGTGAAGGTAAAAATCAAAGAAAGAAACATAAAGAGGAACTCATCCTTGACGTGATCCATGCTCCCCAGTATGGGATCATCCTTAGCTTGCCATGGTTAACTCATCACAATCCAGAGATTAATTGGGCAGAATGAAAGATTGTGTTCTCATCAGTGCTATGTAAAGAATATTGTCTCCAAAGGACTCAAGAATCGGAAGTTCGCCATTCTTACGTAGCTACCGCCGCAGAGAAAGAAGTTCAGTTGCCCAAACAGTATTCGTCTTATGAAGATGTATTTGATGAGAAGGAAGCAGAGAACTTACCTCCTCATAGATCTTATGACTGTCAAATTGATCTAGTCCCAGGGGGGATACTTCCCAACTGTCGTGTGTATGCCCTGTCAGAACATGAAAATCAACATTTACGAAAATACTTTGATCAATTCTTAGAGAATGGTTTAATCCGCCCCTCTAAATCTCCCACAGCTGCTCCTTTGTTTTTTGTTTCAAAAGCGAACGGAGAGCTTCGAACTTGTATCGACTATAGGGGCTTGAATAAAATCACCTTCAAGAACAAATATCCTTTGCCTCTAATTCCGGTCTTACTGGAACAAGTAAAGAAAGCAAAAATCTACACGAAGCTTGATCTTCGAGGTGCTTACCATTTGGTCAGAATGAGAGAGGGTGACGAATGGAAAACGGCATTCAAAACAAGATATGGCCTTTTTGAATACACCGTCATGCCTTTTGGTCTGTGCAATGCTCCAGCAGCATTTCAATTTTTCTTAAATGACGTTCTTAGAGAGTACCTCGATATCTTTGCCATAGTTTACATTGATGACATTTTGATCAACTCAGACAATGAGAATGAACATGTTCAACATGTCAAGAAAATTTTGGCAGCCCTTCGTAAACACCATTTATATTGCAAGCTAACCAAGTGTGAGTTTCATGTTACCACAGTTGAGTTTTTAGGGGTTATCCTTACCCCTCAAGGTATGGTGATGGCAGAAAGGACAGTAAAAGCCGTATCTGAATGGCCCATCCCAAAGACTGTTTGTGATTTACAATGTTTCCTGGGCTTTGCAAATTTTTACCGGAGGTACATCAATCATTTCTCCCAGACAGTGGCTCCAATTACTAAGTTATTAAGAAAGAAAGAAAAATTTGTATGGTCCCCAGAAGCAGACTTTGGGGGTCATTCTGACCCTGGCGGTCATGGACCGCCAGGGCCAACGACCACGGAAGCACCGCCAACAGGCGGGAACGGGTGTCGTGGGTCCCCTGGGGCCCCTGCCGTGCCCATGCCAGTGGCATGGGCACTGCAGGGGCCCCCTATCAGGGCCCCATTAAGATTTTCAGTGTCTGCTTGGCAGACAGTGAAAATCGCGACGGGTGCAACTGCACCCGTCGCACACCAGCAACTCCGCCGGCTCCATTCGGAGCCGGCTTCATCGTTGCTGGGGCTTTCCCGCTGGGCGGGCGGGCGGCCTTTTGGCGGTCGCCCGCCAGCCCAGCGGGAAAGTCAGAATGACCGCCGCGGTCTTTTGACCGCGGTACGGTCTTCTGGCGGTTCCCGCCAGGCGGGCGGCTTCCGACGCCCGCGGGGGTCAGAATGACCCCCTAAGCCTTTTCAACTTTGAAAGAAGCTTTCTCCACTGCCCCAGTCTTGACTCATCCAGATGCAGATCAACCTTTCATAGTGGAAGCTGATGCTTCAGATGTGGCGATAGGAGCAGTCTTGTCACAACGAAACAAAGACACTGGTCAGCTTCATCCTATAGCTTACATGTCTCGGAAGTTGAACGAAGCCGAACAGAACTATGTCATTGCTGAAAAAGAGCTTCTGGCGATTCGTGACGCCGTTAAAGAATGGAGACATCATTTGTTGGGAGCTAAATATACTGTCACAGTATATACTGATCATCGCAATCTTCAATTCATGAGTTCTGCCAGACTTTTGACTCCTCGGCAATTACGCTGGATGCTGTTTTTTGCCGAATTTGATTTTGTGGTAACCTTCCGGCCTGGTAAAGATAATCGCAAAGCTGACGCCTTGTCCCGCCAAGAGTCTACCACATTGCCTGCAGTTCAAACCTCCAGAGCTATCATTGCTCCTGACAAGGTCCTATGTATCATAAAAACAGAAGATTTCTTTGAAGACATCCGCAATTCATTCACTGTTGAAAAATGGCAGGAGTGGGCCCAAGCAGATCCAAAAAGATCAATCAAGCAAGGATTACCCTTTCACGATGCTCGTTTGTTCGTGCCCACTACCAAACTTCGCAAGATAGTGTTTCATTGGTTGCATGTTATACCTACAGCAGGTCACCCTGGTACTCCTAAAACTCTTGAATTAATCCAACGCTATTTTTGGTGGCCTACCTTAACAAAGGATGTAAAAACAATGGTAAACAACTGCGAAGTCTGTGCTCGCACTAAAACAAGTCATTCAAAACCGAAAGGGTTGTTACACCCACTCCCAACCCCAAGTCGTCCGTGGGAACACATCTCTTTAGACTTTATTACAGGTCTGCAGTGGTTCAACAGCATTCAGTAATTCTGGTGGTAGTAGATAGTCTCCCGAAATATGGACATTTCATTGCCTGTAAGAAATTACCCACCTCTAGTGAACTGGCAACTATCTTACTGAATAGAGTGGTTCATTATCATGGACTGCCAAAAGTGATCCTCTCCGATCGGGGATCGCAATTTGCCTCCATCTTCTGGAAGACATGGTGTAAAACACTCCAAGTGACATCTACCGTATCTACTAGCCACCATCCTCAAACAGATGGTCAAACGGAGAGACTAAATCAGACTTTGAAGCAATACCTACGTGCTTACGCTGAAAAAGCACTTAATTCATGGACATCAATGCTCTGGTTAGCTGAGTTGGCCTACAACAACTCCTTCCACACGTCTACTGGTGTTACACCCTTCTTTGGTTTGTTTGGCTATCATCCTGACACCTTGCCCATCACAATTCCTCAAGAAAGTTCTCTCACTCCAGCTGTGTCAGAAATCATTCAACATTTGCATCAAACTCAGAAATCTATTCAACAACATTTAGAAAAAGCCAAAAAAAAATACAAAAAGCATTATGACAAGAAACATTGTGAGGGACCGCAGTATCAACCTGGTGACAAAGTGTGGCTTTCCACAAAACATATAGACTTCAAGAAGAAGCACATGTTCAACCCCAAATTTATAGGTCCTTACACTGTTCTTCAGCAAATCAATCCTGGGACCTATAAACTACAATTACCAAAATCATTACGGATTCATCCTGTGTTCCATACCTCCCTCTTAAAAAAGGCAGTCCAAAAGGTCTACCCTCATCCAGCTCCTGTTCTAGTACAGGGGGAAGAAGAATATGAAGTCAAGAAAGTGTTGGACTCTAAACTGAGGGCGTAACCTATGGTACTTAGGGGCATATTTATACTCCGTTTGCGCCAAATTAGCGTCGTTTTTTTCGACGCAAATTCGGCGCAAAACCAACGCCATATTTATACTTTGGCGTTAGATGCGTCTAGCGCCAAAGTATGAGGAAAGAGCGTCATTTTTTTGCGTGAACGCCTTCCTTGCGTTAATGAGATGCAAGGTAGGCGTTCCCGTCCCAAAAAATGACTGCGACGCAAATGCGTCGTATTTATACTCCCGGGCAAAAATCACGCCCGGGAGTGGGCGGGTCAAAAAAACCCGCATTTGCGCCGCTTTTTAACGCCTGGGTCAGGGCAGGCGTTAAGGGACCTGTGGGCTCAAAATGAGCCCACAGCTGCCCTCCCATGCCCCCAGGGACCCCTTGCCCACCCCAGGAGGACACCCAAGGATGGAGGGACCCACCCCAGGGACATTCAGGTAAGTTCAGGTAAGTATAAATATTTTTATTTTTAGATTTTTTTTGTGGCATAGGGGGGCCTGATTTGTGCCCCCCTACATGCCACAATGCCCAATGACCATGCCCAGGGGACAAAAGTCCCCTGGGCTTGGCCATTGGGCAAGGGGGCATGACACCTGTCTTTACTAAGACAGGAGTCATGTAAATGGCGTCTGGGCGTCGTTAAAAATGGCGCAAATCGGGTGGAGGCGATTTTTTTGCGTCAACCTGACTTGCACCATTTTTAAGACGCCCTAACGCCATTTTTCCCTACGCCGGCGCTGCCTGGTGTACGTGGCTTTTTTCCACGCACACCAGGCAGCTCCGGTCTGCTTGCGCCGGCTAACGCCATTCAATAAATACGGCGCCCGCATGGCGCTTCAGAATGGCGTTAGCCGGCGCCAAAATTTTTGACGCTAAACTGCGTTAGCGCAGTTTAGCGTCAAAAAGTATAAATACAGGCCTTAATCTCATGGAAAGGTTATGGCCCTGAAAGTAATTCATGGGTTTCCGCATCTGATGTTCATGCTCCAGTACTTGTGAGACGCTTTCATCGTCTCAATCCAGATAAACCAGGCCCTAGAGCGCGCCTGGGAGAGGGGAGTACTGTCAACACCAGGACAGTGTGCGCTCTACGGGCATCTAGAATGCAAAAACCCAACACTCGCAAGATAATGTAATTTATGCATTGTGATGATATGTTATTGTTTAACCTTTTGCATTGCAGAATTCCATCCAAAAGATTCATTTTTAAGGTGCTTATAAATACTGTACATTTGCAATGTATTGCTGCAGACATTCAGAGTGTGTTAGGGTGTGGTCCCTTTCCAGGGCCTTCTAGAGACTTTCCCTGCAACATGCCTGGGCGTGGTTCTAGGCTGGGCCAAGACTCTATAAAAGAGAGTCAGCCCAACTTCCAGTGCTCACTATTCAGAGGTCCCGGTGCAGAGCAGCAGCTTCTTCCTGAGCTCCTGTCCCGGCGGCCTATTTGGATTTTCCAGTCTTCTGCACTCATCTCTCATTGGTGATCTCTGTTTCCAGGTGGTAAGACGGTGTTTGGACATTTCCCAACACCGTAATTGAGAATTTTCATATTCTTGATTTTAATTCTTAAATGAATAACAGATTACTTGTGTGCTGCCATTTTTTGACATTTGTATGGTGGTTTGCAAATAGGGAGGACACGCAATTTATTCCATAAAGATTTGACTTCGTTATTACATTGTTGTTCATTGCGCGCTGATATTTCTTGACATTTACATGATGTTTTACGAGTTGGCAAGACGTGCAACTCGTTTCATGAGCATTTAACTTTGTTGTTCATTGCGCGCTGATATTTCTTGACATTTACATGATGTTTTACGAGTTGGCAAGACGTGCAACTCGTTTCATGAGCATTTAACTTTGTTGTTCATTGCGCGCTACCATTTTCTGGCATTTTCATGGTGGCATTTGAATCGGCAACACGCGCGATTCTTTCCTTGAGTGTTTTTTTTCATGTTATTCATTGTGCACTACCATTTCTTGGCATTTGCATGGTGGCATTTGAATCGGCAAGACGCGCAATTCTTTCCCTGAGTGCTTTTCATGTTGTTCATTGTGCGCTACCATTTCTTGGCATTTGTATGGTGGCATTTGAATCGGCAAGACGCGCAATTCTTTCCTCGTGTATAAATAATGTAAATTACTGTGCGCTACTATTCTAAGATATTTTCTTGGTAGCATTTCAAGTTGACACGTTGCGTGATTTATTCCTTGAATCTACGTTGTGTGATTTCATGGTGCACAATCCTTTATGGTGTTTAATACTCATATAAAAATCTGCAATGTGCGCAATTCACTTCCCAATGTTTTTTCTGAGATGAACACAACAATACCAGCGTTCTAGATGTAATGCTGTGTGATCCTGATATATATTCTTAAAAGGAGATTCATATGGTTGTTTAGAAATTGCTCAGAGTGTTTCCTGATTCTCATGCTAAAGAAAGTACTCAAATCTGAAAGTCCTATTTAACTTTTCCTGATTCCTCCTCAGGCATTCGGTCATCTAAAGCCTAGTCAGTTTTAGGACTATTCTAGGGTTGTTCATGTTTTTCGGAAAAGACGAAGCTTAGAGTTGTAGCATGGTACTGATTTCATGAGATGTAATTTTGATGTTGTGTTTTAACCTTTTGCTTCCTACAGGTCTCTTTCCCAGCTGTTCCCGTCCTAATCCCCTTTTCTCTTAGACTCTGTGATAAATCTAATCAGAGTATTGGAGCTGTCTTGTGGTGGAAGTGTTGGAAACGTGCACAGACCCCGAGGATCTGGTGACTCTGACACATATCTACTTAAGGACACCATCCCACGGATGTAGAGGGGGGCAGGACTGCAGGGACACACCAGTCTATGGGCCTGGCACTACACTGAATGCACCCCATGGCACCTAACTACACTCAGCATAGTAGCATCACAATAGTGTTGGTACTCACCACCTTCTGGCTGCTATGCTGCCTTCAAGCGCCCATCCAAATCGGGATAGGCCACCACCAGTATGTGGGTCGTAGGGGGGTCAGGGTCCGATGGGCACCTCTCCCACGTTGGGAGGCCATCCCCAGCTGGGCCTATCTGGTTTTCCTGGCCCAGCGCTGCAGGTCCTCCCACTGCTTCCTGCAGTGGGTGCTCTACCGGTTGTAGACCCCCAGGTTCTGCACTTCCTTGGTGATGGCTTGCCAGAATCCTTACTTCTGATGGGTGCTGACCTGCATGGGACATACAGAGTAGAGAAACAGACGTCAGTGTGGGTGCCCCATACACAAATGCCATGGTAGTTCGACCTGACATTGTTACAACTCTGTCGTCCCATTCCTTGGGGGCGCTGTAAAGGGACTGTGGGTAGCCTGGGAATCACCTTAAACACTTATCTAGAGTCCCTTGCTGACCCCGTTTGTTTCTTTTTTTACTATGGTATGCTTTTGTAGAATTACATTTGCTTCCTGGGTCTGCAAATCCCATAATGCACAGCCTGGTAGTCAGGAAAGCCTGGATTCTGCTATACATTGTTTTCAATGGGAGAAGTCCAGTTACTCCTTTTTACTGGATTCTCTCCTCCAGGACTTGCGAGTGTCTGAAACTACACACACCTGAGACATCTCCTGTGCAGCCCAGTCATGTGATTCCACCTGGCGTTTGCTGCAGCCTGGAACTGCTTATAAGCAGCCATTTCCTCAAGATCCTCGTTGTGCATTGGAGTTCGATTCCTTTGTGTTCCAGACCCTTTAGCGAATGGTGTTCCAGTCTTGTTCCTGTTCTGTTTCAGCTTGAACCTGCTTTCTGTTTCTCTGCCCTGCTCCTGCTTGTTCCAGCCAGAGTCTGTTCCCTGTCTCTTAGCCTTGTTCCTGTTTGTTTCTTCCAGAGCATGCTCCCTGTTTCTCAGTCCTGTTCCTAGATTGTTCCAGTCAGAGCCTGCTCTCTGTTTCCCATTCCTGTTACTGCTTGTTCCAGCCAGAGCTTTTGCTTTGTTTTCCAGTCCTATTTCTGCCTTTGCTTCAGCCTGAGCCTGTTCCCAGTTCCTGCCTCGGCCTCCTAGTTTGTTCCTTCTGTTTCCTCTTAAGTATTTGTGTCTGGTAAGTGTACTATCAGCCTTCACCTGTGTATAAGTGTCTTCCTTTGTACTGGGGTTGGATCCTGGTTTCCAGGAGGCAATTCCAGCCCCCATCCTTTGTTTAGTGTTATACGTAGTCTTTAGTGCCTAACAGTGACAGTGTGCTGTTGCTGTTTTTCCAGGAATCACCACTGTGCTTCCAGCTGGACCCACAAGGGCTTGTCTTGTGTATGTAAGTACAATCCTTGTTTGTGCTCTAAGGGTCCAGAAACAGAATCACTTCTGCTTCCTCCTTTCTATGGGGCTTTCTAAGTGACTATCTGTAAGAGCAATCTGCACAGGGCATGACATTTCCTGTTGCTGTGGGAGGTTCTGAGTCCTACCCTGTGTACAACCTTAGTGGTAACCCCAGTGTATTTGTCTATTAGTAATCCATTTCCTGTTTGTTCACACTAAGGTTGCTCTGCTTTTACTTTCCTGTTTCCTGTGCCTGTCCATAGCTGTCCTTTCCGATGTATGCCTTTAGCTGCTCTTCTGCCCCAGTACACTACCTCTTTGGGATATTCTGTGACCTCAAGGGGTGGCCCAACCAGAGTCCTGATCAGACCCACCTGAAACTGTGACATACATAGGCCATGGAGATACACATATTGACAATAGCCAAGACAACAACTGCCAGACACATTACGGGTAAGCATCCACACAGGCAACAAAAACACCTACAGGCATTCGCCACATTCACACAAATTCGTGGATGTCAAGTAGCAACTTACCTGAGCCTCTGGTCGCCCATACAGCTTTGTAAACAGGGGTAGGGCCCTGTCCACCAGCTTCTCCAGCTTCTCTGTTGTGAAGGCCAGGGCCCATCCCCCTGTAGCATGTGCCATCTCAAGGACCAGAGTCAGGACACAGCAGCTCATGCAGTGGAGTTCCGTCCCTCTCGAGGGGCAAGAGCCAAGGGCAAAGCAAAATGGCGGTATTTACAACGGCGGTGTGCACCATCACTGCCGGCGGTTATCGTGATTGGCTCTGCTTCCCTATAGATGCCAATGATAACCAATGAACAGGTGCACGGCGGTGAACACTGCCTACCACTATGACGACTAAGGCCAGCAGAATGAAGTCACTTCCTACACTACACTACGCTGCCATTTTGCATCCACCACACCTTCATAGTCTGTCCAGGGTCCTAATCCATGGCTCCATTCCCTCACCCTTTCGTCAAGTACTGGTATGATCAGTTTTCCTCCTCATAGAATCATAGTGGGAAGTGTGCCTACACTGTGATGCAATGAAACATACACATACACACCTCACCTGACATTACCCTGACAGGATTACCATGTTTTCTACATCTGTGTGAGGGGCAATAGTGTTGCATGTACAAGATGAATGGTCGAACAATGTAATTGAAGTGTTTGTCGCAACTCAATGTGCATCTCTTCTGCCCTCATAGGTACAGGCAAATGTGGCGAGGGAGGGCCCCATCTGTTTACAGACCCCTGGTTGATCTGACCACCATGGAGCAACATCACATCATCATCACTTACCGCCTGAATCGAGCCACAATCCTGGAACTCTGTGCACAAATGGAGACTGTTCTGATGCCAGCTAATAGGAATCCCATGCCATACCTACAACTGTGCAGTACTATCTGTGCTACATTTTTTGGCCACAGGCTTATTCCCAGTGACAGTGGGCATGGCAGCAGGGGTATCTCAGCCAATGTTCATCAACATCCTGTCTAATTTTCTCATCTCCTTCGTGCAACACCTGCAAAGTTATGTCCAGTTTCCCCAAAGGGCTGATCTCACCTCCATCAAATCTGGATTCTATGCTTTTTGCAAATATCCCCCGTGTGATATGTGCCTTTGATGGTACCCACATAGCCCTCATACCCCCAGGAGTAAATGAACAGGTGTTCAGAAATCGTAAAAGATTTCACTCCATGTGTGTACTGCTAATCAGTCCATTACTCATTTCATTGCAAGGTTCCCAGGATCAGTCCATGACTCCATTGTCCTGAGAAACAGCAGTGTGCCACACATGATGGGACAACTACAGGGGGGCAGAGCTTGGCTCATAGGTGAGTGTGTATGACACTGGATCAGTCAGATAACTGACAGGCAGGCTGTATGCAAGTCGATAGTGTGTGTTTCAGCCTTCTTTTGTCTTCTTTTCCAGGGGATCCTGGCTATCCAAACATGCAATGGCTCCTTATACCTGTGAGGAATCCTAGGACAGATGCATAAATCAATTGTAATGACGGACATGGTCACATCTCTCTGGGGAATCCCTGTACCATGTCCCTGACAAGGTGCATCAGATAGTGGTGACCAGCTGCATGCTGCACAACTTGGCTTTGAGGAAAGCTATCCCACTACTGGATGAGGAGGCTGCTGTCCAACCACCCCTGCCACCTAAGAGGGTGGATGATAGTGAGGGGGAAGAGGAGGGGCAAGACATCAACTCCAAGACCCAGCTAATCCGGCTATACTTCTAGTGACTCTCAGGTACTGTTCTATGATGCCAATGGGTTTACAGCAATTGTTTCAGGGTGGCTGATGTGCAAAGTGCTGTGGTGTCCCTTACCAGTGATGTGTAAACTTCATGAATGAAGGAGGAAATGTGTGTTATAGCAATGGAATGTACAGTGTGACATACTTCGAACACTGCAGTTTGTTACACCCCCTCATGCCATCAAAACTGCATTATGATGGTAACTGGCTAATAAATTCACATTTCCATTTGATTGCTCATAATAATGAAGGACAGATATTTTGAGTGCACATGTATATTTATTCTAAGACACAACATCCATGAGTGATGGGACAGTGGAAGGGAGTGGGCACATGGTGAACAATATACTCAGGTACATTTCCACAGCTGTTGGTAGCACAGGGGCGTAGTCCATGGAGCCATTGGAAGATGGTGATATGGCAGTGCCATGTCAACAAGGTAGCTCAGTGGCACACGAGGGAGACAGTTCAGGGCGAGTCACAGCCTGGCAGTGGGCCTGGTCTTGGCTGGTGATTCACAGGGATGTCTGGGTCTGAGGCCACATTTGAGAGGGGGAAGGTGGGCTGCAGGGGAAGGGGTGCTGGTGTCCTGTGAGTCCTCTGGCAGTGCTACCAGTCCACTAGCAGCTGCAGATGTGGATGTCAGGGCATTGTCCTGGCTAGTGGCAGGGGCTTGCAGGTGGGTGGAGGACTCAGGCTGGCTGTGGTACTGGTGCTGCAGCACCCCTGCAATGGTGGCCATAGTAGCATTGAACTGTTTCCATTGTTCCATGGCCTCCTGATGGTGTGCTACATGCAGCCGCTGATTCTCCCCCGGCGTGGCCAGGATCTGGGCCATCCTCTCCTGGGAATGGTGATATGCTTCCAGGACATCAGCAATGGCCTCTTGGGCAGGAGCATCCCTCCTTGGGCCACCACCCTGATCCACTGCTCCCCTCCCTGTACCTGTGTCCCCTGCACTGGTCTGGCAGTCCCATTTGTAATGGGCCCTTCATCATCCAGCTTGGTGGTGGGTGGAGACTCTGGCCTCTGTACGTGTGGGCAGCCAGTCCGAGGGCCTGCAGACAATGGTGTGGGGGTGTTGTGCCAGTGCTGATGGTGGTGGCTGAGTGGTAGGGGTGTCAGTGGTGTCCTGGGTGGGGCTTCCGGAGGGTGACTGCCCAGGGCTGTGGGATGGCCCAGGGATTTCCTCTGTGTCCAGGCATCCCCCTGCATGCTCCTGAGTGGGGCCTTCATCTTCAGGTGGAGGTCTGGCACTCCTTGACGTCCCAATCCGGGTTGCATGGGTGGTGGTGCCTGTGTGTGAGAGAATAGAGATGTGGGTGTCCTGCACTTACTTGTCCCATGCAGCACTCCTTATGAGTTATTGGTGGATATACATGCATTCCAGGTGTAGTTGACTTACCTGAGTCCAGTCCTCAAGGAAGTGCAGTGAGGACCTCCAGGTACAGGATATCCAAGATCCTCTCCTCCCCGCTGGTGTATTAGGGGGGAGGAGGTGGGACCACCGCCAGTCTCCTGTACGGAGATGTTGTGTCATGATGCCATGGAACGCACCTTCCCCCGCAGGTCGTTCCATCTCTTCCTGATGTCCTCCCTTGTGTGTGGATGGATTCCCACAGCATTGACTTTGTTGACAATCCTCTGCCATAGCTACATTTGCCAAGGGCAGCTGCTGCACCTGTGCCCCAAATAGCTGCGCTTGACCCTGAGTATTTCGTCCACCATGGTCCTCAGCTCCCTGTCGGTGAAGCGGGTGCGATGGTGTGTGTTGTGGGTGGTGTGTTGTGGGTGTGTTGGTTACGGTGCTGTTGTGTGGTTGTGTATGTGGCCTGTGATGGTGTGTATGCTATGTTTGATTTTTGGTTGTGGTTTTGTGTGTGTGACTTGTGTGCTGGTTGTTTGAGTGTATGTGTGTTGTGTTGTAGATTTCTGTGATGCTGCTGGCATTGCAAAGGATTGTAGGTTGTGTATGTGTGTGTTTTATGGTGGCATTGATGTGTGTCAGGTGTGTGGTTTTCAAATGTGCCAATGTGTGCTTCTGTTGTTGGTGGCTCTCGTTTCTTAGAGAGGGTGTTGTTACTGCCAATGGTCATTTGACATCCATTGTCCGCCGTGCTGATTTGTGCATCATTATTTTGTGGGTGGGGGTTTGTAGGGATGTCGATGGCGGGCTATGTCCAGCTCTTCTGGCGTCGTTGGCCCTGGTGGTGAGTGGAGGTTGTCTTTTTTTGGCAGAATGTGTTTTTGGCATCATCATTCAGCGGTGTGCAGTCCACCGCCACTGGCAGTCTTTTGCTCACCGTCAGCACAGTGCTTGGCAGTGATTGCCATCAAGTTCATAATGAGGGACTAAGTCTGAAGTTCAAACCTTGGACAAAGGATAGGTGGTGTTGAACTTAGCCCTCTATCCAGTGTCACCCCAAACATTTTGCTTTCATCCCTCCTGTTTTCTGAACTTGTTTTTGTTCACCTTAGGACTCTGCACACTTTAGCACTATCAACAAGAGCTAAAGTGCTTGTGCTCTTTCCTTTAAATATGGTGAAATTTGCTCACACCCAATTGGTACATTTAATTTACTTATAAGTTGCATGCAAAGTGGTACCATATGTACCAATTGTCTTTAAATTAAATTGTATTAGTGGGCTTGCTGCATTGATTGTGCTATCCACTAAGGCCTGCTCTTGCAGCCTTTTTTGCAGTTTTAATGTGCCATTTTGAACTGGCAAAACAAACCTTTTGCAAGGCCTAAACATTCCTTTTTAGTGTCAAGCCTGTGAGTGCATGCGCTAGAGATTGCGTCTCGCTTCCAAGATCGTATATACAGAAAGGGGCTTGGATCCCTCCCATGCTTACCATTTGTGTGCTGCAGCATCACTCTTCAATGCAGCATCCCTAATTGAATAATTAAGCTGAAACACTTCCAATGCTTGCAGTGGAGCTCCAGTCAAGGATAGATTTAGTCAATTTAACAGTGCTGATCCGCTGCTCCAGGCGCAATTGAGGTAATATTTTTCGGGATTGCCTAGACTCGTGTTCTGATGTACGTGCACAGCTCATGTTTGTAACCAGTGTTGCTGCTTTCTGCTCCCACACACGTTTCTCTGTGTGCTGTCCCCTTCGCACCTACTTCTACCCCGTCTTTATTATTAAATAGTCATCTTTTTTACGTTTTCGAGGTTGGCCTTCTTTTAGTAGAATATGAGGTTTTGGGCTTCTTTTGATAGGACTTATGCTTGTTATTTTTGATTATTTTAATTAGAGGTGGTTGGTGCAAAGCTGAACAGTGATAGAGCGCCGAGGCCTGAGACAGCTGCACAGCCTTTGTGATGCAAAGAGACGGTCTCGATGCTGGCAAGAAGATTCTTCCATTGATAGAGCGGAACGTGGTAACAATTTACCTGCGTTCGGGTGCTCTTTAGGTCGATGAATCTTTTGACTAAGTGGGAACTCTCTGTACTTTTAATCGATCAATCACCTTATATCGATAATCAATAACGAACATAAGCA
Organism: Pleurodeles waltl; assembly: GCF_031143425.1. NCBI lineage: Eukaryota > Metazoa > Chordata > Amphibia > Caudata > Salamandridae > Pleurodeles > Pleurodeles waltl. Next base: position 273,210,702 of record NC_090445.1, on the reverse strand, counting down.
ACACCTTGAACAACATAACACTTAACAATTAATCCAGAATACATTTCGGCGAACCCTGACCTTTCAGCCAGGAATAACCACACCAGTTTATTGCAAAGTTAGTGAATTTATTTCCCTATATTAACAAAGCTAGCACGATATAGATGTGTCTCAACACCAAATGATAAACATAAATGAACATTAATAGCTGTCCATATCGTCGAAACAAGTGTAATCTATGTAGCATTTGAATCACAAGGCATTCGATAATGGCAATGCAAAGCACTAATACGATAATCTGTAATGGGCTAATTGCGTACATTTAGTCAGCATAACAAGACCTCAAATTGCATCGTGCGACATATGGAATCCTCGTCTAACCTCAAATTGGCATCAGCATGTGGGACTTCATGCAAAAACAATTTAGCAACATCAATTTAGAAAACTCCTAGCTAGGGTCCTTATCAAAATCAGCAGTTGGTTACCTAAAAGAAACACAATGCAATTTTACAATTTCCTTTCATAATTACCAATTCCGATCAGCAATCAATGAATTCTTCGTCTCACAGGTATCGTTTCTCGATCAGCATAGGGCCGGGACAAACGGGGCAAAGGTGAACGGGGCAATTGCCTCACGGCGGCAAGATAAGATTACTACTTCATGCAAAGGGGCAAATCAAAGTTAGAGTCTCTAGGGCAAGAATCATTAAGGTCTCTTTCTCTCGATTAGAGAAAGCATCAGAGTCTCTCAAAATGGCGTTGCAGCAAAATGGGTCATAGTAGCTACGAAGTCAAAATGGCGGGATGTCCGAAGATAGAGAGAGCTTTCCTCTCGTGCACCTGGGTTTTATAGACAACAGTTCAAGTCCAGTAGGGTCTCCATTGGTGGGTTCATAGGTTAGCTTCAAATTGACCAATCAAAAACGACAGTTCTCAAGCTTTTACTTAAGCATACATTATCCTTGGAGATGGGTACGTAATTTGCAACATTGTCTCTCGATTAGCTTACTCTCAGAGCCTCCATTGTCCGCACCTGCAAGTCGACCTTGAATTAAAGAGAAAATATGCCAGGCTGGCACTAACTTTAAGATAAGCATGTGAACAGTTTCTGTGGAAAAATACAGCTTCAAGCAGAAATACACGTTTAATAGCACAGTGGAAAAATACGAATATCTAAACCGTGAGACCAGGCAACTAGGCCAAAGCCTCCGCTAAAGTAATGCTAAGCTAAGGCATTTCAAATAAGCAAATCGTAGCACACGTTTATGATTATGTCGGATTAGTGCAATTCTAATACACCACGTTATATAAAGCACGCGTATAGATGATGGCAAACTACTCTGAGGGCACATTTTGTCCCCGTACAATCTTCATTACTTCGGTTAATGTCACACATGATTATTTCAGCACTACGTTTATGCGTTAATAAATCAAAACCTTCATTTTCTGCTTCATCAATCCCTCCTCTGATGACTACTTGTCATCACACAAATTTAGCCCACAAATTTTATCCCATTAAAATTCTGTCAGCTCCCTTTTCCTTTTAGTTCCCCTAGTTTGCGCTTTGTATTCTTCTGCCATTCTTTTCATTATTTTCTCCTCCTTTCTTCTTTTAATTCTTTCCATAATCATTATTATTCCCCTTTTTATTCCCCAAATTCCAAATACACAAATTATCACTATTAATATCCCTTCTATTATTTTCAATAATATTCCATTCCAAATTCCCCCAATCCAATGTCCCACTGAAGCAAGTCCCTTTCCAACCTTTTCCCACACTCCTGGTTCTTTCAATTCTTTCAAATCTGCACTTTCTTTTGTTAGATTAGCAAGCATAGTTTTAATCTTCACACTATTATCAGGTATATAGGTGCAGCAGTGACGTGCACCAATCATTTTGCAAACGCCTCCATCCTTTGCTAAAAGAATGTCTAAAGCAAGCCTATTTTGAAGAGTCATAGCTCTTTCCGCTGCAAGTTCAGCATCTATCAGGATTATAGCACCTGAAAACTTTGTCAACATGTTATCCACTATAGTAGACAACTTTCTTATTTTGATGGAATTCAGCACAACTCCCAATGAAGGAATCATGGCTCCAAATATATCACCTACCACAGCAGCTGCGGTCTCTCTTTTCTGGATACGATGGGATCCAGGTGTCTTTTGAATCATCGATATGTCATCCAGTTGATAAACCTTTGGAAACACTATACCCAAATAACATCTTCCCCACCATCCCTTTGGAAGACGATAATAGGCATTATGCCCACAAATGTAATATACCCCTGGAATGACAGGGTCAAGTCCGTTCATCATGAATGTCCATTTGGCCTTAAAGATAAACGTGTGTTTGCATTCACTCCCTCCTACAAAAATATTGTCATAATAAGATTCTCCTCGATATATACAAAACTTCCCTACATGCCAAGCATCTAAAGCAATTTTTCCTTGCGTCTTTATAGCAGCAAAATCATAATTATCTACTGAAGTCCTCTTATGTAGCTCTTTTTCTAATTTCGCCTTCATTTGTGCCCTTCTATCATCTGTGCGGTCTAAAAAGCTTATTTCTACAGCAGAGACGGAGCAAGTAAGGTTCTTCCTATGAGCATGAGCCGTTTCAAAAGGTAGCATTGGCTTGAAAAATTCCCTCATAATTTTAAAATCCCAATCTTTTGCAGTCTGGCTTAGCTGCGCTATTATAGGAACATAAGCAAATGTAACATCATAATTCGAGTAAAAATACTGTATGTTAGTTTGACCATAAAACCTAGACATTACTATACTACATGTAATCCCGTATGTAAGAGGCATGTGGTGATAAGTCACCCCTTCCTTTACTGATGTCGGTATCTGGGTACACACATAACAATCTTTCGCATCCATAGTCTCAACATACTCTGTTAGTAAGCGATAGAAAACGTTATACGAAAGCTCTTTCTTATCGTGCAAGAGCCTCTCATCTAATGCTAGTCTTTTCAATGGTGTTAGTTCAGTAACAGGAACAATAGTAGAAGCAGCAATAGTTTCCTTCTCACCCTTCCCATGCATTCCAAATACAATTGCCATTATTATTAGTACACATGTTAGTACCAAGCCTATACACACGTATTTACAGTATTTCTTTCTATTATTCTGCACAGCGTACCCAGGCATGATCTGTATAGAATCAGAGAGCTAGAAGCACTTATAAATGAAACTACTTAGCAATTCAGTTACAAAGCTGAACGAGCACAATGTTCACACCGTCTTCTTCAAAAGGCCAGTCACTTATCGGTTAGCAGCATTTGTCTCAATTCGGTTTAGCAATGTCTCAGCTGGTTGTTTGTCTCACGTTAGATTGCAGCAAGCAATACCATTTACTTCCGTTTCAATCAACAGAGTCTATGAAACTTTTCTTTTCTATTGGTATCTCTTCTTCTTCTTCGTTCTCGATGCTTAGAGATACAAACTCATCAGTCCAATCATCATTTACTGCATATGCCCATTCAGGACCGGAATACCTCCTGTTTGGTATCCTTTTCCTTTTCAATTTTGCTTCTCTTTTCGATTCTGCTTCCCTGGCACTCTCCTCCTTCGCCAAGTCCTTTTCTTCACTTGACGATTGTTCCACGACATTCACTTCCTTTCTTTTCTCTTTCACTTTCGGCCTTCCTCCTTCGTTCAAACCTTCTTTACTCTTTTCTTTTATCGGTGAGATACTTAGTCTTCTTTTTGCACCGTGTCCATTTGATGGACCTGCGATCTTTTCTGTAGAGGTTTGAGCTTTTTCGTTCTGCTCTTCTTTGTCCCCACCTTCAGGGGAATCAGTCACGTTTTCCTTTTCTTTTTCTGTATCGTCTGTTTCTGGGAAAGCCCCCTTCTGCTCAGGCTCTCCTGCCTTCTCACTCTCTTCGAGCCCTTCGTCACCGTTACTTTCTTCAGGCTCTGTATCACTTTCAGCTGCTTCAGGTTCCTTGTCACCTTCAGCTGCTTCAGGCTTTTTGCTACCCTCAGCTGCTTCAGGCTCTTTGTCACCTGCAGCTTCGTCGTCGCTGTCTGAACTTTCTCCTTGGTCTTCCCCAAGCGAGTCAGACTCTTCGTTCTCCAATGATATCTCTTTTTCTTCTGCTGTTGCTTGTTCGCTTTCAGTTCGCTTTTGTTCTGTCTCAGCACTCGGCACTGTTTTATCAGGCACTGGTAATTTCAGCGCTTCAACTTCCTCATCTGTGGGACACAGCACCTTCTTTGTATGACTGGCGTGAATCCAGTTGGGAACCCCCGCGCACTTCACAGCGGTAGTTGTCGTCAGGATCACTTGGAAAGGGCCTTTCCAACGGGGTTCCAGACACGACTTCCTCACGTGCTTCTTTATCACGACCCAGTCACCTGCTTTCAGTGCGTGTCCTGGACCTTGGATCGGTGGCAAGGTGGTCGCTTCCACCTGGTGAGAGAAAGAGCGAACCACGTCAGCCAGTCCTTTGCAGTAGTCTAACACCATATCATCTGTAATATTCAAAAGCATGTTTGCGGGAACTGCAGGAAGTCTCATAGCCCTGCCCATGAGAATTTCGTGCGGAGACAATCCAGTTTTTCTATCCGGAGTGTTTCTCATTGACATTAGCACTAAGGGCAATGCGTCAGGCCATTTCAAATTTGTTGATGCACATATTTTTGCCATTCTCGACTTCAGCGTACCATTCATCTGCTCCACCAGTCCTGATGCTTCAGGGCGATAGCTACAGTGCAGCTTTTGCTCAATGTTCAGTGCTTCGCAAAGTAACTTCATCACCTCGTTATTGAAGTGACTTCCCCTATCTGATTCTAAAGAGATCGGGAATCCGAAACGTGGTATTAACTCCCTCAATAATAGCTTGGCAACTGTAAGGCTGTCGTTTCTACGTGTGGGGTATGCCTCAATCCAATGACTAAAAATACACACAATCACCAACACATATCTTAAACCTCCATGCACAGGCATCTCAATGAAGTCCATCTGCATACGACTAAAAGGTCCGCTTGCCCTACCAATGTGACTCGCGTTCACAACTGTTCCCTTTCCTGGGTTCATCTGCTGGCAAGTGACACATCGATGGCAAACTGCTTCTGCAGCTTGACGAAATCTGGGGTTAAACCAATCAGTTTTGAACAATCTTATCATGGCATCTCTCCCTAGGTGAGCTTGCCCATGATAGAACCGCGCAAGCTGTGATAAGAGACTATTTGGCAAAACAAATTTTCCCTCATGTGAAACCCATAGCTCGTCTTGTCTCTTTATACATTGTGATTTAATCCAGGAATCTCTTTCATCCTCCCTGACATTATTCTGTAGGGCTTTTAGTTCTTCTATTGTATCTACGACCTGCAAGGCAAATGCTTCAGCTGGTTCGAGTTCTGGTTCACTTATCGTATTCCAATCATCCCTTAGCAATATACAGTTCAAGGCACAAAATCTTGCGACTTGATCTGCATAGGCGTTTCCCAGAGACACATAGTCCTGTCCTTTCGTGTGAGCACTGCACTTTACCACTGCAACTTCAGCTGGCACTTGAATGGCATGTAACAACTCCCTTATTCTCTCCCCATTTTTCACTGGGGATCCTGAAGAAGTCAGGAAACCTCTCTGTGACCATAGTTGTCCAAAGTCATGCACAATCTCAAACCCGTATTGGCTATCAGTGTAAATGGTGACTTTCATCAATGCAGACAATTGACATGCTCTAGTAAGGGCTACAAGTTCTGCTACTTGTGCAGAATAGACTCCTTGGAGCCATCCCGCTTCCAAGACCCCTGTCACAGTACATACAGCATATCCTGCTTTCAAAATTCCCATCCCATCTCTTAGACATGAGCCATCAACAAAAAGAATTTGGTCATTTTCATCAAGTTTTGTATCCTTGATGTCTGGTCGGGGTTTTGTGCAAAATTCAGTCACCTGAAGGCAGTCATGCTCGACGTCTTCAGCGTTCTCAATTTCAGCATTTTCTCCAGGAAGCAAGGTAGCTGGATTCAACGTGGTGCACCTTTTCAGCTGCACATTCGGTGAGCCCAGAATAGTTGTTTCATACCTTGTGAGTCTTGCTCCAGTCATGTGCTGCGTTCGGGAGCGGGTCAAGAGTATCTCGACTGAGTGAGGGACCATGACTGTTACTGGGTGTCCCATCACTATTCCTTCACTCTGAGTGAGGCTGATACCAACTGCTGCTATGGCGCGCAAACACCCTGGGAGTGCTGCTGCAACCGGATCCAGAGTAGCTGAAAAATACGCTACTGGTCTGTTTACGCCACCATGGGCTTGAGTCAAGACAGACAAAGAACATGCATCACGTTCATGACAAAACAATGTGAAAGGCTTCGTGTAATCAGGCATGCCTAAAGCTGGAGCCCTGCACATGCATTCCTTTAATTCAACAAAAGCATCCATCTCATCCCCTTTCAGTTCGATCTGATCCAAGGCATCCTTCTGGGTCAATTTCAGTAAAGGCTTTGCTAGAGACGAGAAGTTGGGAATCCACTGGCGACAGTATCCCACCATTCCCAAAAACTTCCTCACCTCCTTCCTTGTCTTTGGTGGACTCATTTGAAGTACACTTGTAATTCTTTCCTTCATTATTCTCCGCGATCCCTTCTCTATCTGGTGACCCAAGTATTTCACTTTCTTCTGACAGAACTGCAGTTTGGAAGGAGACACCTTGTGTCCATTCCCTCCCAAATGGTTCAACAGAGCAATGGTATCGGCTGTGCAGCCACTTTCTGTCTTCGATGCAACCAGTAAGTCGTCAATGTACTGTACTAAGGTTGACTCGAATGGTAACTCTAACTCTTCCAGGTCTTTCTTTAGAACCTGATTGAATATCGACGGTGACTCAGAGAACCCTTGAGGAATTCGACACCAACTGTATACTCTGTCTAGGAATTTGAAACAAAAGAGGAATTGGCTGTCCTCATGAAGAGGCACAGAAAAGAATGCTTGTGACAAATCGATGACTGAGAACCACTCAGCTTCGCAAGGGATCTGAAACATTATCACAGCCGGATTCGGTACGACAGGGCAGCACTTTATTATGATGTCATTTATTTTCCTCAAATCCTGCACAAGTCGGACTTTCCCACTTGGCTTTATTAGTCCCATTATCGGTGAATTACATGGGCTGCTTAATACTTCTTTTAGTACTCCCTGCTTTACGAATTCGTCAATAAGTTGGGCAACTTTCATGAGGGTATCTTGTGGCATGTGGTATTGTGGGGTCTGGGGAAAGATCGCATTGGGCTTTACCATCACTTTTACTGGTTCCACTCCTTTCATCAATCCCACCTCTTTCCCTGTCATGTCCCACACTTCCTTTCCGACTGTTTCCCGTAATTCTGCTGGGATATCTTCTTCAGTTATCATTGGTAAAAGACAAATCAGAGGATACTCTTCGTCAACTGTTTCCATCTCATCTCCCTCTACACTGTCCTCGTCTTCCCCATCATTGCTCATCTCTATTGTTATTCCTTCGTTTGAACACATGATCGAGCAACCCAATTTACACAATAGGTCTCTTCCTAACAGTGCTATCGGGCTTGAGTCACACACCACAAACTGATGTATCCCTTGATAGTTACCAATGTTGACTGGAACCGGATCTGTAATCGGGTTCGTCAGGTGTCTGTTTGCTACTCCCACCACTTGAACTGTCCTCCCTGAGAGTGGCAAATTTGGTACTTCACTGCTCTTAACAGTTGAACGTGTGGCTCCCGTGTCAACCAAGAATGAGACGCGATGACCCATTACTCTTCCCTCAACGTACGGACCCCTTTGATCAACTTCTAGGGATGCCGCAAGCACACAGTCTCCTTCTTCTCCTGAACTTTCACTCTCCCATACGTTGTTTATTCCACTCTCACTGTGTAATGGGAACTGTTGTACTGTGCCGTTTGTGCTCACTACCTGACCCGTTACCTGTGGAGGAACCATCATTTGCTGCTGACTCATTGGTGCCAAAGGTATTTGCATTTGCTGATTAGGTACCAAAGGTAACTGCTGTTGCATCGGCTGCATCTGCGTCATCTGCACACGGGGCATCTGCATCTGCTGCGGCTGCATAGGTTGTAATCCCTGCAATTGGTTTATGGTCTGAAAATTTGGGTTTGGACCTCTCATTTTCGGTCCTCTCATTGTCTGAAATGCATTGACATCATTGTTTTGCTTACCAACACCTACACCTGCACCTGCACCTTCCTGCACTACCATCGGGCACTCGCGTTTCCAATGACCTACGTTCCCGCACGCGTGACACGGCATCACCTTCTTCATTGCCTGCACACCTGTCACAACAGTGTTCAAATCCGGACCATTATTCACAAAACCTCCTCTACCTCTGCCTCTGCCCTGTGGCTGAAACGCCATGTTTCCTTGCAACTGCGGCTGCTGTTGCTGAAACGCCATGTTTCCCTGCAACTGCGGCTGTGGTACCTGTTGTTGAAACCCTTGCATCCCTGGCAACCCTTGCAGTCCTTGCAGACCTTGCAAGCCTGTCTGAGCCGCCTTAAGCTGCATCATCATCACCTTCTCTTTCAGCTTTTTCTGTTTCACCTCAATTTCGTCGCTACAGTATTTCGCATAAGTCAAGACTTCATCAATCGGTTTCGACTGCCAGCAGATCAAATGCGATTTTATCATCTGACTTATCTCTGGTCTCAGCCCTTCCACAAATCTGAACACAAAATGAAGCATATCTTTCGCCTCGATTGCTTCCGTGCCACTGTAATTCTTGAACGCCTTCAACAACCTCTCATAGTAACTATGAATCGATTCTTTAGCCTCTTGGGCAGTTCTATCAATTTTCTGCCAATCCACATTTTTCGCGGCAACTTTCGTCTTCAAATGCTCAATCACCTTATAGTACAGACACATCACCATAGGTGATGGTGCACCCGTCTCTCTGTCTCTCTCTGGTTCACTTGTCGGCCAACCTACAGCTCTTTTGCAATCCTCCCACAAATCTGCCGGAACCACAATCTCAAATAAAGTGTTCAGGTGTTCCCAGAGACATTTGGCAAGCTTCACAAACCTATCAGTCTGTTGATACCATTCGATCGGCTTCTCTCTCAGTTTGGGAAAATCATTCGTAAGAGACTGAATATCGCTCCTGTGCCATGGTACATGTACTAATTTTCCCCCTGCTGTCTCCCTCATTGGTAACATGGTTACGGTCTCGCTGCTCTGCGGTCTTTTCTCATTGTGCTCTGTGGCACTGTCCCTCCTCTTATCCTTCCTTTTTCCCCATCTGCTTTCCCACTTGTCTAAGCACCTCCACACTTGTGCACTCTGCAACAATTCTCTAAGGTGTGCCTTCATGCCTGCTGATCTCATGTGTTCAAAATCTGTGGTCCCAAAATCCAACCTATAGCTCCTGCTCAAGTGTTTCGTCTTGCCTATGTCAATCCCGTTCCTGTCTGCTACTTCCTGCAAACTTTTATGTACCTTGTTTACTTCTTTCGTGATCTTTGGACATAGATACCTCAACTCCTCTTCCGTGTAGGATTCTAACCTATTCACACCCATATTCCCTTCCACCAATTCTTGTGCTTCCATGTTCAGCCTCATCCTGCTCAAGTTATCGTCTCCTTTCCCACTGTCTGAACTTTGTGTGGAATTTAAACTGTTGAACCATTGTGTCAGCTGTTGCGCATTTACCCCCATCAGTGTAGCATTCACATCGACTGCCATCGATGGTTGCGGCAACTTTTCAGTGTTCGATGTTAATGGTATTATCAGTGGGGGGCTCGACCTCACTAGTGTTGACTGGGCGCATACGGGACTAAACTCCATCAAGGACCCGGACCCAGTTGGCTGAGTCGCTATCGGAGTTATCCCTGGAGTGTTTTCTATGCACCTTCTTTCTGTCCCATTCTGCAGCATTGGTCCCTGACTGCTCATACCTAAGTTAGGCTGACTATACAAAGGTACCACTGGACCTACAGTAATGGGCAAGGATATTGCATCCGGGTTCTGTCCATTCCCCATGTTCTGAGGCATGTTCATTCCCACACCATGGGTCATCATTGTCGGCATGCCCATCTGACTCCCCGTCATTTGAGCATGAGCATTTCCTCCCTGCATCTGCTTTTGAGGCATCATAAACTGAGTTGATTCAGCTTGTGCCATTGTTGGGTTGTAACCATTCTGTACACCCCTTACGGTTGGATCTAGAATCATCCCCCCATTGTTATCACTGCTGTAGTACCCTGGCATCTGCGGCTGATAATGTTCTGCTGGTTTCAACACGGGCACATCTGGATACATTCTCCTGACCTGCGGTATCTGCGGGGTGAGCAGTAGACTCGGGTCCTTAGATCCCGATGGTGCTCCTGGATTCTGCGTTTCACTGTTCTGTACCGATGCCGGAGGGGCAGAACTGGTACTTGGACCTTGTCCATTCTCTGCATAAGGTGGTGGACGGTCGTTCAGCAATTGCATTATCAACTCCTCATCCTCTAACTCCTCTTCTCTTCTCAACTTTTCCTCATCCTCTCTATCCTTGGAACACTTCCTGTCTGTCTTACAGGTAGCTTTCTTACCTGTCTCCTCTTCATCCTTAGTAATTGCGGGGAACAATTTTATTCCCTGCAATACATCTGACCTCCACACCTTCTGCGCATTATCCCACCTAGCATCCGCTAGTGTCTTTTCTACCTTCCTCATCCTTGTTTCAAACTTGTTCTTCTGTTGCTGTCTAGCCATGAGTTCCCAGATTGCTAGATCCTCAAACTGTGCTGGCCTTGGAGGCACCTTCATGTCATACATCGTGAATCTCAAATTCTCTAGGACCCTTATATTGAATGTCCCATGTATCGGGAATGCTACGCTCCCATGTTTCTCTGTCCACTTGTGCCATTGTTTTAGCCAAAGACACGGAGCTACCCCTTTTTCCTCCATTACAATGTAAGCTGGTGTGCCCTCGGGCGGCGTCTCCTCTCCTACGCTCGCTTTGATGTAAGACTCTCCCTTCATCGCGCTCCTGAATGCTTTAAGGAATTTCATTTTCTCGTCTTTTAATTCACAAAGTTTATAATCAATAGGTCACTTTTATTCCACAAAATTTGTAATCAATGGGTGACTTTAATTCCCGGAATACTCTTCACTTGCCTTTCCCCTTCCACACGAGCCCCACGGACTGTGTCCAATCGGTGCGCGACCCTTCTCTCCAACCAACCTATCCCAGCGCGGCTCCTAGTGACGTCACACTCACACACTCTGCGGCTGACAAAGCCTCGCGGCTAGTCCTCCTTCACTCAGTTCCTCCCGTAACAACTTTTTGCATGTATCGCGAGCTACCAAAAACTAAAACAGATCTGTCGGTTTACTACAGGAAGGGTAACATAATCGCTTCAGGACCTTAGGGACCTTTCACTAGCCTCGGGACTTTTCACTAGCCTCTGGCCGCTATTCCGTCTTTCTCAGTCCCCACATTCGCAAGCAAATCTGACCCGCAGACCTACTCTCAACTTGTCAATGATCTGTTCTAGTGCACTTAGAATCTTGTCAAAGCCCGAAGTCAAAGTTTCTATCACTCCCTAACACACGTACCCACTCGTTGACCACGCCCGATCAACCTACTAAACCGCCCAGACCACAACATGGATCAACATACTCCGGAGTCTCTTGACCTCGCAGGGCCCGCCTCAACAACAACAACCACGTGGACCTTTTTATGCACAAAGCGCCAGACGCATATGAAGTTCGACGACTTCCCTACTCTCACACTCGGAGCCGCACCTCCGCTATCTCTATGAAGTTCGACGACCTCACTACTTCTACACTCGGAGTCGCACCTCCGCTATCCTTTAAAGAAGAATCCTCACAACCTTTTCACACACCCTGCGGCAATAAGCTGTGCAAGCGCAAAACCCTAACTTCACTCATACCATCACTAGTACCGCCGACGCTGTTTCCACATCTCCTTTCTCTCCATTCGCAAGCTCCGAGATCCCGGGAAAGTCGCGGTGGACCTAGCCCATCATCATCTTGTCAATTATTTTCATCCAAGAAAATCTAATTCAACTTCTCGAATGATGCCTCAAAATGCGTAACCGTTAATTCGACACCATGTACTCTAATGGTACAGGGTCCCAAAAGACGTAACCGTCCTCTGCTACCATCTACTGATAGAGCGGAACGTGGTAACAATTTACCTGCGTTCGGGTGCTCTTTAGGTCGATGAATCTTTTGACTAAGTGGGAACTCTCTGTACTTTTAATCGATCAATCACCTTATATCGATAATCAATAACGAACATAAGCAACACCTTGAACAACATAACACTTAACAATTAATCCAGAATACATTTCGGCGAACCCTGACCTTTCAGCCAGGAATAACCACACCAGTTTATTGCAAAGTTAGTGAATTTATTTCCCTATATTAACAAAGCTAGCACGATATAGATGTGTCTCAACACCAAATGATAAACATAAATGAACATTAATAGCTGTCCATATCGTCGAAACAAGTGTAATCTATGTAGCATTTGAATCACAAGGCATTCGATAATGGCAATGCAAAGCACTAATACGATAATCTGTAATGGGCTAATTGCGTACATTTAGTCAGCATAACAAGACCTCAAATTGCATCGTGCGACATATGGAATCCTCGTCTAACCTCAAATTGGCATCAGCATGTGGGACTTCATGCAAAAACAATTTAGCAACATCAATTTAGAAAACTCCTAGCTAGAGTCCTTATCAAAATCAGCAGTTGGTTACCTAAAAGAAACACAATGCAATTTTACAATTTCCTTTCATAATTACCAATTCCGATCAGCAATCAATGAATTCTTCGTCTCACAGGTATCGTTTCTCGATCAGCATAGGGCCGGGACAAACGGGGCAAAGGTGAACGGGGCAATTGCCTCACGGCGGCAAGATAAGATTACTACTTCATGCAAAGGGGCAAATCAAAGTTAGAGTCTCTAGGGCAAGAATCATTAAGGTCTCTTTCTCTCGATTAGAGAAAGCATCAGAGTCTCTCAAAATGGCGTCGCAGCAAAATGGGTCATAGTAGCTACGAAGTCAAAATGGCGGGATGTCCGAAGATAGAGAGAGCTTTCCTCTCGTGCACCTGGGTTTTATAGACAACAGTTCAAGTCCAGTAGGGTCTCCATTGGTGGGTTCATAGGTTAGCTTCAAATTGACCAATCAAAAACGACAGTTCTCAAGCTTTTACTTAAGCATACATTATCCTTGGAGATGGGTACGTAATTTGCAACATTGTCTCTCGATTAGCTTACTCTCAGAGCCTCCATTGTCCGCACCTGCAAGTCGACCTTGAATTAAAGAGAAAATATGCCAGGCTGGCACTAACTTTAAGATAAGCATGTGAACAGTTTCTGTGGAAAAATACAGCTTCAAGCAGAAATACACGTTTAATAGCACAGTGGAAAAATACGAATATCTAAACCGTGAGACCAGGCAACTAGGCCAAAGCCTCCGCTAAAGTAATGCTAAGCTAAGGCATTTCAAATAAGCAAATCGTAGCACACGTTTATGATTATGTCGGATTAGTGCAATTCTAATACACCACGTTATATAAAGCACGCGTATAGATGATGGCAAACTACTCTGAGGGCACATTTTGTCCCCGTACAATCTTCATTACTTCGGTTAATGTCACACATGATTATTTCAGCACTACGTTTATGCGTTAATAAATCAAAACCTTCATTTTCTGCTTCATCACCATGACTTTGTAACAGTACTCCAACTCATCTCTGACATTTGTGTAGCTATCCATTGCTGAGAATAATGCAGCCTCAAAGTGTGTCACTTGCGATCCCTGGAAACTTTTATCTTGCGCCCCTGATGTCTGCCTGGCAAGGTCTCCTACCAACCTGCCGAAAACCTGACCAAATATACACCTGTACTAAAAGAGTAACTTAAAACACTACAAAAAAGTTTGCCCCAGTCTGAAAACAGCCAATCTGTGGCCAGTATTACAGTTTTGAAGCTGCCGTTTCCTGCCAAGAATGAAGCAAAACAAAGTGGGCTTGCAGCATGCATACTCCATGGCAGCGCTGTTTCTGCTGAAGTTCCCTCGCTCAGCACATAGCCAGACAGATAGTGAGAGGGATGCAAGGAAAGGCAGAGACGCAGCTCTGACTGCCAGTCTCTACCGTTATAACCTAGGAGGAATGTTTCAAAGTGAAAAAGAATAATAATAAATGGTTCTCCGAATCAGTTTTCCTCCCACCGTGGTACTGCGAGCACCCGACACACATCCTGTTGGATGTGCCTGCGCTTTTGTGTAGGTAAACACGGGGACAGCACTCATAAGCATTGCTTCCAGAGCCATGCCCTATAGAAAGATTTATGGGTGTCAGGCCCCTACTTCACTAAACTTTAACAGAATGATAACAGCGCACAGGAAAGTGTTACTACATGCTATCACCATTCTATAGCGCGTTCCTCCCTTTACGTGGTGCAGGGGGATGTCTGACAAACTAGACATAGAATATGGGAAACATCACATACCTCACCGGTCTGTTATACTTAAAAAACATAAATGTTAAGAAATATAGGGAGAATTCCATTAACAAGATACAATCAGGAAAAAAATATGATTTAATTTACTTTCCACGTTAATTTGTATTTTCACTTCTAGTTTTAACAGAGCGAGTGTGCAACTACAGTTTGTTTGTTCACTATTTTTGTTTCCCTTGGCTCGAGTTCTGATGTACGTGCGCAGCTGATGTTTGCAATCAGTGTTTCTGCTTTGCCCTTCCACCCACCGTTTCTCCATGGGTTTTCCCCTTCGCATCACTCCGTACCCCGTTCTTATTATTAAAGTTCTTCAGAGTTGTAAACTGCAACTTATGTCTGTGTGTGCTTGGGTGTGTGTCTGTGTGTATGTGTCCTTGTGTACTTGAGTGTATCCATGTGTGTGCATGCGCTTGAGTGTGTGTCTGTGTGTTCTTGAGTGTGTGTCTATGTGTGATTTAGTGTGCGTCTTTGTGTGCGTGTGCTTGTGTGGGTCTGTGTGTGTGCTTGATTGAGTGTTTGTGTGTGCTTCGCTTCTTATGTATTTTGTGTGAGTCTGGCTAAGGGTGCAGTATCACAAAATATCAAGAAAATATTGTGTCGTATGTATGTCAAGCCAAGAACATATCACACCCCTCAAAACATAAAGGCTTCTAGTGCAAGTGAGTAACGTACTGTTATTTTTTACTCTTAAGGATTTACAACCTTCCTTCCTATTTGTCAACTGAACCACCAAGCTCCATATGGTCTCACTTTTATAAGTGATGGACGCACTGACTTATAATATCAAGGACCAAGACCAAGTCAGTTTACCAACACTGGAGCGAACCATACGAAGATGTGGTTGTTGATCATAAAACATCCCATGTATTACAGAGAGACCACAATTTGCATAATCAAAATCTATTAACTTTACATTTTTTAAGGATATTTGCAAAGATCAGCACATAGGTATAAATCTGCCTCAGAACAATTGTGATGGAAAGGAGAAGTTCTTCAAATCACTTTGACATTTTAGAGGTCTGATTAAGGATTTATTGGGTACACTCCCACACATCATACAGGTAAGGAAGTGCCCAGGAGCTCACAAACAGCTCCTTCATAACAATTTATCATACGTTGATTACCCTTCGGTTTACATCATAGATCCTATCACCAGTAAGTCTCAAGAAACCCTTTGGTTCACCAAATGTTAGACTTTTCATCCTTGGCGTGGTCTCCCTTAACTTTTTGTCTCTGTTCCCCAGGTTGTTGATGTGTGCTGGACTCTGATTTTGCTGTTGTTGTTGTTACTATGGGCACTTTACCACTGCTAACCAGTGCTAAAGTGCAAGTGCTCCTTTACAAAATGTGTATGTAATTGGTTTATCCATGATTTGCATATTTGGTTTACTAGTAATTCCCTAGTAAAGTGCACTAGAGGTGCCAGGGCCTGTAAACCAAATGCTACTAATGGGCCTGCAGCACTGGTTGTGCCACCCACGTAAGTAGTTCTGTAATCATGACTCAGACCTGCCATTGCAGTGTCTGTGTGTGCAGTTTTACCTGTAAATTTGACTGGGCAAGTGTACCCACTTGCCAGGCCTAAATCTTCCCTTTTCTTACATGTCAGACACCCATAAGGTAGGCCCTAGGTAGCCCCAAGGGCAGGGTACAGTGTATGGTTAAGGTAGGACATATAGTAATGTGTTTTATATGTCCTGACAGTGAAATATTGCTACATTCCTTTTTCACTGTTGCAAGGCCTGTCCCTCTCATAGGTTAACATGGGGGCTACCTTTAAATCTGATTAAAGTGTAGATTCCCTCTGGGAGCGGATGGACATGTGGAGTTTGGGGTCTCTGAGCTCACAATTTAAAAATACATCTTTTAGTAAAGTTGATTTTAAGAAAGTGAGCATTTTCTTGCTTATACCATTTCTGTGACTCTGCCTGTTTGTGGATTCCCTGTCTGGGTCAGTTTGACAGTTGGGCTGGTTGCACCTCAAACTAGACAGTGACACAAAGGGAGCTGGGTGTAGCATGCATATCCTGATGAGCCACCTAATCAGAATCAAATCAAATCATTAACATTTATAAAGTGCGCTACTCACCCGTGCGGGTCTCAAGGCGCTAGGGGGGAAAGGGGGGGTTATCGCTGCTCGAACAGCCAAGTCTTTAGGAGTCTCCAGAAAGCGGAGTGGTCCTGGGTGGTCCTGAGGCTGGTGGGGAGGGAGTTCCAGGTCTTGGCCGCCAGGAAGGAGAAAGATCTCCCACCCGCCGTGGATCGGTGGGTGCGAGGGACGGCAGCAAGTGCGAGGCCAGCGGAGCGGAGGGGGCGGGTGGGGACGTAGAAGCTGAGGCGTCTGTTGAGGTATTCCGGTCCCTTGTTGTGGAGGGCTTTGTGTGCGTGGGTGAGAAGACGGAAGGTGATCCTTTTGCTGACTGGGAGCCAATGCAGGTGTCTCAGGTGTGCGGAGATGTGGCTGTTGCGGGGTACGTCGAGGATGAGGCGGGCCGAGGCGTTTTGGATGCGTTGGAGGCGGTTTTGGAGTTTGGCGGTGGTCCCGGCGTAGAGGGTGTTGCCGTAGTCCAGGCGACTCGTGACAAGGACGTGGGTCACGGTTTTTCTGGTGTCGGCGGGGATCCAGCGGAAGATCTTGCGGAGCATGCGGAGAGTGAGGAAGCAGGCGGAGGACACGGCGTTGACTTGCTTGGTCATGGTGAGAAGAGGTTCCAAGATGAAGCCGAGGTTGCGGGCGTGGTCTGCGGGGGTCGGTGCGGTGCCGAGGGCCGTGGGCCACCAGGAGTCGTCCCAGGCGGACGGGGTGTTGCCGAGGATGAGGACTTCCGTTTTTTCAGAGTTCAGCTTTAGGCAGCTGAGCCTCATCCAATCATCGACGTCCTTCATACCCTCTTGTAGGTTGGTCTTGGCGCTGGCGGGGTCCTTGGTGAGGGAGAGTACAAGTTGGGTGTCGTCGGCGTAGGAGGTGATGATGATGTCGTGCTTGCGTACGATGTCGGCGAGGGGGCTCATGTAGACATTGAAGAGTGTCGGGCTGAGCGATGAGCCTTGAGGTACGCCGCAGATGATCTTGGTGGGTTCTGAGCGAAACGGAGGGAGGTAAACTCTTTGGGAGCGGTTAGCGAGGAAGGAGGCGATCCAGTCCAGGGCCTGGCCTTGGATCCCGGTGGAGCGTAGGCGGGTGATTAGGGTGCGGTGACAGACGGTGTCAAAGGCAGCCGAGAGGTCGAGGAGAATGAGGGCGACTGTTTCACCGTTGTCCATCAGGGTTCTGATGTCGTCTGTGACTGAGATGAGGGCGGTTTCCGTGCTGTGGTTGGTTCGGAATCCGGTTTGTGAAGGGTCGAGCAGGTTGTTGTCTTCCAGGAAGGTGGTCAGCTGTTTGTTGACGGTCTTTTCTATTACCTTGGCTGGGAAAGGTAGAAGAGAGATGGGGCGGAAGTTTTTCAGGTCGCTTGGGTCAGCCGTAGGTTTCTTTAGTAGGGCGTTGACTTCAGCGTGCTTCCAGCATTCGGGGAAGGTAGCAGAAGAAAAAGAAGAGTTGATGACGGTCTGGAGGTGCGGGGCGATGATGTCGTCGGCTTTGTTAAAGATGAAGTGCGGGCAGGGGTCCGAAGGGGCGCCGGAGTGGATAGAGTTCATGATGGATTTGGTTTCTTCCGTGTTGATGTGGGTCCAGTTGTTGAGGGTGATGTCCGGGGAAGCGGGTTCAGTGGTGTATGGTTGGGTCTGGTGTCCGAAGCT
The DNA here is from genome assembly GCF_031143425.1 of Pleurodeles waltl. Lineage (NCBI taxonomy): Eukaryota > Metazoa > Chordata > Amphibia > Caudata > Salamandridae > Pleurodeles > Pleurodeles waltl. The sequence goes on along the minus strand of NC_090445.1, from coordinate 273,192,477 downwards.
GTCGTGGAGGTCGCTGATCTTGCGATGGAAGAAAGTGGCGAGGGATTCGCACAAATCCTGTGAGGGCGTGACGGCGTTGGCGCTGGCGCTGGGGTTGGAGAACTCTTTGGCGATGCTGAAGAGTTCTCTGCTGTTGTGGCTGTTTTTGTCTAGTCTGTCGGTGAAAAAGTTCCTTTTGGCAGTGCGGATCAGGTGGTGGTGTTCACGTGTAGCGTTCTTGAGGGCGGTCATGTTGTCAGCGGTGTGGTCCTTGCGCCAGGCCTTCTCAAGGGCACGACAAGTTTTCTTTGATTCTTTGAGGGTGTCAGAGAACCAGAGAGGTTTTTTGGTGTTGGTCTGTCGATGCGTGCGTTTGAGGGGAGCAAGGTTGTCAGCGCAGTTGGAGATCCAGTTTGTGAGGTTGAGAGCTGCGTCGTTGGGGTCGGTGGTGAGGGTGGGTTGGTTGGCGGCGAGAGCGGAGAAGAGTTGCTCTTCAGGGATCTTGTTCCACTGTCGACGAGGGATGGGTTGAGTGCGGAGGTGGGAGGTCTCGCGTCGGAATGTGAAGTGGACGCAGCTGTGGTCGGTCCAGTGTAGGGCAGAGGTGTGGCTGAAGAAGACGTGTTTGCTGGCGGAGAAGATAGGGTCGAGCGTGTGTCCGGCGATGTGGGTGGCGGTGTTCACCAGTTGTTTGAGGCCGAGGTTGGCGAGGTTGTCGAGCAGGGTGGTGGTGTTGGGGTCGTGTTTTGTTCCAGATGGAAGTTGAGGTCGCCTAGGAGGATGTAGTCCGGTGAGGCGAGGGCGTGCGGGGAGATGAAGTCGGCGATGGCGTCGCTGAAAGAGGCGCGAGGTCCGGGAGGACGGTAGACGAGGGATCCTCTGAGGGTGGTCCTTGGGTCGGTGCGAATCTGAAAATGCAGGTGTTCAGCGGCGAGGGGGGGTCTTCGGTGGAGGTGGTGATGCTGATGGAGTCTTTGAAGATGATGGCGACACCTCCTCCTACTTGGTTGGTGCGGTCTTTTCTTGAGATCTTGTAGCCTTCGGGGATGGCGGTAGCGATGTCTGGAGCAGAGGAGGCGTTCATCCATGTCTCCGTGATGAAGGCGACGTCCGGGGCTGTGGAGTCCAGGAGGTCCCAAAGTTCAACGGCGTGCTTGTGGACGGAACGAGCGTTGATCAGGATGCACTTGAGGTGGTTGATGGCGCGTGGGCTTGTGGTCGTGGTAGTTGCGTGGTGGAAGATGCGTTTGCAGGAGTTGCAGGCGAAGGGTCCATGGGTGCGTTTGGGGTGAGCTAGGAAGCAGGTTTTGGAGCGCCCTGGGTTGAGGGCGTGGAGGGTGGTGGGGTCGTAGCGGATCAGCGGGGCTTGGGGGAGCTGGGGACCAGGGGTCGTGGCGCTGGGCGCGGGCCAGGCGCAGACGGGCGCAGACGGGCTTGCCTCTGGCGCGCCTCCGGCGCGCCAGCGGCGCGCCCGCTGCGCAGTCGCGCAGCGGCCGCCATAAGAGGTAGGAGGGGTCAGCTGGGGGCGAATGGGAGCTGGGGGGCGGGGGCGTGCAGGAGGTCGCATCGGGAAAGCGCGAGGGAGGGGGGGGGACAGGTAGAGTGAGAGGAGCTGGGGGAGGGGGTTTAGGGTGGAGGAGGGTGAGTGTTAGGAGGTTTGGAGATAAGGGAGAGAGATAGGAGTAGGGTTGTGAAGATAGGGGAGGGGGGGTTGTAGAGGTGGGTGAGGGAGAGAGGTAGAGTGAGAGGATAGGGAGATAGGTAGTAGAGGGGGTGGCGGGAGGGGGGGAGAGATAGAGAAATAGATAGAGAAAATAGATAGAGAAGTCGATAGATAGGGAAATAGATAGATAGACAGATAGGTAGGTAGGAGGAGGTGGAGAGTGGGGGAGTTAGATAGTGAGATAGGGAGCTAGAGAGATAGGAAGATAGGAGGAGTGAGGGAGGTAGATAGCGAACGGGTTAGCTAGGGGTGAGAGAGGGGGAGGCGAGTGAGGGAGGGGGATGAGGAAGGAGCAGGAGGGCAGGCTCGGGGGAAGAAGACGGAGGAGGTAGAAGAGCCGAAGACAGGAGAACTAGGAGCTAGGAGGGAGGGGAGGAATGGTCACTCGCACCTGAAAGGGCTGGGCCTGCCCTCACACAATGCAGTCTCCAACCCCTGGTGAGTGTCTGGGGCCGGGCCTGGGCAAGGCAGGATTTCACATTCCAAAGAGACTTTACTTTGAAGTAGGAGAAACTGGGTATAAGAAGGGCACACAAAACCACAGACTTTAGAACACTTCTGTAAACAAGAGGAACCTCTGCCTGGAGAAGAGCTGAAGAGCTGAGGAGAAGTGCTGCCCTGCCTGTGACTGTGCTTTGTGGAGCTATCCTGCAGTTGCTGCTTCTGCCAGAGTGAGAGGGCAAAGACTGGACTATGTGTGCCTTCCATCTTGTGAAGAAATCTCCAAGGGCTTGATTTAGAGCTTGCCTCCTGTTCTTTGAAGTCTCAGGGACAGCCAAGACTTCTCTCTGCCAGCACCTGGAGTCTCTGGAGAGACTCCTGCTTTTACAAGTGGTGCCCTATCCAGTCCCTGGGCCCTTGAAAGGAAAGCTGGTGGAAATCCAAGGAAATCGACTTCGGACGACTTCAGACCAACGCCGCTGCTGAACCCGGGGATGCCGCCTGAACCCGACGCCTTGACCTTTGCTGGAACGCGACGCTCTTCGCAGGCCCGATGCCGCTGCAGCCCCGCTGAAGTCCGCGACTCTGTGGAAGTCGACGCACCACGTCGTGACCGATGACGCTCGAAGTGCGCGGATTCAACGTTTCGCACCGACGCCGCGATCCCGACTTCGCGCATCGACTTGTTTTCACTCTTCACCAAAGGTACTGTACTTGGGGGTCTACATGACTCCGTGTCCAGCACCGCTGGTGTCTGCTTGTTGGGAACGACTCCGTCACGACGCCGTGTTAACACCTCATCAAAGCATTTTTGTTTCTGAGCGCTATTTTTGAGTTTAATCTTTAAAAATTCATAACTTGACTTGTGTATGTCGGATTTTTGTCATTTTGGTCTTGTTTTGTTTAGATAAACATTTCCTATGTTTCTAAACCGGTGTTGTGTCATTTTGTAGTGTTTTCATTAAGTTACTGTGTGTGTTGGTACAAATACTTTACACCTAGCACTCTGAAGTTAAGCCTACTGCTCTGCCAAGCTACCAAGGGGGTAAGCAGGGGTTAGCTGAGGGTGATTCTCTTTTACCCTGACTAGAGTGAGGGTCCTTGCTTGAACAGGGGGTAACCTGACTGTCAACCAAAGACCCCATTTCTAACACCGAACAATAACATTAATGTGGTCACCTTACCTATGTTTTATGTGAAACCACCTTTTTATTTAACATTTTTCTTTCAAAGCTTTCAAATACACTTTAGCTCCATACATACTCCAAACTGCCCCACTCTGCTCTGCCCTACGCCAATCTGCCACACTGCCATCCTCCCCACTCCAATCCAAAATAATCCGTCACACTCCAATCCATCCCACTCCAGTCCACCCCAATGCAATCCACCTCACACCATTTCAATCTACCCCACTCCAATCAAATCTACCCCATCTAGTCCACCCACTCCAATCCAGCCCACCCTACCCCAACTCCATCCATCCCAATGCAATCCTTCCCACTATCACAATCCACTCCAACCCACTCCACCCTATCCCACCTCACTCCTCACCACTCCACATCCCTGCACTCTGAGACACTGCACTCTGACACTCTGTGCAACTGAACTCTGCTCCCCTCTAATCAACTCTACTACCCCTTCTCCACTCTACAACACTCTACTCCAACAAATACAGTCTACGACAATCTACTCCTCCTGCTTCACTCTCGGACACTAGCAACTGCCACATAGCAACAATCCACATAAATATACTCCACACCATGCCACATAATTCCAATCAGCATAATTTAACCCAGTGCCACACAGTTCCACGCAACACAATTCCATTCCACACCACGTAATTCTGCAACAAACCACATATTTCAACTCAACAACACACTTACACAACACATACATTCAATCCACACCACAGAATAACACAATTCAATAGCACGCCACATAATTAAACTCCACAACTTTCCACTACACAACACAAAATGTAATTCCACATACTTACACTCCATGGCACTCAATCCCATGCCACATAATTTCAGTATTCTCAAAACCACATAATTACTATCCTCATAATTCCACTGCACACCATGCCATATAATTCCAGTACACACATCCACTCCACACAATTTCATGCCACATAATCCCACAATTAATAATTCCAATCCAACCCACATAATTCCATACCACATACATCAAATCCATTCTATAACACATGGGTAAAAGACATTGTAATTTACAATGCCAATAGCTCTAACTCTCGCAAATGCAAGACCTATTGGCACTACCAGCCCTTGTTGATAGGTAGGTCACCACAAGGGTAGGCTACAAATAGCCCATAGGGCTTTTAGAGATTGGTGTATGAGGGCCATCTGCCAAAAATAAGGAATGTCCCATCACCGTTTTTAGAATGCTTAGAGGTCAATATACTCCAAATATAGTGCACAGGATATCCCTCCTCTTCAGCCAATGTCCAAGTGCTCTATCTTCTAAGCTCTAAATAAGGCCCTCAGTTTCCATCTTTCTATTGTGAACCAGTCTATTGTGAAAACTACCGTTTTTCTGGTGACTCTGGGTTTTTCAGAGAGCAGTGGACCATCCTTTCTGATCTATTTAATTGTTTTCTCTCTGCTGAATTTACATTTAATAGGCACTTCCAAAAGCGAATTATACAATCTGTTTCAATCATTATACTAAATTGTGTCACTTTAAAAGTTTGAAGGCACAGGCAAAGTAGCTACTGCCCCGGGGGCCCAGCCTTTCAGTGCAAACCCCATCCCACGTCTCCGATAGCGATTTCTCTGTTATACAGATAGTCCTGTTTTCATGGCCTTGAATAATTCTTAAACAGATTGTTTTATATGCAATGTTCCTATAACATATGTTTAAGATGGTTAATCTATGGCAGTTTTTTATAGACATTCTGCAGAGAAATGTTGTGTTTGTTTTTCACCACTACGCAACATCCATAAAAAAGTTTCTTTCAGATCGAACAGGACCTCACAAATGAGAAATGGGAGGAGTATCACAGAGATAATTTGCAATCATATCAGTGAGCTGCTGTTGTATCACACTTTTGAAAAACCACATTACAACCCCTGAATATTAGATGGAAACACATTTAGAATTTGGACCGTAATGCATACATGTGCACTGTCAGTGACCTGGTCATAGAGGGCATGAAAGAGTTGTTACTGGATCATGAATGCGTAGCTATTCAGAGCAGAGTCCCCAAAAATAAGTTTGGCCCAGGGGTCCCAAAATCCTTAAGATGTCACTGCTGTCACGCTTTTCTGATGAAAGTTTTGCTAAAATAGTACTTCCTCGTTCTCTCCTTAAAGGTTGCTTGTGAGCGCACGTGATACGTCTGCGTCCTCTTTTCTAGCAATGCCCACAAAGAGAGCACACACATTTATCTTCGTTCAGATTTCCTTCATCATGGGCTGAGAATGTCTGTGATGCTAATCGACTCATATATCTAACCTGCCATGCCATTCCTCAATTCCTTTGTCTTGTATTGTGCCTTGTAAACCTCACTGATGTCCTTCAAATAAGATTGAGGAGTTCTTATGTCCCGAAGGGTGGTAAGAAACATGCCAAGTGCTATTTTAAGATATGAGACCAGTGCCACACTCGACTTCTTTATCGACTAATGGCCTCATCACAGGTGAAACGGAATTATACATTTTAAGGTTTCAAAGCACTAAGGATTACTGGGTGTGGTCAAACCTAGGCAGAGTTGCACCTACCAAAAGCAGATGCTATTCGTGTCCCATAACTAGCCCGGCAAGGGTATAGAAATATGCTACATCCCATAAGATATTCCCCATTACCAGGTTATTAAATCATATTAGCAAGGCAGTGTTCCTTCACTAGTTGACTTTATCCTTGTCTTTGACCAGGAGCAGCTCCTTTGCAATGGTGAATAAACATCGCCCCTCCTTGTTTAGCTAGAAGCTGAAAGATAAAACAATATTCAATTATCATTTCAGTTGCTGGCTCAGTCTTTGACTCTGGCCAGCTCTTCCATGCCTTTTGGCTACTTTTGTGCTATAGATGTACCTCATAAATAAAAACATTACTGCTTCACACGTGATTGGTCTCAATGCAGTTTGAACATTTTTGAATTAAAAACGATCCATTCAATAATGGAGTTCCTTGTAAATATTTATTTGAATAGCAATCGTAATTAAACAAAAGAATTTATGTTTTTGAGGATGAGGTCTACTTTATTTCCCACTTCATTTTCCTCTTTTGGAATGTGGGGTACCACACCAGCACTTGGTAATTTGGTAAACATGTTTTTAATTTTTAGTGAAAACCATAAATACGAAGCTAGTGTGTTTAGGCATCTAAAATAGCCCAAACACCAGTGCATTAGCTGCTATTTTGCATTACTTTTGCATACTTAGGGCCAGATGTACCAGAAAAGCGCTTTGCGATTTTCTAATAGCAAATTTTTGCGATTTGCTATTAGGAAATCACAAACTGCGATGTATTACAGTGTGCTTAACACTGTTAGCTATTCACAGTGTGCCGTAAATGGCCTTGACTCATCAATATTCATGAGGCAGGTCACAATTTGCGACCCATTCTCATATGGCTACAATCACAGGGATGGTAGCCTGCTGGACTCAGCAGACCATCATGTCTGTAATTACTTTTTTAAATAAAGCATTTTTTTAATGCATCCCGTTTTCCTTAATGGAAAACGGGATGCATTACAGAAAGAAAACTTAAATGTTTTCTTTTCATTTTTTAAGAGTAAACAGCAGTCCCTGGAACCACTGCCTGCTCTTAAAAAATGTTTGCACTCCCATTGACAAAGACTAATGGGTCCTTTGTTGACACCTTCCCGTTTCCAAATGGGTTACCACCATCTTGAAGTTGGTGGTAACTGCAATTGTTTTGTGACCACGTTCCCAGGCACAAAAAAAATCATGCGTGGCCCTACAAAATGAAGGGACACCCTATTAGGAAAGGACGCCCTTGGCAGTCCCAGTGAATGCTAGGACACAACATTGAGGTAAGAAAGAGGAGCAACATGGCAGGAGGTGGCTGCAACAGCAAATGGTACGTTTTATTGTTTTTTGTTCCCCCACCGTCCCCATCCCTCCCCCTGCCAACCCCTCCCCTTGAGATTTGTGGTGGCCACCACTGTCTTTTACCCTGGCCAGCTCTTCCATGCCTTTTGGCTACTTTCGTGCTATAGATGTACCTCATAAATACAAACATTACAATTTTATACATGATTGGTCCCTATGCAGTTTGCAAGTTTTTGAATTAAAAAACAATCCATTCAATAATGGAGTTCATTGTAAATAGTTATTTGAACAGCAATCGTAATTAAACCGAAGAACTTCCTAATTGTGAGTTGCAATCCCTATTTTGCGAGTCGGTAACAGGTTACTCCCAAAATGGGGATAGTACATGGCAAAAAGTATTTTACCGGTCGCAAACGACCCGATGAGTGGTTTGCAACTGGATAAAGAGCAGCATACATCTGGCCCTTGGAGCTACAACCACCTGAAACATAAATCTGGGTACCATCATAACTGGAAATAGGTGTACAGAGTAAACTTTTAGGCCCTTATTCTGAGAGCCACAAGAATATCAGGTGATAGAATGGTCCTGGGAATGTCGGGACAGGGGTAACAAAGTTTTTGGCATGACAGCAAAGAAATGTTTAAAAAGAGAAACAAGGAAAGAAGTGCTCCTGGTGTCCACATCACCCCCACCTACCTCCAGCAGTTTACTCTTAGGTAGAACCTGAAGGAATTTGCGTTGTGAGAAACCATGGAGGTCAATGCAAAAATACTTATTATTCAGAATGGTAAAACATGGGTAAATGCTATTTACCTTTAATTTGACAAACTTAGAACGTGGCCTTTAGTAATTAATCTGCTTCATTTCATAAAATATGTGTGGGGATTGCTAGTTTTCTGGAGGCTGCACAGCATCAACCTTTCTGAAGCAGTTGTACATGAGTATTGATATCCTTCAATCTTTTGGAGCAGAAAGTTCTATTTTTTCCCCTGAAAGGAAATAGGGAATCTCACATTCAAAGACGTTAGCATGAAAGGCCCCACAGAGAGCAACAGGCGAAGCCTAGTCTTTCCACAGGTCTGTTCATGACACAGAAAGAGTCAATAGAACGGGATAGGTGGGTGGGTGGTAGATGGGTGAGGGTCTAGGGTTAGGTGTATGTAGGGGAATAAGGGAAGGATCGACCTCTTTCTGGTGGGGCTTGCTTCTCGCACTATGGGAAGTTTGGGCAGGTGCGTGAAGAAAGACCAGTGACGTGATGCAGCGATGGAGGGTAGTGCGCAGGCGGAAGCTGTGCTCTCCAGGCTCTGCATCATCAGCGAAGCCGGATGGGCAGACCGCTTCAGGCCTGGATGTCATGCCCTACAAGGGTAGCAGCAAGTGGTGTGGCGGCGGTAGTAGACGTGTGACAATCACCCAAGGGAAGGAATACAGGGAATAGGGTGGGGGCGGGGCTACAGCACTTCTACCCCACTGGCTGAAAAGAAATTCCCAGGGTGGCAGAGCCACATGGTCACTCTGGGGTAGGCCAGAGAAATTGGCAGCCCGAGGCGGCATGGGCACAAAATGGGGAGTGATAAGACAATGGGAAAAAGAACAGGACGGAGGAGCACACGCTTGAGGAAAAGGGCCAGAGGGGGACACAAAGTGATGACCAGCCCCTGGATTTGTTAGCTGGGACTGCCAGGGGAGCTGAAAGGGAAGCACGCCAGGTTGAAGGAGTCAAGAGGAAAGCCAAGAGTGACAGGCCTGGGGACAGAACCAGGTAGGGGAAGGTCAGGGTCCCTTTCCAGGGAGCATCATAAAGTTGGCAAGGGAGGGTCCAGTGTGTTAGAGGATCAAACCCAGGGTCCAGGTGTGGGAAATGTAGGTACAAAGGGACAAATGTCAACGACCACTGATTGGTCCATGGTTGGTACAGGCCAGGCTACATGAACAGCACAGGTTGGTGGCAGAAACAGAGAACAGATAGGAGAAGCTTTGCAGGGACAGGTAAGGAGCCTTGGTCTGCAAGGGGCAAATGAAGAGGAGGAAGAGTGTGGAGGATCCAAGGGGTAGGAGGATGACGGGGTATAGTGGGTCTGGCTACCACAGGAGTGTGGCAGAGAGGAGCAGGAGATCAGTGTGGCCTGTGGTTCCAGCATTGTGGCCAGAGCATTTAGGTGGCTAAAGGAGTGTCAAAGCCAGTAGTGGAGATTGGCAGACAGGTGGTGATGCCAACGGGCGTAAGACAGCCTTTGGAAGTTGGTCCAAAGAACTACAGAAGGCAGTGGTAGCCTTCCCTACATCGAGGGAATGCTCATGAGCACTGAATGGCAGGTGCCATATAGGGGATGGAAGGGAGACACAGCATGGAGACATGGTCGAAGAGAATTATGATGATGACAGCAATGACTGGGAGGAAGTGCATGACGCAAAGGTGATCGAGGTGTTGGTGGAATTCAAGGGGCGCAGCAGCGGCACAGCACCCTCTTCAGTTGATGTTTTGCAAACATCCAGTGTGGACAAAGGAGACACGGCAGGGAGATTAAAGAAAGACTGTCGACATGGTCACAAGGCAGAGAATGAGCTGGCAAAGGGGGCAAAAGGTAAAGGGGAGTGGTGTTCCGGTTAGGAAGCACCCCAGCAAGATGCTGAAAAAGTACTTGTCATTTACAAGCCATTTCAAGCGTGTTCCTCTCCGGCAATGGTGGGTACCATACAGTGACACTCAGTGTCAAATGTAGGAGCCTGCTGGAACTTTAACAAGCCTTTCTGGTCATGACACCCATGTTAATTTAAGCATGAGTGCTCAAAGTGTGAAGGGAGGCACCCGGTCACCCAGTGTTTTTAGTTGGCTAGTCCAGCAGATCAGTGGAAGGCATCTAGAGGGCGAGAGACAGCACTGAGGTTTGAGTGGGGTTTCAGAGAAGGGTACAGGGTGGAATATCAAGGGCCGAGAGTGAGGCGGTGGGCAGACAACTTGCGGGTCACCAAGGAAGCACCAGGTGTGGTGACTGAAAAGTTACGCAAGGAGGTCAGGGAGGGGAGGATTGTGGGCCCTTTCTAGGAGTGGCCAATAGATGATTTAATGATCTTACTTTTGAGTGTGCTACTCAAGAAGAAGAAAGGGGAGTTTCGCCACATACACCCCGGAGGAGGCATCAGTGAACTATTTCATTGCACCCAAGGACACAAAAGTGGTCTATGCTTCTGTGGATGTTGCCATTTGCTTGATTCATAGGTGTGGTTGGGGATCAGAAAAGGCAAAATGTGACATCAAGACGGCTTTCTGGCTGCTGCCCATACAACCCAGCTGATTTTTCATTACTGGGCCTGAAAAATGGATGGGACCATATATGTGGATACGGTCTATCCTATGGGTTGTGGCGTCTCCTGAGCATTGCTCAAAGCTTTCAGTATCTTTCTGCACTGGGTTTTCACGAAGGTGAGTGGACATTGGTGCATGCAACGGGGCTCAGAGGTGTTTTGAGACACTAGATTGGGATTTGGGTTTTCTTTTGGCTCCTGAAAAGACGGAATGTCCTATCAGGGTACTGACATTCCTGGGCATCGAGTTGGACATAGTGGCCCTCATGGCACGACTGCCTGTAGACAAAGTGAATGATTATTTATTTATTTTTCTGTGACAAGTGCTAGCCTTGAACATGGTTGAGTTGAAAGTGGTGCAGCAACTACTGGGTTTCCTGAATTGTGCATGCAGAGTGGTGTGGGGAGGGAGGACGCTCTGAAGAAGAATGGGCCTAGCCATGTTACCATACCACCGGATTCATGTTTCTATGGGAATGAGGGAGGATATCAGAGTTTGGGAGGCTTTCCTTGTGGATTTCAGCGGGGTTTCCATGGTTTTCCGTGAAGAGGACACAGTGTGGCAGGTGCAGATACTTTCCAATGCAGCAGGGGCTTTTGGTTTTGGTCTGTTTTGGGATGGCAGGTGGTGTGTGGAAGTCTGGCCTCAGGGTTGGTTGGAGCAAGGGTGAAACATGGCCTTTTTGGAGTTTTTTATTTTGCTTGTGGTGCTTGCTGTCTGGGGGGATGAGTTGGCCAATAGGATGGTGATGTTTCATGTGGATAACATGACAGCGGTTGAACTGGTGAACAGGCAAAAGGCCAGGGATCTGAAGGTAATGTGGCTCCTTCGGTGTTTCATACTTATCTGTGTCAGATTGAATGTGTTTTTTAAGGCAACACACATCCCAGGGGTCAACAATACCATTGGTGATTAGCTGTCTCGTTCACAGTGGCGACATTTCCACAGCCTGGCACCTGGAGCAGACGAACACAAGGCTGCTGTTCCAGCAGAGGTTTGGGAATGGGGAACATGACTGTTGTTAGGCTATTCAAGAAGTCCTTAGCTAGTCCACTCAGAGTAGCTACCATCTGGCCTGGTTGGAATTTTAGTCCTTTGAAGGGAACAAGGGAGAGTTTTGGAGTCAGGATCAGGGATTGCTAGAGGCAACAGTGATACATTTTGTACTATTTTTGATTCAGAAAAATGTTTGCTACCTGCAACAATAGCAAATATGTTTGTAGGTTTATCATTTTATGGTAAGTTGTTTTTAGGTTTTGATCCAGCCAGGGATGACATCCTAGGAAGGATGTTGAATGGGTGGGGAAGGGAGAAGACAGGGCAGGGTTTATAGACAGGCTATCATTTTTGAGTTACAGTTAGAAGTTTTGCATGTGCTGCCTGTCTGTTGCAGGGACGGTTACAAAGTGTCTCTTTTCAGTCTTTTGATGATATGGATGTTCTTTGGGGCATTTAGAGTGTCTGAATTGCTGGGTGTAGGCAAGGCTGTCAGTGTGTGACATCTGGAGATGGAAAATTGGGCATTTGGTTGAATAAATTCCAGACAGACCAGTTGGGGAGGATGAAGTGGGTATGGTTGATGAAAGAGGGTAATGGAAAAGCATGCCTAGTGCATGAGTGGTGCGGTTTTGGAAAATGGGTGTTGACCATGAACAATGTGATTTTTTTGTCACGCTAATGTGGAGAAACTTACCACCTTTCAGTTGTTGGCAGTTTTGAGGATGGCATTGCGACAGATTGGGAGGAAGGCAGATAATTTTGGGACAAACTCTTTCAGGATTGGGGAAGCAACTGTGGCTGCTCATTTGGGCTGGGACTAGGAGTAAATTCAGCAGGTTGGTAAGTGGCGATAAAGGTGCTATGTTTGCAAATGAAGAGAGTTAAAGAGTTTTGCTGAGGGGGCTTTGAAGTGTGTATGGACGGCAGTGGTGCACTACTGAGTTGCTTCTTTTTTTCACAGGCTGTGTGAGTGGCATTGAGAGGGCCGAGGTGGTCACCTGGCTGGTGGTACACTCCTTTATTCATTGGGCAGCGAAGTATGCAGAGAAGCAGATTTATGGACGCTCCCTTGGACTGCCTGGCAGTCGCCATTTAGGTTTTGTGGTGGGGAAATTGAGGGATGAGTATGGGAAACTTGCTGCATTTCCTAACACTTCTCCCTGCTTCTCCCTTTCCCCCTCAAGAAGTGGACAGGACTGCATCTGACTCTCTATCCCCCCAAGCTCAATGCCACTGAGAGAAACCTTGGAGGGTCAGATGAGGGCCTGTCCACCCCTCCGGGGGATGGGGAGAAGCACAGATGAAGGATGACAGGATGTGGAATGCCCGGGACAGGGCTACAAGTTTCTATTGTAGGGATGCTTTGGCGAAATAGGAGAGAATGAGGTGGGGCATGGAAGGAGACCATGGACAACAGGTTAATGGAAGGTGGAAACTGGGTGAACTGAGGCAAAAGTGGGAGAGTGAAAAGTGAAATGCGGGGGATACCAAAGGGGTGTTTTAAAACTGAGAAGTTGCAAGTTAAATGCTAAAGTTGTTGAGATGTTGAAGGTATTTGCAATCCTGTCCTACTAAATTTCCTTTTATACTGTACTGGACTGTGGTTGTGATTGTGTCACAAAGCTGCACTACTGTTCATCAAGGTCTGTGATTTTAACAATTCTTTTTCAGCTTTGGTAAGTATATAAATGGTTTCCTAAATTTTGCATAGAAATGGCCTATACAGAGTTTGAGCTTTAAAATGAATGAGTCTTCTGGAATGGGTAAAACGCGTCACCCCTCATATATTCCTTGTCTATGCTGGCGGGTTTCAGGCTCTTGAGTTCCACATTGTAGCTCATAGCATGACGATTCCATTCTGGGACAGCTAGAGGTTATGAGAGCATCAATAAAGTCCAGGGCTGAGATGATTCGATTTGAGAGTGAAGACATGGCAGAAAGATTTATCAGAAGGAGGAGTGTATTCAGAACATTGACAGAACCGCACACACGACTTTCATTCAAGCTCTAGAATGCCAGGAAGGAGGCATAGACACACCCTCTTTTACAAGTGGGTTCTTAGTTTGAATGGGGCCAGTATCCAATGGGAATCTAATGAACACTACTCTTCTTTATACTCTATTTTGGAGATTTCAGCAGCTGTGAAAAACCTGAGAAATCAGACCTGGAATTACTAACTAACTTCTAAGGGGGGCTTTTGCAGTCCTACTTGTAAGCCCTCTGGTGTTACTGGTATCCCTGGTGTTGGTAACTCCAGAAAAACATGGGTGCTGGATAATTGGGCCACTCTATGGTGTTCTTACAAGAACAAAGCCTCAAATGACCTTCAGAAATGTGTCCATGCCCAAATGTAAAGGGATTCATCTGGACTGACGTGAGCAGTGTTCAACTGAAGATGAGCCCTTCCTGGGCATGGACTTCAGATTTTGCTCGCTCGTGCTTTCCCATCTTCGTTAATGACCACAATGGGCTTGCCTTGCCGATGACTGTTTGATGGCCATTTTTTCTCCATAAAGGTTTCTAAGTCAGAAGGTAAACTTTCCATTGGGATGAACCCAGTACCTGTATATGACCAATGCTCACATCTAAGTTAGCCTTAACCTTTGGCATTTAACTGAGCTACTACTATCATTTCTAAATTGATTCAGAATTTGTATTGTGTTGAGTGTTCACCCTATTACTGTTTGAGTGCTACATAAATACTATACACATTGCTCTCTAAGTTAAGCCTAGGTTGATTTAGTGACTTTAGTGGTTCATCCTGACAAATATTTTGATTAGTATTTTAGTGATGCCCATCTTAGACCAAGTTGGTTCCCTCCTTTTTTCAGCTTTTCCCGTGTGCACATTTTACACTTTGTGCATTTTAGCTAAATTGCGCTTTAGCAGTATTATTATTTAAGTATAACCTTACACTATATAATTCTGAGAAGGCAGAGTGCATGACGTTTGTTTCTTTCTAGCATTCTTACAATCAGGAACACTTTGTCCAAGGCTACTTACTGAATGAGATATTCTGAGTGATGTGTTTGGGCAACAGCTTCTAATACCAAGACAAAGCATTGAGTCAGAGCTGCATCTTCATGTTTCAGGTTGCCACAAATCACCTTCTCCCTGTAAGGTTAGTGGTTCAGGTGAGGTGCTGTGAGCTAGCTGGGAACCGGCCCGACCGTTTTTGATGATGTGGAAGGACTCAGTCCATCCCATTCTGAATTTCTGCTGTCCCAAACGTACAGTCCTGTTTCATAATAAGAACCACACCTTAGTATTTACGTGGGTTCGCCCCTCCCCTCAACTAACACTCCAGTTTCTTACATCCATCTTTTTCCCCTTTTGTCCCTTAATTAGTCAAACCATCTGATATTTCTGAAACTGCGGCATGTAGTGTATCTGAATAAACTAGGGACTGAATGTGCTCTTCCCTAACATTGAATATAATGTAGGTGTTAATTGTCATATTTCTACTAATCTATGTAACAGGACACACACTTGTTTATGCATTTTTAACATGTTGTTTCTTACAGTGCACACATTTTGTCGTGGGCTGCTTGTGATTTCCATGATTGGTAACACACACAAAAGTACCCCAACTGAAAGGCAACACACTGTCCTTAATAAACACAGGAAGAAATAATTGTACATTTTCCTACATAAATCAACTTCTAAATATATATTTATGTTGGCAGTTATTGTGTCACTCACTTTAACATGGTTTAGGGGCTCACCACTGTGTCTTTCACAAGTGCTAGTAGGTGAATATAGGAGTGCAATGTATTTATATTTTACCGCTAGTACCATCTTTCAGGGTTGGGGCCCAGATACTTACGTGAAGGTGTTTCATAATGTGGTATTTGTCATCTGAAATTATTGTATTTGTATACTGAATGCTCCCTTTGGGGCAGTAACTTATTGTCTTATTGATTCGTTTGTTTTAAAGTCCAAATATCATTTTTTTATGGTTTATGGTTAAGTCCACAGTAACAACATTAAACTTGACCTTTGCACTTCACTGATAGTTGTGAGAATGTGTGTTTATTAGTACACTTTTGTTAAATAACATGTTTTAGTTTGTCACATTTATATCCTCCTTTCAACTCACTGAGAGTCCCGTCTCCGATTCACACAATCTTATTATCAACCGTATATGAGAAATGGAAGATACCAGTGAGTTTAGAGCAGCTGTTGTTCACAGTAGGTTGGGATTTCTGCCCACACAAACTCTCCCCGCCGACCCCTCCTTCAAATTACGTTAGAAAGTGAATCATCCTTCAGACTAAGGAACAGAATGGATGTGTGTTCCTGGGCAGCCAAGCGTTATTTCCAAATGACATGTTGATGATTTGATCACAAGTTGTCATTTAAGACACTATCGATCGTCACCGAAAGAGCATCATCTTTCCTCGGAGGTTATCTTTATAATCGGGATGACAAATTGAACAGGGAATAAAGCGAATCACTGGGTCACAGATTAGTGATTTAAGGTGCTGGGAATAGTGGCTGGTAAATAAGCACAGGTTATCTGCCACACACCTCTCTGTCCTAATTGATCAGTAACGTGATAAATGAAGAGGTCTGCTGCAGCCGCACAAATATTCTTAACTCAGCTAAATATTATAAAGGAGTATTATACTTTGGTTTTGTCTTGCAAAATTGTTAGATTCATCTAAGAAAAGTTCTCTTTCAGGACTGGTATTATGGCCTTACCCAGAAGTAATATACGTATATAGAAATTTGGTTTTATTACGATTTGGTTAAAGTTAATATTTACGTTAAAATAGTTCCTGTCTGTTGTACAGTCTCGTCCTTTTTACGTTGACAAGTTTCAACCCTGCATTTGCATTCTTAATCTGGATCTTTCTCATTGCTTGTGTAGTAGTAGATTGGTGCTTCCCAAACGTTTTAGAACCACGACCCAAATCTTAGAAAAACAAAGCAATCATTTGTAATGGTCACAAACGTGATTGTGCCCTTCGATATAAGACTGTGGGTGAGATTTTGATTTAGCATTATCAGTGGCAGATGGTGAACTGCACTGGAGTTTGGGAACTGGAATACTTTTTGTTGATACCAGTGACTTTAGCAAATTTGAGAAATCTCCCCAGCAGCAGAGTATGGGGAAGGCCTTCATGGAAATTGGGGGTCTGGTTGACAGAAGTATGCACGCTGATCAAGCAGGTATCACAGACCTAGTCAGGGTGAGTCACAAACACACCCTAAATTAACCTGTGCTCAGTCCCTGGTAGCTGGGCACAGAGCAGTCAGGATTAATTTAGGAGGCAATATGTAAAGTTTTTGCACAACACTTCAAAGCATAAAACAGTGAAAACACCACACATAATGGCACCACACCTGGTGAGAAACATAGAACCTAATTTAATAAATAAAACAAGACCCATATGACAAAAATCCAATCGGTAGAACTTGAGTTATGAACTTGAAAAAAATTAACTATACAAAAGCACTTACGAGCAAAAAGCGCCAAACGGGGCTATCTGGTCATGCCAGATCAGGACAAATCCAAAAGTTCACACCGACCACAATGAAGCATGGGCCGGGTTCATAGACCCACTGAACCAAAGTACCCTAAATCCTAGTGCAGGAGCATTGTACTGGTTTCAAACCATGCCACTGAGGAGATGCATCAATTTTCCCCATGCAGTCAAGCAGATGAGTAGGAGTTTCACACGAAGTGGTCGTGATGCATCAGACCCGAGATACAATGGAGTTTCAGTACATGCCAGCCATATTGAGGTCAAAGCAATGTGCTGATTCCAATGAGAGAAGTGGCTGCTTTGCAGGATTTAGCATCGTCATCGAGGTTACTGTCGATGGGGATGCAGGGACCTTGCACCAAAGTGTTGGTTTGGAAAGTGAGGCACTAGTTTTATCCACACAATGGCACAGATGCACTGGTTCTGTCCATGCAATGGCGGAGATGCAGTGGTTCTGCTGTAGCGATACCTAAAGATCTACCTCCAAGGGTACAGGACTGGGCTGGCACCACTTGGCAGGGTAGACTCACAGCTACCAGAGTCCATTTGCAATCCCTTGGAGTCACTCAGGATTCTGGTTTGGAGAGTTGCAGGTCCAGTCCTTCTCACCCAGGCAAGGAGGGCAACAGGCAGCAGGTCAGCAGAGGCAGGCAGCTGTTCTTCCAGAGCAGCAGTCCAGCAGAGTGGCAGTCCTTAAAGCAGCAAAGCATCCCTTATTCCTGGCAGGGTATCCACAGGTCTAGAAGTGTACTGAAGTGGTAGGGTCTGAAGTCCAGTTCTTATAGCCAGTGGTACCGTTCAAGGGGGGGAGACTTCAAATATGTCTTTGAAGTGCATAGAGGTCCTCCCTTCCTGCCCTGGCTCCAGACACACTACAGGGGAGTATGCAGTCCTTTGTGTAGGGACAGGACACAGCCTATTCAGCTGTAAGTGTGAAGCTGTGGCCAGCTCCTACCTCCCATCCTTTCAGGATGGCCTATCAGCACCCATCAAGTCACACCTACGCACCCATTGTGTGTGACTGTCTAGAGGAAATACACAAAGCCCAGTTGTCAACCATCCCAGCCCTTTGTGGCTGCAGGCACACAGGGCTAAGAGCAGAAAATGACAACTTTCTAAAAGTAATATTTTCAAAATTGCAACAATGAACCCAACTTTACTATTAAAAAGGATTTATCATTACAATTTCATAGGTACTAAACATAGCATGTCCACCTCCTCTCAATCAGGAATCCAGGAATCATAGCTTATTAAATATGATAAGGAATTTCTATTGTTATCCTACAAGAAGGGTAGGCCTCAAAGTAGTGAAAAACAAATCTGGGAGTTTTTCACTATCAGGACATGTAAAACTGAAAGGTGAATGTCCTACTTTTTAATTACAGAGCACCCTGCCCTATGGGCTACCTATGGCCTATCTGAGAGATGACTTGTATGTAATAAAACAGTAGTTTAAGGCAAGGGGTTAAGATTTCCATGTCGACATGGCAGTGTAAACTGCAGCCTGCAAACAGTAATAAAGTGAAAACACAACACTAAAATAGTCCCAAACCAATTCAGGAAAAGAGAGTAATTTGTCATAAATACCATGATACCAGAATGACAAAAATCTGTAGAACCAGCGATATTCAATTGAACAAATTTTGGTAGACATAGCCACTAAAAGCAAAAAGTGCCACTTGCGGTCATCTGGTCGTGCTAAACCAAGGGGAAACCATAAGTTCAGGACAACCATGATGAAGTGGAGGCCAGATACAGGGACTAGGTTAGGCCCATAGAAAAATTTACTGTCTCAAAGTCCAGCACAATGAGTTCCCTTCATGGTGGAGTGGGCTGCGAGTAGCAGGAAGAGTGTCATGGATGGTCATCACTGTTGCACGAAGAGCAAACTTGGCATCGCATATTGTCGTTGATGTAATACAAGGATCCAGTTGAGTTTAGCAGATGATCACTGCTTTAGCTTCACATTGGCCGGCACGTGGGATGTCGTTGATGTAGGGCAAACTGCGGACCTCGGATTCTTCTCAAGATTATCTATCTATCTATCTATCTATCTATCTATCTATCTATCTATCTATCTATCTATCTATCTATCTATCTATCTATCTATCTATCTATCTATCCATCTATCTGTGTGTTTTTAGGAATATGCCTCTTTTTTGCCTGATCACCCTCTCCACCCCCTTTATTTGGACTGCTGATACTGTTTTTTGTTTCAGTGCCATCAGGCCTTAGTGCATGTGCTCTAACCTTTGAAACGTTAGCTTTGGCTAAAGTCCTAATAGGCATATTTAACTTGCCTATAGGTCCCTGATATATGGCACAACATATCCATGCGGCCTGTAATGTCACTAGTGGACTGCGGCACCCATTATGCCATTTTATCCAGAGGTGCGATTATAATACAGGCAGGTATTATTGTTCCAAAATAATAGAAGACAAGAAAAAGAAAAAAACACAAATTATGAATTCAGAAATATCTAACGGTCCTACTCCCTAAACATCACTGTTGTTAATGCTCAATTTTAATAATTAATATTTATGTATTCTAAGTGTTGGATTTGCGTAGAAAATGTATTATCTTAAAGTAAGATAGTGCATACATTTGAAGTTGCGCCCCCTTGAGTGGCCGCCAATGCTCACGAAGTGTACTTATTAATGGCTTGTTATTGTAAAATGTTGAGCTTATATTTGATTAATGTAGTTACATGTCATATTGAGGGTTATGTATAATGTATTAGCTTTATCAATTTGCAGGCCTTAACTTAGTGAGGTCTTTGGCCTAGTTGGATGGCCTTATGTTAAACTGTATTTATTAGGCCACCTATGAAATGGATGCTTAGAGAATTAAATTGAGATTTTCCATTGTGCTGACCAAGTGCTCGTAGCTGAAGTTCATTCTCATGAGAAACTGCTTGCTAGAAGATGCTGTGCTACCTAGGGATACATTGTATATCGTAGTATGTGTAAGACTGACCTTCTCAGGAGAAGACAATGGATGCACTGACTAGAGTATAAGCTGCATCAATATTGATACCTGACAAGCCAAACAATGAGAACGGGAGAAGAGGAGCCAATCATCAATATGTGAACCATGTACTAGAAAATTAGTAGATATGGGGTTTTATTTTCATTGGACTAAGTGCAAACAAGCTATTCTTTGACCAATAAGGACGTGGGAAGTAGTTTTAGGAAATCTAACTTAGCCGGACTACACCGAGAGGAGAGGGGCCATTTCTCCTCACTCTTCCTGAGAGTTTAGTTATTATTCTTTTCCAAACTTCTTGAAGAGACTTTGCCTTTTCTGAACTTTAATGCTGAATCCCGATGCCTTGCTGACCGAACTGATGTCCTATTGACGAAGACTGTCACAGCTTGCTGAACCATATTGAGGCCAGGTATACAACGATGTAACTGATTGTTATGTCTATTTGCTTTTGTTTCTAGGTACCAACCGCTAAATTCTGTAGTCATAGTTAGATGTTTTCCAAATTTGTGTGACTAGATTGTTTTGCATGAAGCCCAAACATGCTATTCTAATCTGATGTTAGTTAGGGTTCTCACTGATGAAGTTCGCTTCATGTAACAGCTGATGTCTTTTCTTTGCTAATTCTCAATGTACGCTATTTAGTTTGCGCAGTTATTGATGTTGTTAATTTGTAATAGAATGGGTGGTAGCTCAAGCTTTGGTTAGATTGCGATTCTTTTGCCGCTTTGGCCAGCCAGTATTGTTTTTGTATGTTTATCATTTGATATTGAGACTAAGGGCCAGATGTATGAAAAAGTTTTGCACTTGCAAACGGTGCGAATCGGTAAATTCGGCCGTTTACGAGTGCAAAACAGTGGTCTGCGATGCATGAAATGCATTCGCAGACCACAAATAAGAAATCGCTAAAATTGCGATTTCTTGCGTTGCGACCTGGAAATTTTGAGTCGCAGTTTGCGAATCGCAAATTCCAGGTCGCAAGGCTATGCTGGAAAAAATCGCAAATTGCGATTTTTCCAAAAATTGTATTTTGCACTTGCAAAATACCATGATATGCAACCAGGTGGTAACCTGGTGCAAAAATTTTAAATGCAGTTAAACTGCATTTTTAAATTGAACATGTAAAGCACACATGATCTTTTGGCATGTGTGTACCTTACATGTTAAAAAAAAAGGTTTTGGGGTGCAGGAGAGGGGGCCTTAGGCCCCCAGCACCCTGGCCTTTTGCAGTTCCAAAATTGCGATTTCTGGTTCAGAAATCGCAATTTTGGAAATGCAAAAAATTTGCAGCTATGGGCCAACAGGCCCATAGCTGCGAATGGGGCCGGTATCGCAATTTGTGATTCGGTAATAGCATTTGCGATTTTTAAGAAATCGCTATTACCGATTCGCAAATGTGATACATGGCCCTTTGCGAGTCGGTAATAGCGATTTCTTAAAAATCGCTATTACCGAATCGCAATGGGCCGTGATGATACATCTGGCCCTAAGTTATGTGTCATTAGCATTGTTAATATAGGAAAATAAAAATTCAAACTTTTACATTAAGGTGTGGTTATTCATGACCGAGAGGTCATGGTTATTGTGTGTGGAAGTTACTGTCTCCTATTGATTATTGATATTATTGATTATTCATGGTTATTGATTTGTATTGGTAATGGGTTCATGGTGGAAAAAACTCAAAGAGCAGTCAAAAGGTCCATCGGCCTATACTTCTCTCCCTTGAAAGTTAACTTAATAGTGTCTGACACGCTCAGAGAGATGCTAGCAGAGATTGATGGTTTGTCTCCATAAGAGCCCATCATAGATGCTCAGTACAGGTTTGTCTCCTTAACTGCGGCCCGGTACATGGTTTGTCTCCTTAAGAGTACTTCATAGATGCCTGGTACAGGTTTGTCTCTCTAAGAGCCCATCATACAGTCCAGAGATAGGTGGTAGTGTATTTGTCCCAGAGATTGTAAGCGAGAAATAACAGGTGTTCCCAGAGATGGTAGTTGGGTAATGGTTAAAACCTACAAAGAGCAAAATAATTCGCAGATTTGTTGAAATTGGTGAAATTTTTGATTTCTTCAGATTCGATGAAACAAAGTGGAAAGAAAATCTGCCCCAAAGTACTTAAGTACTTAAGATGACTTTCCTAGAACCTTGGAGCTTGACAATGATTGGTTGAGGGTGTTCCCGTTGTTCTAGTAACGGTGTGAAAGAAGAGGTTTTGCCCTTGCACTGCTTATGCAAATCGCAGGTGAATTGTGATGTCTGTGAAGGTTTAGGGAGTTTGCGTACTCCAAATGAAGTTGTAGAAGGAGCGTGCGTACTCTGAAGTGTGAGAGTAGGGAAGTTGTCGAACTTCACACGTATGTGGTGCTTTATGCTCAAACATTGTCCACGTGGTTGTTGGTATACGGACCCTACTTGGTCCAAGACTCTGGAGTATATTTAGGAGTGTATGACACGTGTTTTTGTTGTAATTTGTCTGGTTTAATAGGTCGATTGGGTGTGGTCGACAAGTCAGAGTGTGAGTCAAAGTGAGTGAAAGAATTTTTGACTGAGATCTGGCGAGTCCTGTGTGCACAAGGACAGACCCACTGATCACTTGAGAGTGAAATTTGCGGGTCAAATTTTGCTTGTGAATCAGGGAAACTGAGAAAGAAGTAGTAGCTGCTAGAGCGAAATGCCATCAGTGAAAAATCCTTCAAGTTTCTGAAGCGACTGTATTACCTTACCTGTAGTAAACTGACAAATTGGGTTTTGATTTTGTTTAGTGCTCGCAATAAATTTGCAGTAGCTTTGTGTGAATCTGAGTTTGGGAGGACAAGCTGCAAGACTTTTTCAGCCACTGTACGTGTGAGTGTGACATCATTAGAGCCACGCAGGGATAAGTTGGTTAGGGAGAAAGGTTGCGTACAGATTGGCAGCTGTCCGTGAAGTGCAATTGGTTGAGAAGGTGGGTGAAGAGAATTCTGTGGTTAAAAGTCACTTCCTGATGTGATATAGAATAACATGAAAGTCACAAAATAATTTTTTCAAAGCTTTAAAGAGTGCATTAAGGGGAGATATGTACATTACATTGAGTTTAGGGGATATTGCACCTCCAGAAGGTACATCAGCTTACATTGTAATCGTCGAGCAGGGTGTCGCGTCATGTGTTTGGTTGAAACAATGGTGCAAAGTGACAGAGAAAGATGGGAGTTTAGCATTTCCTGCCCACAGAACATTTAATTTGAGGAGCTTAGAGAATCTGAGGAGGGTGCTGTATTATCTGAAACCCCCTCAGAGACCAGCACAGTTTGAGGCATTAGCAGTCTTGGAGTTAGTAGCCAGACAGCAACAGCAACAGAAATGTGAAAGGAGGATAAGAAAAGCAGAGAAGACACTAGCGGAGGCTAGATAGGACAGTGATCAGAAGTTGTGGAAAGCCGTGACTTTGCAGGAGATTCAGTTGTTTCCAGAGATTACACAGGACAGCGAGGGAGAATGAAGGAACAAACAAGAGCCCTTCTGAGACTAAGGAGCGGAGATCAAAGGAGTCTAGGAGATCTTTGGAATTTGAGGAAGAGTCATACTATGATGAGTTTATTTTATAGTCATTGCGAAATCGTCCCCCACCATATGCAATACACGAGAGTGGTCCAAGCACCAGTGTAAATCCTTCATCTCTGACACAGGTTAATGTGACAAGGAGCCCAGTGCAGATTATTCCTAGCATGACACAGAGCCCAGTGCAGAGCAGTCTTAATGCACGTATTACTCCAGAAACACAAAATCAGGTGCTACAGTCAAATGTCCCCTGAGAATGTACCCTGATGTACCTATAGTGGAAACTGCCACAAATCGAATAGTACCTACAGGACAGGTTTTCCAGAAACTGATGTTGGTTCAGGCAGAGCCAACTCCACTTTTTACTGCTGCAAGTGCAGTCAAAAGTAATGTCAAAATGTGCGCCGATAATAGGGACACAGTTAGGCAGGTCCGTACTGATGAGTCAGAATATAGGAATTATGCACCCACAGAAGTTGAGTGTTAGATCAAGCCCAGATTCTGTATCTCTACCTGTCACCATTGGCCCAGTTGTACCTTTGTTCACACAAGAAAAAAACGGTGCAAATGGACAGGGAGTACTGAGTCAGAATCCAATGAGGGGAGGACTTACTGAGAATATTCAAGTAGTCTCTCCTATGGGACAGGCTTTTGATGGATCAAGATCATTGCTAGACCTTAGTCCATTCGGAGTTCCTCTGGATGCTACCATAATGTTGAATGTTGGTCAGAACCTGAAATTACTGACACTGCAGTCCTTGAATACAGTTGTGCAACAAGTGCCACATGCCCCGGCCAGTAATATTTTGCTGCAAAGTTTGACTGTCCAACAACTGACTGAATGGTTAGACAAGCTGAATACCCCACAGAGTGTCCCTAAAGGAGAGGAGTACTTGATTAGGAATGGAAGCGGGTGAGCTTATTGAAGTAACTATGGGTGTGGACAGACTACAGTCTTACACAGAAGCCAAATTGAAATACCTGTGTCCGAAAATTATGAGTGAAGTAAGAAACTTGCATCAGAGGCTAACAGAACTGGCAGAAAAGTATGGCATAGAAATAGAGAGAACAAAACATTTGAAAAGGAGTTCCAGATTAGATTTTGACACAAAAGACTTCGGACACATGAGTTCTACAGGAATGAAGGCACACTTTAGGGAGTTACTCTAAAGTGTCCAAACATGGGGAGCCGTAGACAAATGGGAAGGCAGATGGGCGAAGAAAAGAGATAAAAGAAAAAGGGATTTTGCTGAGCTGATTTCAAATGTGCAGCAGGCCAAGTATCCAGTGAAACTGTTACTAATGGAGAGATTCCAGAAGGGAATTTTGTTGATGTACTTTACAAATGACTATCCCAGATTGACAAAGAAGCCAGTAGAATGGTAGCAGCATACAGAGAGGTTTGTGAAACTTGCAAAATGCCTTTGAGAAGACTTGAACACTCTATTAAAGATAGTAGACACAGCTGGTCTCTGGATGGAGTGTAAGAGGAGTATAGATTGGCCGACAAAAGAACCAGAGAGAGATCCGGCTACAGGTGCACCATCTCCTGAAGTAATGAAATATTACTATAAAGTTTTTGAATCCTGGAAGATGAGAATTTCGCCCAGAAACTTTGACTGGCAGAGAATAAATAGGACAGCTCAGGAAGCCAAGGAGTCAATAATTGTATATGATGAGAGGTTGTTGCAGACATTTAAGCATTATAGTGGTACAGAAATGATTGAGCCGAAAGACATGATTCATTGATTGTTCGGATTTGCGGAAGGATTAAGACCTGAAATTAGCCACATGGTTAAGAGCCATTTGATTTGGTGACAAGCAAAGCCGATTAATGAGGTGTTGCAGTATGCATATACTGTAGTGACGAGACTGAATTGAAGCAGAGAAAGCTGAAAGAAAAGGCGTTGTTGATGCAGAGCAAAGTGGCACAAACAGGGATGCAGGGACATTTTCCAAAGCAGCAGCAGCAGGGAAATGTGTTGTTTCAAAGTCAGATGAGAGGTAGAAGTTGCAGAGGAATTGGTAATGGAAACAGTAGTCCCGATTTTGGTCCAGAATGACATACAGGGAATGAAGAGATTGTTGCCTTGTCACGCTTATGGAGCGGTCGGACATTGAAAGCGGGAGTGTCCGATGATGGTGCAGGAAGGTGTCGTTCAGCAAACAAGTGACATCAATTCATTCCAAAACATGAGAGGGCCGAGAATAAGAGGTCATAACCTGAATTTTCATAAACATGTGAATCAAATGCAAAACTTTCAACCCATGCAGCAGGTGCAAATGCCACATGTACAAATGACACAATTGCAACCAATGCAACAGCTGGTTTAAATGGTACCCAGACAGCAAATTAAATTACCTCAAGTCCCAATGGAACAGCAGCAGGTGATGCTACCTCAACAGGTCACAGGTCAGAAGTTTAACCAGAGTAATAACACAGTTTACCAATTCCCGTTGCACAGTGAGAATGGAATAAATGATGATTTGGTGAGCCAAAGTTTGGATGAAGAGGAATGTGTGCTTTCAGCTTTAGAGGTAGATCAGAAAGGCCCATATGTGAAGGGAAAGGTGATGGATCATAAGGTTTCGTTCTTGTTGACACAGGAGCTACACGCTCTACAGTGAGAACTGCAGAAGTACCAGACTTGCCCCTTTCAGGAAAGACAGTCCAGATAGTAGGAGTAGCGAATCAGTATTTGACTAACCCAATTACAGAACCAGTTCAGGTTAAAACTGGCAACTTTAAAGGACTGCCCAAATTCGTAGTCTGTGATTCGAGTCTGGTATCCCTACTGGGAAGAGACTTGCCATGCAAAACCAGGTGCTGGATTACTTGTTCAAACAATGGGATCGAGATACGGGCGAACAGTGATGATGAGGATGACCCAGCTCCAGAGACCGAGTGCGAGGCTATAAATGAGGAGTACCCCTGATTAATTTCTTTCCAATGTTCACTGTGAAGGAGCTTCCTCCTGATTTACAGGGAACGGTTAAAGCGAAAGTGTGGGATCTGACAGGGAAAGAAATAGGTCTGATAAAGGGTGTTGAGCCAGTTAAAGTTCCTGTAAAACCGAACACAATTTTTCCCCAGATTCCCCAGTATCACATGCCACATGATATTCTTCTGAAGGTTGCTCAAATATTTGCAGAATTTGTAAACCAAGGAGTCTTGAAAAAAGTGTTGAGCAGCCTGTGTAATTCACTGATAATGAAATTGAAAAAGCCCTGTGGGAAAGTTCGAATTGTCCAGGATTTGAGAAAAATAAATGACATTGTGATCAAATGTTGCCCGTGGTGCCAAATCCAGCTGTGATTCTGTTCCAGATCCCATGTGATGCTGAATGGTTCGCCATCATAGACTTGTCACAAGCTTTCTTTTCTATGCCTCTTCATGAGGATAGTCAATTTCTCTTTTGTTTCAAATTTTTAGACTCAAGGGTTTTCAGAGTCACCTTCCATATTCAATCAGATGTTTTAAAATAATTTAGAGTCATTGGAATTGCCCTTCCAATTCATGTTGGTACAATACGTTGATGACTTGTTGATTGCATCCAAAATAGGGGAAGAGTGCAAGTATGACACGATTGTCTTACTGAACGATTTGGGAAAGAATGGTCATAAAGTGTCTCCACTTAAATTGCAAAACTGTCAGAAAATAGTGAAATACATGGGTCACCAGATTGAAAAAGGAATAAGAAAAATATCTAGAGAAAGGGTCACAGCCATTCTGCAGATGAACCCCACACAAAACAGAGAGATGTCAGGATGTGTTTAGGGGTGGTAGGTTACTGTCACCAATGGATTACCAGTTTCTCAGTCATTTCCAAGCCCTTGCAGAAGCTGACCTACAAGGAAGTTACCGATCCCCTAGAGTTAGATCAGGTTTGGATGAAAGTGTTTTCTGAATTGAGAGTCTGTGTAAAGCTCCGGATTTGGGAATGCCTGACTGCACTAAGTCCTTCATTTTGTTTTGTCATGAGCGTGAAACATGTTCTTTGTCTGTCTTGACACAGGTCCATGGAGACGTAAACCACCCAGTACCATATGTTTCAGCTATTTTGGACACAGTTGCAGCAGCTTTACCAGGAAGTCTGCATGCAGTTGCAGCGGTTGGACAGATCCTCGCACAGTGTGAAGGCATGGTGATGGGACACCCCCTAACAATTATGGTCCCCCACTCATTTGAAGTTTTACTTACCAGAACCAAAACCCAATACCTAACAGGTGCTAGACTGACTCGCTATGAGATGAGTATTTTAGGGTCACCAAGTGTGTAATTGAAAAGATGTACATAGCTTAACCCGGCAACCTTGCTTCTGAATGAAAATGTTGAAATTGAAAAGTTGGAAGACACTGAGCATGATTGTCTTGAAGTAACTCATCTGTGCACGAAACCGAGACCCGATATTAGGGACACCTGGTTGGAAGAAAATGAATAAATTATCTTTGTTGACGGTTCCTGTCTAAGACACAACACAGAAGTACTGAGAGCAGAATATGCTGTGTGCACCATTACTGGTGTACTGGAAGTGTCCTGGCTATGAGGGGTATATTCTGCACAAGTAGTGGAACTGGTGGCCCTTGCTAGAGCGTGCCATGTTTCTGCTCAGCTCAAAGTTACTATCTATATGGTTAGCCGGTATGGACTTGGAATAGTCCATGACTTTGGCCAGTTGTGGTCACAGAGAGGTTTCATGACCTCTTCTGGTTCACCAGTGAGTAATGGTGAGAGAATTCAAGATTTGTTGCAAGCTATCCAGCTGCCTGAAAAGATTGCTGTGGTGAAATGCGGTGCACATCTGGAATCGCAAGATTTTGTGTCAATGGGAAATGGATATGTGGATCAAGTCACAAGGTTTTGCGTATTGAACTGTATATCATTCAAAGATAAATGGGAATTGTTACCTGAAGAAGATGAAACATGTTCAAGCTATGCATTGCATGTAATAGATACATTGGAAAAATTGAGAACACTGCAGAATAATGTTGACAGGGAGGAAAAACGATCATGAAGCAAAATGAAATGTGCAAATCACAGGATGAATTGTGGGTTTCAGTAGAGGATCAATTGGTTTTGCCGAACAGTTTGCTGTCTCAAAGTATTATCATGGTCAAGCACATGTTGGGAGGGATGCAATGATTCGCCTCTTCAAATATAATTGGTTCAATCCAAGGTTTAGACAAGTTGCTGAAGCAGTTTGCCATTCTTGCATCATTTGTCAACAAATTAAGGAGGGAAAAGGGACAGTGGTCAATATGAGCCACCTTGGAAGAGCTGGAGGTCCATTCAGCAGAATGTAAATGGATTTTATTGAGATGCCTGTGTATGGAGGTAGGAGATATGTGGTGGTGATTGTCTGCATCTTTAGTCACTGGATTGAAGCGCACCCTACACAGAGAAATGACAGCCTCACAGTAGCAAAACTAATGCTTGGGGGACTGATACCACATTTTGGGTTTCCGATCTCTTTAGAATCAGATAGAGGAAGTCACTTCAGCAATGAAGTAATTAAATTACCGTTTATTATTGAAGATTGAGCCAAAGTTGCATTCTAGTTATCGCTCTGAAGCATTAGGACTAGTGGAACAGATGAATGGTACATTGAAATCAAGAATGGTGAAAATGTGTGCGTCCACAAATCTGAAGTGGCCTGACACACTGCCGTTAGTTCTGATGACAATGAGAAACACACACAACAGGAAGACAGGATTGTCACCGCACAAGATCCTCATGGGCAGAGCAATGAGGTTGCCAGCGGTTACTGTGAATACTCTTGTGAACATAACATATGATGTGGTGTTGGATTACTGCAAAGGTCTGGCTGATGTCGTTTGATCTTTCAGCAGGTGGAAGCCACCACACTGACACCGATCCAAGATCAAGGACACAACCTGAGAGCTGGTGACTGGGTTGTGGTCCGAAAACATGTGAGAAAGAAGTGTTTGGAACCTCTGTGGAAAGGCCCTTTCCAGCTAGTTCTGACCACTACCATAGCTGTGAAGTGTGCTTGAGTTCCGAACTGGATACACACAAGCCATACGAGGAAAGTGGCATGTCCTTTGGATGATGAAGAGGAGCTGTTGATAGTACCAACAATGACCAGACAAGCCTCAGAGCTGGAAAGAGAAGAAAGAGGAACTGAGACTGAGTCTGAGCACGTTGAGAATGGTTCAGTCACTCCTGTGAGAAATGAACTAGAAGAGCTCCAGGAGAGTGACAGTAGGCCAATATTGATTGAGGCAGCAGGAGAGTCTAGTCAGAGGAAGGCTCTCTCAGAAGCAGACGATTTTGAGAGACAAACAGAGCAAACACCAGAAGCCGAGGGGGAAGGATTTGAGTCAGATCAAAGTCAATGTGATCTGACTCCTCCTGAACCAGTTGCAGGTCTGTAAAGAGAAAATCCTGCAGAGCAAGAAGAAGTTTTGAGTTTAGCACTGAAAAGAGCATTGACCAAGGTTCCATGGAAAGGAGATAAGTGGCCAGAGTCGCAGGCAAAGAGAAAGGAAGAAGTTTTGTGACTGCAATCGAGGAAGAAGTAGATGCAGCTAAAAGAAAAGAGTGAAGGAGAATAGAATGGAGATCAAAAGTTGAAAAGAAAGCGAATAGCACGCTGAAGGTACGCAGGTCCTGAATGGGCATATGCAACAACAAATAAATGGCAAAGAGAGTTTCTGCCTTTTTGTTTTGATCGAGACATTCCAGGTCAATATTTTAGCACTTGAAGGAAATCAATGAACTGAACTGTTGAGGCAAATTTGAGAATGCATAAAGGAAAATAGACTATAACTGGAAAATACTTTGATACCCTGATTTGACAAGATATACCGATTTGACAAGATAACCCGATTTGACAAGCTGCTAAACCGATTTTTGACAAACTTACAGATCTTTGAGAAAAGGATCCAGATAGTGAGACTGAAGCTGGAAGAAGATTTTTGTTTTTGATTTTGCTGCATAATTTCTAAATGTTATCTTCTGCTTTCTGATTCTTTACAGATCATGAGGAACATTAGCCAGCAGGGTAGGAAAGACAGGTGCTGTGAATAGTTTTGGTTTGGCAATTGTATGTGTGATATTGTGTGTGATATTGATTGTGGGTATGACTATTCTTGACAAGAGTAAAGCCAACCATACTTCAGCTTTAAAGACAACTACTGCATTAACTGCAGTAGAGAAGTTTAGGTTAGATGAGAAGTATCTGCATGTAGACAATAATCAAGGGGAACTTTCTTCTAATGTGTTCTATTGCTTATTGAGTGAGTATGTTGAGACAATGAATAAGAAGGATTGATATATGTGTACGCAGATTCCTTCATCATTTGAAGAAGGAGTTACCTGTCACATGTTTGCCTCTTACTTATGGGATAAGTTATAGCCTGTTACTAACAAGATTCTCTAACCAGGAGTATATTCAATATTTCTCTTCAAACCACAGTGTTTTGTTTGAGTTTGTCTCCATAATTAGATATCTGAGTAGAGTAGCTAAAGACAATGACATGGTATTAGTAGGGGGTTTCGTTAAACCTAAATTAACATTTTTGCACAGCATATGCGCACAGGAATAGCATGACTTGCTTGCTTACACCATTAAAAAAGAGCTTTTTAAATCACACAGATGACAGGAGAAAGGCATGAAAGGAGAAATTAGAAAAGGGCTTAGAGAAAAGAACTTTTAGAAATGATTATGCTTATAGTGCAACAAAGACATAACAGCTTAGTTGCACAACACTGAGGGAAGCTTTGTGAATATAGACCTACATCTCACACTGACACTTTGTTTGTGGGAATGAGTGAATGTAAGCATGTGTTTTTGTTCCAGAGTAAATGGACATTTATGTTGAATAGACAGTATCCAGCGATTCTGGGAATACATTACATTTGTGGACCAAATGCTTATTACCGTCTTCGAAGAGGATAGTATGGCACATATTACTTTAGGATAGTTTTCCCAAAAATATTCCAATTTGATGACTTGAAAATATTACTAAATGGACTGGGTTACATTACATCAGAGAAAGGAGAGAGTCTCTTTCTGGTATAGTGGGAGATATATTTGGAGCAATGATTCCTTTAGTAGGAGTTGTTCTGAATTTTATAAAGATTCCAAAGTTGTCTACTATTGTGGATAACATGTTGACAATTTTTCCAGGAGCTATGATCCTGATAGATACAGAATTGGCTGTGAAAAGAGCTATGGCTCTTCAGAACCGCCTTGCGTTAGACATTCTTTCAGCAAAGGATGGCAGAGTTCAAAGCATTGCTGCTTCTATATACCTGATAACAGTAAAGACATTAGAAGCTTACTTACTAATCTGACTAATGAAAGTGCTGATTTGAAAGAGTTAAAAGAACCAGAATCACAATTACAGACTCGCAAATCAGAATGTACGAACAAATAGCAGACCAATTTTGCGATTTGGTGCAGAGTTGCATCGTAATTTGCAAAATCGCGCATGGGGGGTGTAACCGAATTGGAATTTGGGACCCGGAATTGCAAATTGCGACTGAGTCGCAATTAGCGAACGGGTGCAAAGGAACAGAGAAATTATACTTCCTGGTGCTGGATGATGACCTCAGAACCAGAAAGTGCCTCCCATGGAAGTGGGGAGAGTCTAGCCAGGACATACAGCAGAGGCACACCCAGCTGAGAGCAGCAACTACAGCCATGGCAAGCCAAACAAAGGAGGCAAAAACTGCAGGGAGGAAGAGACAGCTCAAATTCTCAGACAAAGAGTTGGAGGTCCTCACTGAGGAGTGCTGCCTAAACCCTGAGGCCCTGTTTGGGAAAGCAGTGATGAGTGTCCCTGACTCACAAAAAAAGAAAATCTGGCTCAACATACAAAGCAAGATCAATGCCAAGGAAAGGGTTGCAGAGCGGATGAAGGAGGTGCTTGAAACAGGTGGGGGACCATCCACAGTACCACCTCCCAGAGCAAAAGAGAGCATGGTGGAGGCCACACTGGAGCCAGGGGCTGTTGTTTAGAATTGGGGACCTGGACAATTCAGCACCTGGAACCTCCAAAAGTAAGTATCACATCTCACTTATTCACACTTTTCAAGGCACCATGCACACAACCACACAACCACAGTGGTCATCAGTGTGGAGAGAGATGACGATGACACCATGGCAGCAGACGAGGCAATCAGCGTTTCCACATTTCTGCAGAGGAGTGCAACACAACACCAATTGTTCCTCATGCACATGAAAAAACAGAGGGCACAGATGTGGACAATGAGGCAGTAAACCTGACTCCTGGGCCACAGATGGGTGGAGATGGCCACTGAGAACAGCAGAGTGTGGGCGTAGAAGGCTTCATCTGACACATGATGCAGATGAGGAGGATGCCAGTACACAACTATTCCTGGGACTGGAGGCATCCCTACTCAGCAGTCACCACCTGCAAAACAAACACATGCAGTTGATGAACCAGAATCTACACCGAATGCAACAGACTCTCACACAGGGATTTGGGAACGTTGAAACGCAATTATCCACCATGAACCCAAACATGGTTAACCTCACCACTGCCATCACTGACCTATGTAGGAAAATAGTGGCAAAACGGGCCCATGTAAGGCGCAATGAGAGCAACACAGCTGCACTGTTGGACCGGCTCAGTCAGTCCATTGGCCGCCCAGCCACCACAACCACATGCCTGTCAAGACGCACTGTCACGCTCCAGGTTGAACTAGGACATTTTGCTGGAGATGTGGCAATGGGACTAGGCTGCCTTACTGCTGCTGTGCACCTTATTCATACCTCCCAGGCAGCAAGAGGTACTGGTGACAACCCTCAGGGCAGTGAAGACCTATCAAGTGTGAGCAGCATTTCTGCTTCAGAATCCCACATTCTGCATAGTAGCAGTGCCTGCCAGACATCTGTGGACCAACTAGGCACAGGCGATGGTGGTCGTAGCCATAGGAGGGTGTGATGTTTGTCCCTAGGTATATCCTAAGGCACTTGAGTGGAATGTGTTAGGTTTTGTTACAAAATACTTGTTTACTGCTTACTACGCCACCATTTACACAATGCACTCCTTGCATTAAAGGATATTTTTGTTTCGCACAACCTGGCTATGTGTGTCTTACACTTGTGAGTGCTGTAACAGTTGGCACTTACCTGCCAAAGTAATGAGTTGCTATGTGATCCAGTCTCCGCCTGCCCTCCATCGCAATGCTACCATCCCCAGGCTGTCGTTGTGGTAGCTCCTGCTCCTCATCCTCAGAATCTGATTCATCTATGGTGAGATGTATACCACGTCTGGTTGCTATGTTGTGTAGGATATTGCAATCTTGCATGGAGTCTCTGGGCATACTGGAGTGCACCTCCACTTTTGTGCAGGCATCTAAAATGTGACTTCAACATGCCAAAGGTCCTGTCAGTGACGATTCTAGTGCACCAATGTCCAATGTTGTAGTGCCTCTCATTCTGATTAGCAGGTGTTAGGTATGGGGTGATGATCCATGGCGTCAGAGCACATGCACTGTCACCTGTGTAACAAAACAGCAGATATGAGCATGGCTTCACATGGTGACACGTATTTATGACATTGGTGTGTACTACACAGTGCCTAATAAATATCCATCATCAAACTCCCCACGTTCTAGGTGTTGGTGTATCCCACTGTGCCTGGAAATGTACGCATCATATGTACTCCCTTTAAAGTTTGCCACTATATCGATTATGATATTATGGGCATCACATACCACCTGGATGTTGAGTGAGTACATTTCCTATTGCCGAACACGTGTCCCGTCACACACCCTACTACATGGGGAAAGTTTGCAATTCTGCAGAAGTCCAATTTGGTGTTGTGTATTTGTGTATTTCCTCAGTATTCCTGGGAATGTAAATGTATATGGACATGTGTGCGAGTATGGCATCTAAAAACCATCTAAAGAATCATGACCGGGCACTTTGGGACACCCCACAGCAACAGCAATTACCCCCTGGTAGCAACCCGAGGCCAAGAAGTGAGCACAGCACTTGCACATGTGTGGGGATGGAGCAGCTGCGCAGGGTTTGCCTTTCTACCTGAGGTTTCAGCAGTTCAATGATCTCAAAGATGACTGTGCTGCTCAGTCTATATTTCTCATATATTTCCTCCTCAGTCTGTTGAAATTGGTCTGCCTGGTTCTGTATATCCTCGCCTTTCTCCGCCTCCTCCACTTCTGCTGGTCAGCCTGGACTTGCCTCCTCCATGCAATCACGTAGAGTGCAGCCATTTTGAAAAACCCAAATGCCTTCTGGGCCTGCTTATAGACTTTGGTTCTGATTACCACTTGTTAGAAATGAGTGCTAATCTGGGAGTGCAAAATGGCCTATTTGCGACTAATCTCAATGTGCGACTGGCTTGTACATTCGGTTTGCGAGTCGCAAATTGCAATTTCTTATTGGCGAGTCACAAAATCCAGTTGCAAATGTTTGCGATTTGGTAATTGGTCACAGTGCTATTTGGGACTCCAAAATGGCATTTGCACATACTATTTTGCATTTTGCATGGTCACAAATAGCGCTGGGACTGATTTGTGAGTCACAAAACGTACGTACATGTGGCCCAATGTGTTTGGGAGAAAGGATTTGTTTCAGGGGGAAATTGGCTCAGCAATATTGGGAAAGGGATACTTTTGAAAATAATAAAAGGGATACAGATTATTGTGATTTGCATAACTGGAGCATGGGGAATATGTAAATTGTGTTGGATGAATACATTGAAGAAAGTGAAAAATGATCAGAGAAGGGAAGAAATGAAAATGGGAAAATTGGTGAGAAAAAATTCAAAAAAGGAACGAAGATTAAGAGGGATTGAAATTACAGAATTTTAGCTGAAGCAAAAATTTGTGTGGGAAGATTTAGGCCCTCATTACAACCCTGGCAGGAATACAGCCAACAGGCCGGTGGAAATAAAATGGGATCACGACCAGGGCGAAACCGCCAACCCAGACAGCCACCATAACACTCTGACTGCCACGGCAGTAGCAACAAGCATCGCGGCAGTCACCGCCAACAAACAGGCGGAAGACAATGTACTGCCCACCCTATCACAACCCGCCAATCTGCCAACTTTTCGGGGCAGTACCAACGCCATCAAAAGCTCGGCAGAAACAGGACTTGGAAGGGAAACCACTCACCTTTGAACCAGGACGCCATGAAGCCCGAGCTGCAAGTCCTGCCGATGCTGGTATATCTTCTCATATATCAGAAACACCAAAGACGGCAGCGGCGACGACCGTGGTGAGTACTGCACCTAGCACACAGGGGACGGGGGAGGAAAAAGAGAGTGACACACACACGCAACCCGCAACACCCCCACCCCCACCCACAACACCATACACACAAACACATGCAACAACAGTACATTTACCCCCTGTAACTCCCTGGAATAATGCAAGGACAAAAGGAATTGAGTCAAATCTTTCATATATTAGAAATAGGCAGATAAAGTACATGAGTGGAAAAAACAGTATATACAAATATTTACAATATGTACAGAAGGCCGTACACTGTCCTTTCCAAATGTCCATGGCCCAGTGGGCAAAACAATCATGGGCGAAGCCCACACTTGACTCCTGCCTCAAAACGGAGAGAACACTGCAGGGGCATCAGGACGAAAACACACAGGCACCTCAGGGGGAAGGGGAGGGGAGCACCTCAGCTGGAAGATGGTACTACGCCACTGCTCCTCGAGGTGGCAACATGCCCACATCGATGTCCTGGGGAGTGCAAAGCCACAGTCTCTCAAGTGGGTGGTTTGGCCACTGCTTGGTCCTGGGGAGTGCAAAGCCACAGTCTCTCAAGTGGGTGGTTTGCCCACTGCTTGGTCCTGGTGAGTGCAAACCCACAGTCTCTCAAGTGGGTGGTTTACCCACTGCTTGTTCCTGGGGAATGCAAGGCCGCAGTCTCTCTAGTGGGTGGTTTGCCCACTGCTTGTTCCTGGGGAGTGCAAAGCCACAGTCTCTCGAGTGGGTGGTTTGCCCACTGCTTGGTCCTGGGAAGTGCAAGGCCACAGACTCCCAAGTGGGTGGCCTCTTCCACTGGTTCTGGAGGGGGCCTTGTGCCCAGTCTGCTTCATCCTGCCAAGGAGAATGATAGCAGATGCATTTCTCCACTGGTTCTGGAGAAGGCCCTGTGCCCAGTGATGCTACACATGTGGTGTTGCTGGTCCCATTCCCTCACCTGGGTGTCTGAGGCGCGAGATGTGCGGGGAACAGGTAGCATGATACTCCATGGAGGCAGGGCCAAACTCCATCCTGCGGCGAGCAAGGCTGCAAACTGGTGGTAGTGCTGGTGCTGGTGGGGGTGCTTCAAGTGGTTGGGGGAGGGTCCAGGCTGTCTCCTGCAGCCCGGATGGCTGCCCACTGGGGATGCTGCTGATGAGCGCTGTAGTGGCACCAGCAGGGCATGTGGCGGTGCAGATGGCAGTGCAGGTGGTGGTGCTTGTGGCACTGTCTGTGGCGGGGATGCTGCTGGTGCTGACCATGGTGCAGGTGCTGGTAGTGGTGGAGGGAGACATCAGGCCATCTCCTGCAGCCTCAGACGGCTGCCCACTGGGGATGATGCTGCTGACAGTTGTGACAGCAGTGGTCCAGGGGGCTGTGCAGGTGGCAGGGCAGATGGCGGTGCAGGTGGCGATCCAGGTGGCGGTGCCGGCGGCGGTGTTCCCTGCGGTACAGGTTGCAGGGCGGTCGTTACTGATGGTGGGCACATGTTCCTCACCTGGAGCCTCCAAGGCCTGAAGTGCCTTGCCTTGGGTTTGCTTCCCCTTCCCCACCTTGGCAGATGCTGCTGGGACCTTGGCATTGGCAGCTTGAGTTCTGGAGGAGGTCTTGCTGGGTGGGTTGTGCTTCTTGGACGTACTGCATGCTGGCCCCTTCTTCACCTTGGAAGGTGGCAGAATGGGTTGGTCCTTTGCAGGGGTCGGTGGCACACTGGCTGCCCTGACAGGTGCCCCCCTTTGATCCTCTGGGACTTGCAGGTACCACAGCGGACGCCGACTTGGTGGCTGAGGTGCTGGCCTGGGATCTTGACACCCTCGCCTGAGGCGAAGGAAGGGGGGTTGGAGGTGTAGTGAAAAGGTCAAAGTTTGCTAGAAAAAGTTTTTTAGACACACTGGGACGGGAAGATGGAGAGGGTTTGGGAGTGGAGGAAGAGGGAGTGGTTGTAGAAGGTGTACGTCTGCTGAGTTTAGATGAAGGTGCATGGGCTGGATGCTGTTGTGAGGTGGGTGGGTGCTTGCGTTTGTGTACTTTGGGAGGAGGGGTCACAGACACACTGGGAGAGGACACAGGGAACGTGTGCATGGTTGTGGGGGTGGTGACTGCCCGTGAGGGGCGTGTGGTTATAGACGTTCTGGTGATGGAGAAAGTGGATGTAGATGTAGTGTATGCAGGTGTGAGTGGAGACGATACTGGGAGGGAGGTGGATGATGAGGAGGAGGGGGACACAGTGGAGGCAGTGGATATTGGTGTGTTTGCATGGGCATGGTGCTTGTGTGAGTGCCTGTGAGAGGAAGTGTGGTGCTTATGTTTGCCTGAGCCACTTTTGTGTGTTGTATGAGGTGCATGCTGGTCTGAATGTGTGCTTGGGATAGGGTGAGGTAGAGGGGATTGGGTCTGGGTAGTGGAAGTTGGAGGGGGGAGGCTGGACACAGGGAAAAGGGCTGCCATCAGTGCTGAGGCCAGAGCCTGAAATGCTGCCTGTTGTGTCGCCACGCCAGAGTGAATGCCCTCTAGGTATGCATTTGTTTGCTGCAAATGCCTCTTGACACCCTGGATGGCATTCAGAATGATTGATTGCCCAACTGTGAGGTATCTGAGGAGGTCAATAGCATCCTCACTGAGGGCAGCAGGGCTGACTGGGGCAGGGTCTGGGGTGCCTGGGGCAAAGGAGATGCCTACCCTCCTGGGTGAGCGGGCACAGGAAACACGCTGAGGGGCTGCTGGGGGGGCGGTGCTGGTGGCTGTACCTGTTGTAGGGGTGGGCACAGAGGTGTCTGCCACCGGCAGGGAGCTTCCGTCGGAGGAGGAGTTGCTGTCAGTGGTCTCCCCTCCTGTTCCCGTCGTGGAGCTCCCCTCGCCCTCCGTCCCACTGGTGCCTTCACCCTCGGTGGATTCGTCCTCCAGGCCCATGTGGGTTGCAGCTCCCTCTGTCGCCGGTCCTTCTGCTCCTCCGCCAGATGATGCTAATGCACACAAGGGCAGGGTGACAAAACAAAAAGGGGGGAGGAGAGACAGAGGATACACTTGGTCAATGCCAGCAACACCACTACCGTTGGCATACACAACACACCCCTGTGGCACTAGGCCATGCCCAACCATTCACTAAGGGAGTCACCAGCCCATGGGGTACAATGCATAACGCCAGCATCTGCACACCTGAAACCCACAGGACCCTGCCCAGAAGTAGATGGCCACTTGTGCCATTGGGGTAGGGGTGTTTCTGAGCCTGAACACAAGTGACCTACCCTGCCATGATCGCCCTGGCCTAGGGGCACCCACAGCCCACATCCCCCACCAAGTTGGCTCCTAAAGCGCGCTAAGTCAGCTTTCAGAATCTGTACTCACCCCCTTGTGGCTGCTGTGATGCCCTCAAGCGCCCATCCAACTCCGGATATGCCACCCCCAGGATGGGGAACATCAGGAGGGTCATGGTGCGACGGGCTCCCTTTCCACTGTGGGAGGCCAGCCCCAGCTGGGCCTCCGCTGTTTTTTTGGTCCAGCGGCGCAGGTCCTCCCATCTCTTACGACAGTGGGTGCTCCGCCTGTGATAGACCCCCAGGGTCCCCACGTCCTTGGCGATGGCACGCCAAATACCCTTTTTCTGGTGGGTGCTCACCTGGAGGGAAAAGACAGCAGTAAAGTAAATTACTCACCCATCTGGACCGGTATACACACAGCCCACCAGTTCCCAGCCATGCCCTGACGCACATACATTGACCACCTCTCATGCAGCACTCAAGCCAGGATGCCACAGCACCCCCCAACATGTGTCTTACATCCACACTACTCCAAACATGCATTGCCCATGCATCATGCTCACAGTGTACTCACCTGTTTGTCTGGAGGACCGTAGAGTAACGTGTACTGGGGGAGGACCTTATCTACCAGTATCTCCAACTCCTCCGCAGTGAAGGCAGGGGACCTTTCCCCAGACACATAAGTCATTGTCGCTTCCAGACTCAGGTCACAGCAGCACTTGCAGTTTAGGTCCCCTCCTGTTGAGGGTCAGGTTGCAAGTGAGTGAAGAGGTTGATAATGGCCATCACGTTCACGGCGGTGCGTACCGTCACCGCCGACGTACATCACCATTGACTCCTGGAACCCATAGGGCCCAATGATAACCAATGCAAACTTGCGCGGCGTTCATCGACTGCCTACCGCGATGGCGCACAACACCAGCGCACTTACCTCATTTCCACTTGTTCCTCCTCACAGGTCAGGCAGGTGCCATTTCAGGGAGGCACATGGCATGGCACCTAACTGCGTCACAGCAGACATTAGCACATCAACTGACTCTCGACTTCACATACTGCTTCTTTGACCCAAATTCAGCAACACGTGTGCAATCTATATGCAAATATGACCCTCTGCTCACAGTTCTATTCCATAGGCTACAACCGCTGAGGCAGAATATGAGATGGCGGCATCCTCCGGTGTACAGACCCCTGGTGGACCTGTCGACAATGGAGGACAGAGACATCATCATTACCTACAGACTTGATCGTGCCACAATCCAAGAACTGTGTGCCCAATTGGAGCCAGACCTGATGTCAGCTATCTGCTAGCCCACAAGAATCCTCCCTCTAGTGCAGGTCCTGTCAGTGCTCCATTTCCTGGCAAGTGATTCCTTCCAAACGACGGTGGCCATGGCATCAGGGATGTCTCAGCCAATGTTCTCTAACGTGTTGTCCAGAGTGTTGTCTGCCCTGCTGAAGCACATGTGCAGCTATATCATGTCCCCCAGGTGGATGAATTGTCCACAGTGAAAGCTGACTTTTATGCCCTGGGACATATCTCCAACATCATTAGTGCCATTGATGGTACACATGTGGCATTTGTCCCCCCACCCCCGGAGAAATGAACAGGTTTTCAGGAACAGAAAAAGCTATCGCTCGATCAATGTGCAATGGTGTGTTTGGCGGACTAGTACATCTCCCATGTGAATGCCAAATATCCTGGCTCTCTGCATGATGCCTATGTCTTGAGGAATAGCAGCATCCCATAAGTGATGGGTCAACTCCAGATGCACCGGATGTGGCTAATAGGTGAGCCCAAGGTCCCCACCCAGTATAAGTAGTTGTCTGGCTATCGGGTTGTCCCTAAGGGTTAGTGTGTGTCTAACAGTTGTCCCTCGATATTTGCAGGTGACTCTGGTTACTCAAGCCTCTCATGGTTACTGACCACAGTGAGGAATGCCAGGACAAGGGCAGAGGAACGTTACAATGAGGCACATGGGCGTACAAGGAGGATTATTGTGCCTCCATCTGACTGGTGGATCCCTGTACTACTCACCCAAGAAGGTCTGCCAGATCATCGTGGCATGCTGTATGTTGCACAACCTGGCCTTGAGACGTCAGGTGCCTTTTCTGCAGGAGGACGAGCCTGGAGATGGTCTTGTGGCAGTGGTGGAGCCTTGGACAGTGAGGAAGAGGAGGCAGAGGAAGATGTTGACAACAGAACAAACATAATACAGCATTACTTCAAGTGACACACAGGTAAAAGACTGTAACTCCACTTAACATTTCAGTAATCTTTTGGACATTGTACATGGCAGCCTCTTACACTCTGTCTATGGACACTGACTGTTCTCTTTGGATTCTTAATTTACAGATCTGTGTGCCCCATTCTGGCTCCTGCTATATGTACTGCTGCCCACCAAAGGTCATCCTGTAGTATATTTCACTGAACATATACGTTGCAATGCTTTGATAATGTTGTACTAATACATTTGAGAATCATTACACTGATTCCAGTATGGTATTTGTTTCAAGGGTGTTTATTTTCGTGCCACTAAGTATGGGAGTATGTGCAATGGGCTGGGGTGATGGAGGAATGTCCAGTTAGAGTCCAGTCTCTTTGTATCACAGGTGCATTGTCCAATGGGGCATAGGAAGGGGAGCAATGGCAGTTCAAGGTGGACTGGCTAACAGAGTGGAACAGAAGGGTGACATTCAGGAGAGTCTTATTTCCTGGCGGGGATCTTGGCAATGTTCTCTGTCTTCTGCCTGGATCGCAGGGACCGTTTGCGGGGTGGTTCTCCTTCTGCAGGGGGTGGGGTGATGGTGGCCTGTTGGTCCTGTGTCGGGGCCTCCTGTCTACTTGCGCCAGTGGAGGTGGTAGGCTGTTCCTCGGTTTGGCTAGTGTCAGGAGCCCTTTGTTGTGCCACTGCCTCCCTCATGGTCTTGCCCATGTCAGCCAGCACCCCTGCAATGGTGACCAGGATGGTGTATATTTTTGTTAGGTCCTCCCTGATCCCCAGTTTCTGTCCCTCCTGCAGCCGCTGGGTCTCCTGCAACTTGGC
Organism: Pleurodeles waltl; assembly: GCF_031143425.1. NCBI lineage: Eukaryota > Metazoa > Chordata > Amphibia > Caudata > Salamandridae > Pleurodeles > Pleurodeles waltl. Next base: position 273,150,449 of record NC_090445.1, on the reverse strand, counting down.
CAGTACCTGGTCCATGGTCTCCTGGGAATGGTGGTATGCTCCCATGATGTTTGAGAGTGCCTCATGGAGGGTCTGTTCCCTCGGCCTGTCCTCCCACTGTCACACATCAGTCTTCTCAGGTTCCCTGTTGTCCTGTGCCTCTGTCACATGAACCGTGTGCCCACTGCCACTGACCCCAGGTCCATGATGTTCTTGGGTTTGTGGGGTTGCATGGGGTCCCAGTAGTGGTGGACACACTGCTGATTGACGTGTCCTGGGGACAGTGGCATGTGCCCACTGGGTGGGTGCTGTAGTGGTGTTTCCTGAGGGGGGGGGCTCTGTGGTAGGTTGGGACTGTGGCAGGGTAACCAACTGTCCAGAAGTCCCTGATGGGCCAGGTTGGTTATCCTGATCCAGGCGTGCAGAGCAGCTGTCATCACTGTGGGCCTCTTCTGGGAGGGCTGGATGTAGCTGGCACCTCCTCTCAGGTGACGCTGGGTAGGGGTCCTGTTGGTATGAAAATGTATTGTTAATGTGTCTGTTTGTGCCATCTTGTGCATGGTGATGGTTGGGTTTCCCTGTATGATTGTGATTTCCAGACGACTTGTCCTTGTGTGAGTGGTGATCTTGTGGATTAGGTGAGTCTCTCTATTGGGCATGCTGTGTTGATGGGTGTCCATGCAGGTCTGTGATGGGTGTCCATGCATTGGGGGGGCATGCAGGACTTTGTATTGGGATGGGTTGGTTGTGATAGTGGGGTATATTTGAGTTGGTTGAGTGATGGGTGTGAGGGTAGGGGTATGAGTTTGTGATGGCATGCAGGTAGGGTGGGGAGATGAAGTAGTTAAGATTTGACTTACCAGAGTCCAGTCCTCCTGCTACTCCTGCGAGGACCTCAGGATGCATGATCGTCAAGACTTGCTCCTCCCATGTTGTTAGTTGTGGGAGAGGAGGTGTGTGTCCACCGCCAGTCCTCTGTACAGCAATCTGGTGTCTTGATGCCACAGAACGCACCTTCCCCCGTAGGTCGTTCCACCTCTTCCTGATGTCATCCCTTCTTCTTGGGTGCTGTCCCACGGCGTTGACCGTGTCCACGATTCTGCGCCATAGCTCCATCTTCCTTGCAATGGATGTCTGCTGTACCTGTGATCCGAAAAGCTGTGGCTTTACCCGGATGATTTCCTCCATCATGACCCTTAGCTCCTCCTCAGAAAACCTGGGGTGTCTTTGGGGTGCCATGGATGTGGTGTGAGTTATATGTGTGAGGATGTGTGAGGATGTGTGGGGTGATGTGTGAGGTGATTTGTTGTGGTGTATGCTGTGATGTGCGTGAATGGTGTATGGGTGAGGGTGTTCTGTGCCTCTGATTGAGTAGGTGCTCTTTGCTTGTCTCTCTGTGCTTGGTCTCTTTTTTTGCTGTAAGGGGTTGTGGGTAATGTAGGTGTGTATTTTATATTGGATTGGGTGTGTGGGTGTGGTGTGTGTATGTGTATCAGGTGTGTGTAGT